>NC_139058.1:3010000-3453314 GCF_965140915.1 Aythya marila
CAGAAGAACTTCTAAAACAGCGCCACGAGTCTATTCAGCAGCAGTTGGTAATACAGGCATTTACTACTCCCACAGTCCATCATCCGTGCTTCCCTGATAACTAGCTATATAATAAGATAGATGCTGTTTTGTTAGTTTCTAATATATATCATCCTCAGTGCTCCTGCTGTCATTAGTCATTAGGGTACAAAATTTATTTTTGTCTGTTGATTGTGCTAAGCTGCTGTACTTTATGTTCAGCAACTTTTTTTTTTACAAGCAGTCATGAATGTTCTGCCATTTCTTAGAATGAGGGGCTTGACCCTGCTTTTTGAAGTCAATGGTAAATCTTCACTAACTCCAGTTAGAGCAAGGCTGGATTCTTAAATTAGTTTTTGGTATCCACATACATAGTAAGGGCTTTGAAAATAATACCAACAGCAAGTAGGATTCAAGTTACTGCTACGAAATATATAGGAATAATGTTTAAAAAAAGAGGGGGCAGGAAGTAAAGATTCTATCCCCAGAAAATCTAGCAGAAAATGTGTTTCACAGTAAGTGAAAAATGTTAAACTGGATGAATGATTTTTCTAGGCCAGAAGAGTAGAAATCTTTTTGCTCTTCTTAACTGTAACCATGTGGGCTGTATACAATCATCCCAAATGCAAAGAGATTCATTTTTTAGCTCACAAAAATCAATTGTTGTAGAATTTTCTTTTAATATCAGTACTCTTGTTATCAAAATATTTTTATTTATATCTGTTTTTGGTACATGTACATATTTTGCATTTTTTAAACATAAAACTATTTGCTCAATTAAAAAAAAAATACACAAAATAGTCTGTGAAAAGATATTCACATAGTTGCAGTGGATGATGTCATGGTATTTCAGTAAGGCACTCACATTTAATTAAAAATAAAACCAGAACTGCTACTGGGTAGAAAGAAGCACCTAAGCAGTAGGATCAGAGCTGTTCTCGTGATTGCTACTCAGCTAGAAGGAGGGTGTGTGGATGTATGTTGTCACTTACGATGTGTTTATTTACAGCAGGATAACTAACGTACACCAGTCATCTCACAATATAATCACTGCAGACAAAAAGCACTAAATGTTTTTTTTGTGATGCAGCTACACATGGTCAATACCATGTTCCTATACGAGTCTGACCTTTTCTAAACTACCTTGTAGCAAAACCAAAGAGCTTTGACTTCATAACGTTCTTGTTATCTGTAGGTTCATTCCCGGTGCATCCTGCCAATTCTACATTCGTACCCTCAGATGACTAGTGCACACGTTTTCCCTATGATATCAAAGATACCTTTCCTAGCCTTGGGCACAATGACCTGTCAGACTATACCCTGCTATTAAAGTCAAAATGCTCCCATCATAGTAGCAGTAGCTAATAGTAGATATAAATCTTTTCTTAAACGTATGGTTATAAAAGGTTTTGGAGGACAATGGGCTTGGAGTTCACAGATAGACGACGCTTTTAGGAATGAATATTTTGCTTTTTAATAAATTGTGGATGCATAATCAACACATAGCTTTCAAATTAGAGCTCTTCCTTACATACTTAATGAGCAAGCATTGCTAAATACCATTACATCAGCATTTAATTAAATGTAAAGTTTATGTAAGTATATTATGTAGTATATTACTATAGTATAGTGTATATATATATAGTATTACTATAATGAATACAGTGTTCACTTAGTTTAGCTTGACAGTTGTTTATAAAATAATTAGCTACATTGCATCTTCTGATTAAGCATCTAGTTTTACAACAGAGCCTGACCTAAAGCTTAGTTTACTTTGTGGAAACTTTCTGTTAATTTCATTGGGTGTTAGATGACACAATAGTGGTGTATTATAGGAAGTTGTTATTAGCTTGCTGTACAGGCCCTAGATAAAAAGTCAGTTGTTGGAGCAGCTAAATTATTAATCACTTTCAAAATAAGTTGATTACAGTACGTTTCCACTTCCTTTACAGTATTTCACTTCTTTGAAGGAATTTGGTTTATTACTCAGTTAATGGACTCACACTCAGCCTTTGTTTGTGTGTGTGTTTGCAGCAAGCAATTGAAGACAAAAAAGGTATTTCTGGATATAGTTACACTCAGGAGGAGCTGGAAAGAGTATCTGCAGTAAAGAGTGAAATGGATGAAATGAAAGGCCGAACACTAGACAACATGTCTGAAATGGTGATTTTTGTCTTAAATTGTTGTACTACTTCAATCTCAATTTCTGGTTCCTCAGAGTATAAAACTAACTTTAATATTTTTGGTTGTTTTTTTTTCATTTTCCTTTAGTATATGTTATATAAACATAAACATATATAAAAACGTGTATTTTCAAACAGTATAGACCTGCAAATGTATATTGGAAAGGTTTACTAAAATGTACATTTCTTTTGATGAGTGAAGAAGAAATTTAGAATTATTAAAAAAAAGAAAGAAAGAAACACCTACTTCCCTCCTCTTCAGAAACAGTAGAGATATCGTCTTGGTTTTAACTTTTTTTTTGTGTGTGTGGTTTCATATTTGTTCCTGCACAGTATTTGAAAAGTTAAGAGGTTTGAATTGTTAACAGAATCTTTTTTTTCCTTGTATCACTGGAGTTAAGCATTCATTAAAAACCAATATTTAACATTCCCAAAGAGCTAAATATTTTTTTCTTTTTCTGTGTAGCCTAACTTTCAATTATACTTAGATCTGTGGTCTTCCAACTTAATACATAGCCACAGAAGCAAAATAAAAGAGCCCAAAGCAAAACAGCGTTCTTTGAAATCATTAAGGCACGTTAGAAATAAAATGGTATAATTAAATAGAATGAATCTCAAATAGAAAGCTGGATAGAATTTGAATTTTCAGTATAAATATTTTAAATTGACTCTGTTTAAGCATGTTCAAATTTTATTTAACCTATGCAGGGTGTGTTTGTTTGTTTTGTTTTGTTTTAAGGATCTCTTTTTTTTCAGTCATGTCTATACAGCTCATTCCTTTTTCCCACTCCTTAAGTTGTTTAGGTGTCTGGCACATAGACTGTCTTCTGGACATGTCTGTGGTGTTCTCACTTCAAACAATGGAAACAGAATTTGTCTGGTTTGTGGTACTGACCCTACTGCAATATGGCCTCTTTCCCTTAGTTAATTAGGCCTGCGCTTATGTTTTATTATACATAGTTCAGTCTCCTTACGTCACATGTTTTTTCTTTCCATATTTTGGTTTTCTTTTTTCTCCTTACATGCCCAATCATGTAAATGTAGTATTAATATATTATTAAAGTATATTATTTTGTCACTCTATCAGGTAAAAAAACTGAATACTATGGTGGCAGAGAAGAAGTCCAGCTTAGCTCCTGTTATCAAAGAACTGAGACAATTGCGCCAGAAGTGCCAGGTTAGTAGAAAAACTTCAGAAAAGCTTTAAACAGTGCTTGTTAATGAGTTAGGGTAGGCAGCAGCAGACTTTGGGAGGCAGTCCTATGTTTTGCTCTGCAAATTTGTCCATGTAGTCAAGTGTTACAGTTACAGCAGGAGTTTATTGTATGTACAGACTTCTAGTGTTTATATGTCTATGCACATCCTCTCCCTCATAAGGCACCAGTAACTTCATGGCAATGCAGTTTAGAGGTTGAGCTAAGACCACATAAAAATGGAAGTCAGAATATGATTAGTTTGATTCCACTTATCAGATGCCTAAATGCTTCAAATAATGCAAATCCCTTGTGTCTCATCAACTTTATTTAATTGCACACCTTGTTTTGTGTGTTTTTTCTTGCCTTTGAAGTAGGTTTATTTTAATCTATTAAACCTTCCTCTCATTCTATGTAAATAAGGTCAAAATTACAAAGAAACATCATTTACAGCTCTCTGTTGTGTTGTACAAGGACATAATCAACCCTGAAGGAAAGCTGGAAATACCAGAATAGGTCAACAGTGATTTTTAACAAGCAACAAGAATGGAATTCTTAAAAGCTGACAGTACAGGCACAAAATCAGGCAAATATTTTGTCCTTTATAGTAATTTCTAAAAATAATCTAAATAATTAAATAAAATAATCTAAAATGTAATTACTATACCAGGGGAAAATTTAAAAAATCGTAGTTTGAAATCATAGCAAAGTTAATTTTGAAATTAGTTTCAAAGCTTTTTCTGCTTTAAATGGATTGCAAATAATATTTAATTGATCTAAGACCTATATTAGTCCGTATGAATGACAGATTTCTCTCATTGCTCTAGAATTAAATAGAGCTATGAAATTTGTAAATTCTTAATTTTCAGTTTTGTAATTATATTTCCTTTCTTCTTGCAAACACTGCCATATTTGTCTACCACATTAAAGCTATGGCTGTGGCTGTAAAGAGGAAATTTGCATGCTGTGTTGTGGTGTATACAGCTGATCTGCCAGTATGCAGCTTTACCATGTGTAATAAATAATACCCACGTGCCAGCTAGTTTTATGTAAGTGCTGGTGAGCATGCCAATAGCTGAGGTTGATGTGTGACACCAACAAGAACGGAGCCTGCTTGAATGTCACATGTCAGTCAGTTGAAGGCTTTATTTATGTACTCTTTTGCCCTTTTCACATAAGGAATTAACTCAAGAATGCGATGAAAAAAAAATCCAGTATGACAGTTGTGCAGCAGGGCTAGAGAGCAATCGCTCCACGCTGGAACAGGTAAGATGGTGCCTTGGTCACACATTAATAAATGCTGTGCAACATGTTATTTATTATATATATTTATTATGGTTTGATATATCCCTGTCTTCCCTTTTGATATGGAAGCTCACTGCAGGTGGAAATGAGTAAGTGGTGATCTACAACTACATAAATCATGCATGAAGCTGCTGTGGACTAGCTACAGACCCACACATCTCCTGTTCTGAATGAGCTCAGTGGTACATCGCTCCATCCACTGAAGTCCAGCACCGGTTAGCAAAAGTATTGTAAAAGATCCATCTGCCAGAAATCCTGCTGACCTAATAGTATCCGTTAGGAAAGAATCTGACAACGAAATGTTAAGGATTAATTTGTGAAGACAAATCTTCAAATGCATTTAGCAGATTCACTACATTAGCAAAACCAATCCAATGGTTAATTAATGCACTGAAACTGATGGCAAGGATACTTATTAAATGTGATTTGTCTTGCATTCTTGAAAATTATAGACAAAAAAAATAAATATATATATATATATATTTAAATGCAGCCATATAAGTATAGCTAAGGGCTTGTCTGTATGTAGTTTACATATTGCTTGCACTACAACACTTCTAGGAAGGGAGGTACCTAAACTAGTTTTATACTCTGATGTGGGGTCAGTATTAATGTACATGAATCTGCTTTATCTCACTAGATTACCTCCTATGAGCTTTGTCTGGACTTGGATTTCTCAAGGGTTTGCCAACATAAGTAATGTATTTTGCAATAAAAAAGGTGTACATTTAAAGTGTAGGTGGATATATAGATATTCTTTCCCTGCAGTAAAAGTACCTATATATGGTTTAATCCAAGAATAATAAAAGAACGTACAGATGAACCTGCTATGAGGTAGACCTTCTGTAAGAACTATTTTGCAATATCAACCTAGGCTTTTTCCTTGGCAGACAAACCTTAGTCATGTTCTAACACACGATGACAATCAAGTCCACTGATTAGGCTGGACGTGACTGTTAGCAAACTTTTGCAGCGGAACTGGTGAATTCAGTTTTCCAGCTGATGGTCTGAAATTCATATGGTGACACAGCTTTGGAGTTGACAACTTCATTGTGGTTTGGGAGTACATGTAATCCAAATTCCATTGAATTACCAATATTCTTGGTATGTTTTCTTTGACCGTTAAGGGATGGGACTAGCCCCCTATCTACATACCCCTCAACATAATTATTGATTGCTAATTGACATACCATCAACGTGTTCATAGCTTCTAACATACGTTTTGCAGACATGTTCTAGGAAAGGAACCATATTTAGCACTTAAGATGTGCTTAGAAACAAGACTTTTGGTAGTGCTTGTGTCTTGTAGAAGATTTATTAGTAAACAACAATTAACAGTCTTCTCTAACTGTGACTGAAACTGCACATCTAAAAATGTTACCCTTTCAGTTATCTTTCCCTTTAAGAGAGATTTCTGTAAAGCCCAAATATAAACATTTAAGAAAGGATCAGTTCAGAATTATGCCTGTTTCTGTTATGGACTCTCGTGGTTTATATAGCAACACAGGGCATGTACTATGGACTTTGAGTTATGTTATCCATTGAAATCTTATTCCTGTACTACAGGAAGTGAAAGGACTCCTTGAGGAGTGCATTCAGGAAGAAAGCAACTACCGTTATGTAAACTGCATGAAGAGGGTAAGATCACAGGAAGGACTAAATCGTTCTTTGTGAAATGAAATAGGAATTATATATTTTTAAAACATTTGTGTCTTCATTTATAGAATCTAGAAATACAGCTCCAACGTGCTAAAGAAGAAATGAAGATGTACGTCTCCCCAGATCCTCAGGAGAGGCGAAAGGCAATTCGGTAAATGGATTATTGTGTTTCCTTGTGTTAACTTGAGGGATATTCATAAACTAAGACTAAAGTTAGGAATTTTCTCACTGGCATTTGAACTGAAGGAGTTCACCTGATAAATTTAGAAACACTATAATAATCTAAAAATAAGCATCTTGAATTCCAGTATATACTGTTGTAAACCTATGAATTCTCTCAGACATACCAAAAGATTTTCCCTTCCTGCTGGAGATTATAGGCCCCAGATAGTGGTTTTAACTTGCAGCCCCTGCTGGCAAAGGCTCAGAAAAGCTGTGCTTCAGCTAGGTCCCGCAGGAAGTGTGACTCTACCAGACATAATCCCTCTGCCAAGTCTATACCAAGACTCCAGCAGGCAGGAGTTGGTCTACCACCTCTCAAAGACAGCAACCACATGCTGCCCTCAGATTCTGGCCAATTCTTACAAATCTACTGTTCTTTCAGGTGTAATAGCTATCACCATCCCTAGTACAGAAATGGAGGACTTCATAGACAGATCCGAAATGCATTTTGGTTTGCTACTATTTGCAGTTTTCACTGGAGGTAGAATGATTAATGTTCCATACCGTCACAGTAACCTTCATTTTTACACTCAATTTAATTGACAGAACGATTGCTTCAGACTGAGAGGTTTTTCAGGACCCCTTGCCTTTGTCTGGTAGGAAGAGAAACAGAAAAGGTTATGAATTGAGCTGATAAATTATTTTGTGTAGTTTTCCATTTCAAATAATGCAGTCCTGCCAAAAAGATTGAAATGTTTTTTGAGAATGAGATATTTTGGTTTAATTATCTGTGCAAAGAAATCTAAATATTACCATGTCATACAGATTTTTTATGCTTTACAACATACCAAATATTTTTGTAAAAGTATCCTGTTTAAAATTGTGTATATATTAAATCTTTTCATACAATATAAAAGTTGAAACAAAATTTAGGCAATAAAGTCCACAGGCTGGTTCAGCCCCACCAAAATTAAACACCAGAAAAAAAACATAATGAAATATTTTTAACTTTCATTTGATAAAAGTGTGAAAATACCTGTTTTATTCTTCATATATTTTTTTAATTTTAGAAATTTGTATGAAATAGCGATCCTGTTTTCCAGCTAGTTTTATTTTTGACCAAAAAAAAAATCTTAAATTCTAGTTTTCAACGAACTGAGCAAGTTTAAGTTGTTGTGACTAGATTTATGAAGTTGTCTGTGGCTTTCACACAATAGTATTTATCAGTCATGAAAATATTTACCCAAACAGTAGATCTATAGTAGTAAAGTTAAGGTCTGCTGTGTTAGACCAATAAGTCTGTTTTTGTTTTTTGTTTGTTTGTTTTTATTTTTATTTTTTTTACATTTTTAATGAATGGAATGAGTGAAAAACATTTTGATCTTTTGAAAGTACGATTGGGCCTCCTCAACAGTGCAGTCACACTGTCTAAAGGAATCTCTGCAGAGTACACCAGTTTTAGTTCACTGCAGAGGGGACAACAGCTCTGCCTTGTACCTCTCCATCTCACAACCTGCATCAGTCAGCATTCCTACAGTTTGCTTTATTGTGTAGGCTTTAAAAAGCCACAGCAATATCAATCTTTAACGTGAGGCCTCTTCCTAAATTCCTGCGTTTGTATTTCAGAGACGTGACAGATTGTTGCTTGAGATCTGTATAAACTGTCATGTCAGAGCTGTGGTTCATGTACAGCTTTCTGTGCAACATGCCAAAATGCTTCGCAAAATTGTCCCATTCACAAAACGATTCAAAGACATGACTGAGTGGTAAAGCAAAGACAAAACTAAATTAGATAAATAATAATCATTCTGCATTTCATTTTAAAGCTTTAGACAATCCATCATGCAGATGTCACAGCAAGAAAACAGAACCACTAGCTTTTTATCACTTCTTAAAGAAAATGGAAGAATAAGTTAATTTCCCAAGATATCTGTCCTCTTAGGTCTCTACCTCTCAGAACAATTTCTGGACAGTTCTCTTGCGGTGGTGGCAACTAGGGAAGGAACCGTAAGTGGGTAGTAAACACAGAATCATGGAATGGTTTGGGTTGGAAGGGACCTTAAAGATCATCTAGTTCCAATACACCTGCCAGGGATACCTTCCACTAGATCAGGTTGCCCCATCAAACCTGGCAAACAATCAAATATCATTCAGTATCACCTGAGGCAATTTCTTCACTCATTGGGGAAGTGGAGTGGAAAAAGGCAGTAGCTGATAGCTAAGATTTTACAGGCTCTGGAGTGGGGCCATTGATAGAGACAGCCACATGTCAATGAGAAAACTCCAAGGATTCTGTCAAGAGACACTGAGAGATGAGATCGTCTCCTCTGTCAGATCCTTCATAAACTAGAAATTGTCCTGAGGCACCTTGAGAGTGGTGCCAGTGGAGCTGCATCTCTTGCTGTTCCAGAACATGAACCAGAAGTTGCTAGGAAATGAAAGGCTAGATTAATATCCATCAGAGGCCTTCTGCAAGGATCCAAGCCATGAAAATAGTGAAATACTATGCAGAAAACAATGTAGGAAAAATAAGAGTAAGAAATGAATTAAAACCAATAATGTTATGGTGAGAGAAGAAAAAGATGTAAAGACATAAAGTGAGTGGAGGCTAAGGAGCTTCTTACTCTCACAAAATAACAGAAAGCTGAAGGATGCAAAAGATTTATTGAATGAAGGCAGATTTAAAAAAAAAAAAAAAAAAGAAGCAGAAGGGTAAAAAGAGAAATAGCTGTGAGAAAAATCTTAGTGATGATGTGAACATTCATTAGTATGAAAGGCAGCAGAGCTCAGCCAAGCAGCTGAGAGGAAATGCGGGTCAAGCAGCAGGCACTGGCCTTTTATGGCCTTGCAGGGAAGGGGAGGGTCCGAGTTTATTCACAAATGTTAAGCAAAAAAATGCTCCAGCTCAAACACTTGTGACAGAAACATCCACAATGTCGATACTCACGCAGACAAGCCCCCAAATCCAAATGCTGGAATTAAGGGTGAGTCCAGCTATGTCATTCCAGGTATGGTGAGGAGAATGTGAACAGAGCATTATCTCTGCTGTCCCTGCTTCACTTGCTAACTGTGGGCACAGAAGCTAGAGAAATCATCCCTCTCACGGTGACTACACACATTTCTGACCTTCCGTAAGAGGTCGCAAACCAGTTGTGTTTAAATGAGTTACAACGAAGTTCCATATAGAGATTTTTACAAAAAATGAGAAGATAACAAAATGTTTCTAGACATCATTTTAGAATGTGAACGTATTTTTCAGCAGGCACTGGAATGTAAACGGAGTGAAAATGAACCATAAATAGAACAGCACTTTCCTAACAACGTATTGAGCAAAAAATGTCTTAATTCCAACACTCTTTTTTTTGAACATAAACTCTCTGTTCCGTGGAGTCAGTTCTTAGGAATGTGAAAAGTTAATTTTCTTCTCTAAAAATAGAAGTTTGTGTGTTGTTTTTTTTTTTTTTTTTTAAATGAAGTTATCAAGTTGCATTCTTTCCAGTCATCATTATAAATAGTAAAGAAAAACTTACTAGGAAAGACATCTTATTTTCTGATGATTACTTTGAAAATTCTATTAAAGAAAAAGAAAAGCACGTGTTCTTGAGGCCAAATGTGTGTGAACATACGCTATGCGCCAGTGGAAATGAGAAGATTCAGTGTTGTTCTGATTTGGTGAGGATTGCTAGGGATCAGCTGTGTCTGCACAGCGCTTGGAGCAGTCTCAAGACTGCTCTGATTTGTTCTGGCTTGAATTGTCCGAGAGTGACAGATCATAAAACGATCCAGCTGCATTCCTTGCACATCCCTTCTGCAGGGAGGATGGCAGGCAGGACCAGGTGGCCTGGGGCCCAAGTGCTCCAGTTGAAATCCTGGAGTAGCTCATAGAAATAGAAGGAAGGGATATAAGAAACATGATGCATTGGTTCTACACGGCTGCTCACTATGCTGTAGCAAACCTTCACACTGATAGCAGAAAGGCTGGTATTTCTTTCTGGAAATTAGGATTTCGCTATACCTAGTTCTTCTATCCTGAGCAATTTGAAAATTTCTTTAGATGAACTGGGTTAATTTTTATTCCACTAGCAAAAGCTCAGTCTCTAAGCGTACCATGACACATGAAATACAGTAATTTATTTTTAGATTGTTATTGTCCTATTTCAAAAACAAACAAACAAATACAAACATAGTAATGTATCTGAATCACGCCGTTATGGTTTGCAATATCATATTGTCAGGTTTCATGTATTAAGTTTGCCTGTGTCAGAAGGCGACCCAGCCACTTGTTACAGGCAAAGGTGTACAGCCAAGATTTTTAATAACGAATGTCAACAGTTACACTTCTAAACCTATATTTAGGCACCTAAATGTGACGGCTGTCTTCGGAAGGTGAGGGACACACAGCGGTTCTATTGCAGTGACTGGATTTGTTAAACCTGGACTGAACTGCTATTCTTCATTCCTCTACTTTCCCACTCATTCTATCCCTACATTCATGGCAATTAAGGGCTGTGGATTTGTAAACTCTGATGTTTGTACAAATTAGGGCCAAGGGCTAAGCTTAGAATACCACTAGCATAAATACATCATTAAAAAGGGATCAAGTATGTCTTATCTAAACGATCTTGCTGTTGTCTTCAAGCTGGAAGCAGCAGTAATTATGCCTGCTTTGAAAATGTAAGGGATTTTATCCAATACCACTTTTGCCAGCTGCACAACTGAGAGAATCAAGGCAATCCCTGATGTCAAGGATATGTTGTCTAATGAATAAAAGGTTCCTTCATGCTTTCTCTTCTGACTATCTATGCATGAACCTCATAATACCTTCAGAATTTTCCATGGTTATATCATTATTCTGTCCTATTATTTAGAACCAAATAAAATCATAATAAAATTATCATATATTTCCTTTAGAGAGCAGTATACACGAATGATCCTTGAGCAAGAAAACCTGGGGAAGGTAAGAATGAGGTTTTTACTCTGTAAAAACATCACACAGTTCATATTTTTGTGGGCCTTACTACCAAATGTTGTGGTCAGTCTTTTATAAAAAGCACATTGCAGCCTACAAAGAAAATTCCATTACTGCTGGCAATGGTAATTAATACCCTGAAAAGAGATCATGCTCGCTCTTCAGGGCTTGATTTCCTGCAGAGTATAGCATGAGCCACTTGTAAAAGATAGTCAAACAGCTTAATGTGACAGCACATTCCCTGTAAACCATTTGGATAAGAAACTGAAACATGGACATAACAAACTGTGCCAGCTCAAATTTTATGTTGTATATAAAGCAACCCGTTGAAGACAATAAATTTTGAGCCTGTCAGCTTTATCACTGTTATTAAAGGCCAAGGGATCATCGTTGTAGCAGTGCTAAACAAAAGCAGTTGTCCGTTTTTAATCTTGCATGAAGCTCAGATCAGCGCGGAAGAAGTTAGGCTTACGATTCATGCTAAACATCTTTCTTTTATTAGTTTTCTTTTTATGAGTCAGTCTGTGAGTGATTTCTGCAGGTTTGGGCCACCACTATTAATGATCAATAGCAGGTTTTGCTGTGAAACATTAATTTCACGTCTATAATATGATAATATGAATGCATTGCAGGCTGCAACTTGACACTGCAAGAGCTCTGTATGGAAATAAACTCAGATTTCTACCATAACTTCTCAAGTATATGAGACCATTATTTAGGCGGTTTTAAGACACTGAAAGGATTGTCAATCCATACAAAGCAGATAGATAAGTCCCAGGTGCTGATTCATTTATTGCTTGCAAGGAGTGTTATTAACTTGAACAAAAGGTAATAATATTTCAGTAGCATATAAAAATCCTTGTCATTCCAAGCTGTCTTTGTAAGCAATTTTTGTGGTTTAAAACCGTTTCAGTAATCTAATATTTTTGTATTTTTAACAGAAATTACGAGAGAAGCAGAAAGTTGTACGGGAAAGTCATGGGCCAAATATGAAGCAAATTAAAATGTGGCAGGACTTTGAGCAGTTAATGGAATGTAAGAGAGAATGTTTTCTAAAACAACAAAATCAAACAGCCATTGGTCAAGTCATTCAGGAAGGAGGTAAAGATAGGCTTGTATTATGAATTCTGCCTTTTTTATATCAGCATAAAGTGGGAAGACATTGCATTGACTTCTTAAAGGTAACCTCTTTCTCGACATTGTTGCTTTCATCATTTCTGAAAAAAACTGTTGTATTTTATTTGGTTTTGGTGGATAAACAAGGAGGGCAACTAAGCACTCGATGAAGCTTTTCCTCCATTGTTTAAGTGACAACAAAACATGGTTAGGAAGATCTGTTATGAAATCTGCACTAGGGTGAACCTCATCGTAAATCTGTTTTATGAGTCTGGGAATGGCATGCATCTGCAGAGAGATCAAAGGGGAAAAAAAATCCTTTTCCAGGGTCACGGAAAACTTATGTAATTGCTCTGCTCCTTATTCTGTATCTCTAAGATTACATTTTTGCAAGGTCTGGGACTCAATATTGTATAATTGTGGACCTCCTGGCTTGGCCCTCTCCTTCCCTATTGTATTTATTCATCTAGTGTGACTGGCAAGAATGGAGCCATTTTCACTCCGAGCTGCACAGACCTTGCCTGCACACTCCTAGTCATACTTTCCTTGCATGGTTGAATTAAACTGATTGTGCTTCCAGGAGACAGTTCATTGCTACAGCGTCAGGAGTAGGTTCTGAGAACAATTACTTGGATTATGATTTTTTTTCCATTGTCTTTTGTTGGTTTTAACAAATGCATTTTTCTTGCACATATACCTTTTTCTCATTTTTCTTAGTTGTCCACCTGTGCCAGCTGTGGTCCCCTAAAGGCTTTCTCCACTGAGGGCATCTTGCTGTTTCATCTGTGCAGTCTGATTCCAAAGTGGTTGCACTAGCCAAGGAAGGACATCCCAGGGAAGGAGGGCTATTGATGGATGTAAATATGGCACAGTGGTTCCTGTATACGTCCAGCTACACCAAACAGGTAGATATGCAAGGCTCCCTCGTACTGTGGTTTTAACCTGTGAGCCACAGGCAACTGCCACTGCCCTTAAAATTGCATCGTGAGACCCATGGCTGACCCAGGGTAAAAGGAATGCAGATGAGGCTTGAAACTGTCCCTCACGCTTCATCATTTCTGATGAGCGCCTCTTAGTCACAATCAAAGACTAGAAGCAGAGAGATAAGTCTAGGTGACGAGAGCTCCTGCTGTTCTTCTTTAGTCTCTTGGCTTAGTGAATTTCTAGATAGGTTTTTTTCTTCTCTTTTTTTTTCCTATTTCCTGCCTAAAGTAGAATGGACTTTATCACTGATAGTTCTTTCAGATGTAATTTGGACACAAAAAATTACTTGGTTTTCTCTGATACATACCTATGAAATCTGCTGCTGTTTTCTCTATCAAGAGAGAGTCTGGTAACTGTACAGTTCCTAGTTTGCCTTTACATTAAATATATTTGATAACAGAACTAAAATAAAATATGATGACTCCATTTTGGCTGTATGGTTTTATTTTTCACATTTTGTAGGTGAAAGAAGTGATAGAAGATAAATGCTTTGTGCCAAGTTTCTTGCTGGGTTACAGGAAAAAGAGGTTTGGAAAGCTCAGGGTCATTTAATGACATTTATTTCAGATGCCCCCCAGAAGGTTCAAAACCCCACCAATGCCTAAGGAGCACGTCCACAGATGCTCAGGACATCCTCATGTAAGCCCTCCCACACTGCTGAATAGCTGAAGATAGTCTTTCTCAACAGCTGCACGCTAATCTTTCCCATGACAAGGAGAAGCAGCACATTCTCCCCTACGCACATTTTCAGGGAGCGTGAAGGGAAGGCCGCTGTGTAGGACACAGGCACAGGTAGAGTTAGCTGAAGTGAGGGGAAGGCGATGTGTTGCCACCAGAGGCTGCTTCCATGATGGCAGCAAGAGAACAGGCTGGAGGAAGGAGTGCAGTAATGGAGCTGAAGGGAGACCGTATCAATCAGGAAGGGAGAAGCTCAGGAAAAAGGCATGTGCAGACTACACAGTGTGGGCACAGCCATCTCTAGAGCCATCTGTAAATTTTCTTCTTGCTAGCTCTGTAGCATCATTACCATCATGTACCACCATCACCACACATCACCCGCATTGCATTGTAGAGCCTATAGGTCTGAAGGTTATGGGAGTCATGTACCTGGACTTCCAAATGACGGTTTGCTGAATAAATGCCCACAACAGTAAGATAACATAGACATCTAGACATAAGATGTGCTGAAAACTTGGGATAATCACCAAAACCGGGCATCTAGGTTACTTAGGATGCAGTGCTGGAGGACTGCCTGTGGTTCAAAGCCAGCAGAAAAAGGGGGAGGGAAAGGGGATATCATACATTTCAATTCAAAACTTTTACCAAAATCCTAAAAGCTCTATTTGACTAGACCATTTATACAGAGATTTATTATGTGGATTAGTCTGCTGCCCAGGCAAAAGTAATGCTTTTGAAATTCATAGCAATGATGTAGAGTAAGACAGTATAATCATTTTCTGTTTTTCAGTTCAGAGTTACCCTAAAAATAGTTCATCTTTCTTCCTTGTAAAAACAGTTTATTGCTAGTTACTCAACGATGACGTGATTGTTGCTCTGATCTGATTAGTGCTCTGTCATTTGTACTGCACCAAGAAAGGGCACGCAGATTATACACTACAGCAGCAGCAAAATTACTTTCTGAGATGAAGCAGAAAATCATAATAACTGTTATGAAAAGAAAATTGGAAAAACTCAAGCTATTTTTAGCTTTTATATAAGTGGACATTTAATAAATGCAAATTTAATGGATTCTGTTCACTGGCTTTTCCACATAGTTTGGGATTTGATGGGAGCATTCAAAAATCTTTGAGTTTTGCAATTGTATCTTTACTTCCTAACTTGCAACAAAAAGCTTACTTCTGTTTTTTTTTTTTTTTTTTCTGTTGTTATTATTAATAGTCTAGCTGGTTAATTAATAAGATTAAACATACCATAGAGAAAAAATACCTGCCTTTCCCTTGTGAAGGCTAAAATAAATAAAAAAATGTGCACAGTTAAACTTGGGGTCTCAGCACTTACCAAATTTCTTCCATTTGGAACACCGATCAGAGCAGTCACGAGCAGCAGCTTACTTTGCTTCAAAAGGCTTCTCCTTATCTTTATCCAGAACTGGATGAGAAAGTATTCCAGCTATAAAAACTCTTGTAGTGTTGTGCAGCTTTGCATTAGTTAGTCACGTTGACGTCAACTGTCCCTAGAGCCACAGGAGATTTGCACATAGTGCTAAGAAATGAAATAGTTACAGGCATCAGAAACAGGCATGAGAAAACATCACATTCACCATATTATTTAACCAGCCATTTTATCATCTGGAGATCAGATTATTTTGTTTATATTCACAGTACCATTTTACCTCCATAGGAGCTATAGTAAGTAAAGTAAATGTTCTTAGGCTTCCTTAAGTAACCCAAATCTATGAATACTTACTTGTACACCTTTATTCGCATAGGTATTACTGCGAGTAAAGTCATGTATAGTTGCCTACAGACATCACAGTTAGGTGCTGCTATGGTGTTTTATTATGTTTAAATATAGTGATTTCCAGAGCTTTCTTGATAAGGCTTTCCTACAGCTGTGATGGTGATCACTGTTATAAAACACAATACGGCAGAAGCATTTAGAACAGTTCAGAGCCTAGAAAACAGCCTTATGATGAGCATGAAAAACTGTTCTCCAAATGACTTGCTGGTTCAGGAGCTGGAAATGAAGTCGAGAGCCTTTTTTCCTTAGATCACTGTTTCTTGTCTGGCCCAAATCAACAGCGACTGAAAATTCTCTGTTATACCCAGTGGCTGTCCTCAGCAAGTGCTCTAAGCCGAGCAACTTGGCAGTATCGCTCCAGTTCCTAAATCACCACTCTGGCAGTGTCTGGTGAGCCTGGAGTCAGCGGCCACGAGAAGGCAGGCAGACACGGCTGGGAGGCCGCAGAGGCTGAAGTGCTGTCGCCTGAAAGGTGTCACCTTGGGAGAAAGGTCATGACACGTGGCCGGGGTGGTGTGGGAAACTGGAACGCCGTCGTCTTGGTTGTGGATGAGGACAGCACGGATGCTTAGAGATCTGCTTTCTCTCATTGGCCCTGCCTGGATTTGCTCAGATTTAAGTGAAAAAGACAAAGAACTCATTCTCAACGTTTGCCCTACATTATCTTTTGTAGCACTAGGTCTCCTGCTGAAGGAACGCTGTTAACTCTTGAGCTGCCTATCGCAATCGGTAATGGGAACAGATTTTTTTTTTCAGGGATGTGTCAGGGTTCCAGTGAGGAAATACTACATGAATCAACATTTTGTCACAAGGTACTACCTGTCTTGACAACATCCAATTGATTAATTGTTTTTTAGCAATCAGAATTTGACCTACTTTCAGCTTGTTTAAAGAGTTCTTTAAATCTTCAGTATGAATTTAAAAGGGGTTCTCCACATTCTCAGTGTCTCTCTTTCTTTAGTGTTAGTTACACAGCAACAGTCTCCAAAACCCCAAGGCAGCCCATCTTATTCCAAGGTCATTGGGTGAAAAGGGTATTTTTCACAGTCGCATTACACTGATTTTCACGATTGTAACAAAAAAAAAACACGCTGTCAGCCACGGTGCCGCGGTAACGTCAAACTCGGTGAGGAGCTCTGGTGTTAGCAATCATACTCCAGATAATCAGCAGGAACTGTGAGACAAATCGTGCAGTCCTTACTCTCACAAAACCCTTACTGACTTCAGTGGGAGTTTTGCCAAAATAAGGTCTGCTGGATTTAGCTCTGTATTCTTCCTCCTGACAGAACAAGTAGGAATTAAAAGGGCCAGCATCAGATTTATGAGACAGAGGAAAAAAAGAACTATAATTATCTTTAAAGTAATGACTTTCATCTAACACAAATCAATGTTCCATTAGACACATTCTAATTTATAACAAAAATTGTTTGTGCAAGTTTTTCTCAGCACAACCAAAATCCACAAGTAGTTAGCAATACGATTTGATTTTTATTAGACATGTATGAGAGGCTGTCTTGCACAAATCTAGTGCTGGAGTACTTAGAGTGTTTAAAATGCAGCCTTATGCATTACCTTGTGTTTAACGGCATTATTTTTATTTATTACAAAAATAAGAAGTATATTTTTACCTTTTTTAAAAATCTCCATTTCTCATAGTTTTGAGAAAAGTGTGTTTTTGCAAACTGGGATGCACACAACTGGCATTTGCTGAATGCCAAGAACTAGAGTACTTTTTCTGCAAGAGGATCTGCACAAGCCAATGCCTATTGCACCGTTTCAGTTCAGTCTGTCATTACAGAACAACATTTCATTTTTAAGCTTCTAAATTTTATTGCAACTGCTCAGGTCTTAAAAACACTCATTTATACAATAAGCACTTAATTAGGTCTACTTCTAAAACAGGATAAAGCCAAATCCTGCACATTTTGCTAATAACGGAAAAAATGCAGTTGATAGGAGTATGGAAAATGGGATCTTACCAATTTTCAAAGATAAATTCTCTTCTCTCTCCCTACTTCTTTTCCCTCTAATGGAATAGAAAATACGCCTGGCATGTAGGAAACAACAACAAAACTATAAAGGCATACATCTTATACAAAGAATAACATGTAAGGGAAATAATAAAAGAAATAATCTCACAATGTCTTTATTATATATTTTACAACTGGTTCATGCTGAAAAAATCATGATTGAGATTTTTCTCTAATTAAAATAAGTCTGAATGCAATTTTTTATCAGATTACTGTTTTTTAAATATGTTGAAACTCTAAGGTTATAAAATGGGAAGAATAAAGCAGTTTATTTGGTTTACATTATTGCAGCATTTTCTGGCAAGTAACAGTGTTTAGGCATTTCTTTGGAGTTAGCACATAAATCTTAGAGCCATTAGTGATGAATTAGCAAAAGCAAAAAGGGTTGATTAATTTAGAATTCTAAAAATTGAAGATCTAAAAATTAAAAATCATGTGAAAATGATGCATTTTGCGTATCAACTAGCATTTAAATGATGCATTTCTCTGAGACAGCATCCTGTGGACTGCAACATTCAGAAACTGATTTTTTTTAGAGTATATATAAAACATCATACCCACCTCCCTTTTTCCATGTTTTAAAGCTTGCCATGATTTCACAGCATATTTAAAAGAAAACAGAACTGTATCAGAACACTGAAAGTCACCCACAGACAACCTGTTCCACTAATACTTTTACATTTATACAGCATCTTTTGTCCTAAAGGATTTCTCTACTTCATTTTCATTTTATGTAGGCTGATTAGAGTGCTCAGGTATCTGCATGAGTGAGTCAGGAAACACTGAGAGATGCAGTTAATGTTCAGAGGACAGCAACGAAAATTGGGAATTTATTATCTCATGAGCAATGACAAAGTCATCTCAAATCTCCTTAGGAAAATAGATCCCACAGCTACAAATGAGAAGAAAACCTGAATCCTTCTAACAAAGAGATGGAATGTGGCATACTTCGTAGTGGGTTGTTACTGATGTGCCTACTATTCCTTTTGTATTTACCACACTGTACTTCAACCATTTGTATGTGAAATGCATTGCTTTAAAATCTCTATACACTAAAGGTTCTTTTCTGCTTGTTGATTTAATTGCGTGAAGTGAAGCTTGATCATAAAATATAACGAGAGGGGAAGAGAGAACTCTTATCCTGGAAAAAGCACTATAAATATTTTCCTAGGATCATTAACACAACCTTGTAACACTTCGCTCAGTGCGGCGGAAAGAATTATACAATCATTTTATGAAATTTCTAAAAAGTGCTTACAATTCCATCCCAAATATATGTGTTTTTTTTTTCAAGTGTAAAAAAAACATCCTAAAATTCTTAATTCTGTTATCAAAGTTATTTTCAACTTTTGAAGGGATTCACTTGCTAGGGACTTGGCCGTGTCAAACAAATGTTCGACTTTTATTCTGACACTTCTTGAAGAATTTGATTGAAACTATATATGTCTAGATAACACCCAACAAAGTGCCCCTCTTGCGTTTGTTTCAAGATATTTTTGGAAACAACAGAGGCGACCTTGGATGGAGCTGCTTTTCCAATTTAGGACTTCATTTGGTCTAAGAGAGTAAAATTATACTCTTCAATCCTTTTGTGTAGCCACAAACAAAACAGTGTTATTATTTTATGCTGTTGTAAAATTGTTTTTCTGTACCTTGCTAGCAGTGTCTATCTGTTTAGGATAACAATTATTTTCGGTAATCAACAGTTACTTTCAAATGTACATATAAATAGACCTCTAGTGTATCACATGTCCCTTTAAAATATTGTGTAATCAAAATGGGCACTGGTCCTTTATGGAATACCTTTGTTTCTTAAAACTAGCGTTAATAAATAAGTGTTACCCTTTGTCTTTGCTTATAGACAAGAATCTGATTTCAAGCCAGGGCTCACACACACTTGATGTAAAGTCTAAATGAGGAGAGTGGTAATGCTGGCAAGTGCTCTGTGATGGGACTGCCACCTGTCCCGATCACAGGAGAAATATTGTTTGTCAAGCTTCAAGTTTAAAAGCCAAGGTTAGGAGCCAGGTTCTCTGTACATCTAGAGTGGGGTGATTGTTTTCTTCTGACTTTGGTCTGCCAGCTGTGCAATTGTGTCTGCAAACTTTTATTATATTTAATCACTTAGGAAGTTTTAAATAGTTTGCACTTAATTTTTGTTACAATCAATATAGTTTAATTAATTTGTATTAGTGTCTGTTACAGGCACAGTGCAATCTGTAACAAAATGAAATTAGCTTGTTGCAATGATAATGCAGTTTCATTGCTGTGAATAGAAACAGAATTGACAGAGTATGGTATTGTCATTTATCCTCTATAATATTTACTGTCTTAAATAATAATTTAGCCCTGTGTCATCTAATGGTCAAATGCAAAATATAATATGGAAACTAAAGCTGGAATCTATTTGGCATATGTGGTATATGCAAATGCAGATGTAAATCTACTGCTCGGGTATATTGTTTAAACTCATTTGGTCACGCTCCAATGTCAATACATATTTTTATAGCTCCATTTTCTTGTATAGAATCATAGAAACACAAGGTTGGAAAGGACCTACAAGATCATCTAGTCCAACTGTCCTCCTATCACCAATACTACCCACTAAGCTACTAAATTATATCTTGTATAGAAAAACCAGATGCTTGTTAAGCAGGAATTTCCACTCATTATGACTGATGGTTCAAGAGCTAACTCTAGAATATGTAGTTCCCTGATTTTATGGCATTGTCATGTACAGTAGCTGCAGACAGCTTCAGAGAAGTAACTGTTAATTGATCCTGTGAACCTGTATGTATATGAGTATGACTATATTAGCACATGCACAAATCAGGTTAAAATAAACTGTTTGGTACAGCAATTTTCATCACAGAATCTCAAGATAATTTACAAACAACCTTTACTAAAGTCTGTTGACCACACAGCCAGACAAACTAGTTGCTATTATTGTCTAGGTGAACAAACCACGGTACAGAATGAAGCAGAAGCAAAACTAGGAATCTGGTCCTTGTCTCTGGTATGCCCAGGATCCCCAGCTTGATGCTCTGCAAGAAACCTGCCTGAGTCCTCTCCTGACCCTTCATGTTCAGAAGCCCTAACCCTCATCCTAGCCTGATGCTTACCAGTGCAGTTGTCAGCGTCCCAGCTCTGAGTATCCTCGTCTGACCTCTGCCACTCCCTAAAAAGTAACTCAGAAGTAAAACATTTGTACATTTGCAATGTATTAATTTATTGAAATATGTAAAGGAAAGGTCATAACAGGTACTGATAAACAGATATGATACGAATGTGAAGCCATTTTTCTGAAATTTTAAATTAAATTCTAACAGGGAGTTTCAAACTATAAAAAGCATCACAGCTACCTTCACTGAGCTCATGGAGGCAACAAGACCAAATGTGAGATTTTCTGTTATCCTGACAGCTTTTGACAATCATGAAGAGAGAAATACCAGGAGAAGCAGTCCTAAGTAGAAACACGGTGTGCACATGCATACATACATGCAAACAAAGATTAGGTTATCTTAGTTATAAAGCAGTGGACAGCATTTTAGGGCAACTTATTTGTGTGCCTGTCCTGTATAAATTTTTAGCCTTTTACAAGTGCCTACGTTGTGCTGTAATTGGAACATTAATTATACAACTAGAGAAATAACAAGAAACTTTTTCTTAAACACCCAGAGGAAATCAAGCTATTTTTCACTATTCAGTGTTGCTTTCAAAAATTTAAAGAGGCGTGACTGAAAGCACGTGGGAAAACCTATCAGGCTTAGAGCGTGGTGAGGGATGAGAAAGTGTGTGCTTCTGGTTCAGTGCCCTGGCCACTTGTGGTCAAAGCTGTTTCTTCTGCTTGCTTGGTGTAACCTCAGTGTTCCGGCTGCTGGAATTGGTTGGAATTGGTTGCAATGAGACCCTCTCAAATACGCAGGAAGCAGATTTATCACTGGAGCACTAATTTTTGTTTTTATATGTGAGAACAAATCCAGGGTCACCTCAGTTAATGAATAACCCAGTCAGTGGTGATAGGCCCTATTTATTCTGATAAATTTGGCTTTAAACAAAAATTGAACTTTTGGTGATACAAGCGTATATACCACAGGGGAATAAAAAAACATTTTCCCTACGAAAAATACTCAGAGTCAACAACACAAAAGACTTACATATTAATATTGTACGTTGAAGAAAATCTGGAACATCATGGCTTTCACTAAAAAACAACACAAAACAAACAAAAACAAACAAACAAACAAAACACCTTTTTAATGCAAAGTGAAAACTTTCCAAAGAAAAATTATACTTTCTGAAGAAAAAAAAAAAGTTTCCTCAGCAAAACAAAACAAAACAGAACAAACAAAACAAAACAACACTATTAGCTTTAATGGAAATCTTCTCCTTACTTACTAGATATTCAGCCTGTAATTCCATTAGAATCAGATGAACTGTTCACAGCAGGCTCAGTGATGCTTACAGCATTGTATTCTCCCTGGAAAGGCATGGATACTGGGGTTTAATAATAAGGGAATTTTTCTTTGCTACAGCAGCTGCATCAGAGCCAACTTTACCTGCAAATACACAGTGCTAATGCAATTTATCTTTGAAACAATCCCTATGGGTACATCGAGGTTTTATAAAAGGCATTCAACAAATAGAGCGGGTTGCAGTGTTATTGCTTCACTGATGCATAAATATTGAATATCCAAACACAACACTGGTTAATTAAGTTGGGGGTGACTATTGGTCAGAGATAAGGCACACGGTAAGTAAGCATGGATTAAGCCTGCCCTCTTACTGCACATACTGTGGTTGCTCCCTGCATACAATGAGAATGGAGGTTTCCAGGAAATTAAATCCAGCAATAATTTACACCTGGAAGCTAAAAGAAGGTCAACAAATATTAGATGGAGCTTCTTAAATTGCAGTGTGTTGTACAGACTGCATGGAACTTCAAAAACAAGTAAAATAACAGTGAGAACCTTGCATTTAACTGAAAGCATTACTTGGCATATACTAACACCTTCATGGAAAATTGTCTTTGCAAGGCAGGCAGTAAACTAAAATTCACAAAATGATGCTTCAAAACCTGACATACATGCAAACCATGCAGGCACGCACCCCCTGCCGCTAGACCAGAGCCAGCATCAGGCCCAGCCAGCCAATCTGCCAAAAGCAGAGACATCACAAAACATGTTCTGTTTACACGATTTTATTTTCCAACATCACAGCCATTACTGCACTGATGGTAAAACACTCAATCCTCATATCTATGTGCGTGCAGTTGTACCCACCTTGTGCAAACTGCTTGCACAGCTGACTCCATGTGAAGAGTTTTGGAGAACTGACCCATCTGAAACCCCTTTTTCCAAAGGTTTTCACAGCCACCCATAGTGGACACACAGGTCCACAGACTTAGCTACAAGAGTCTGTATGCAGGCTCATGCAGCTTGCATTTTTTTTTTAAAGATAAATTACTACATAAAGTGCTGTCAGTGAACTAGAAGGGTCTACACCAAGAAGAGTGGGCAAGTTAAAGAACATGAAAGAAGCTAGGTGATGGGCAGAGCACACTCCTGCTCCCACTTATCCTGCCTGTGGAACAAAACTGCTGTAAAGAAAACCCAGACTGCCCAAACAGAAAGTTATGCAAGACAGTTGCTTCACATTCAAAAGAATTCTGTCCCAGATGACTTAAAAAAGCCTATGTTGGTATGTTCTTTGACAGGTTAGACTAGCAAAGCAATGCACGTTACTGAACAGTTAGGAAAAACCACCTGGTAGCCCGAAAGAGGTGGGACTGCCCTTCTCTGCAGTACCATTGTTTAAACCAGCCTGCAATTATTGTGAAAACATTTCTTCCGCTGTGCTGGCACAAATCTTTGTGGGGCTGCACAGCCAGCCTGTTATTAACTCAGTTACTCAGCCTATAGCCACAACTGAAGGGGAGAGCAGCAAGCAAGGAGCTGGGAACAAGTGGGCATGGATGAAGAAAGGGGTCTGGAGCTTCCGAGATTGCCTTCACTGTCAGAGAAAATGCAGAACTGCACCAAAGTCTGCCGTTTCTGTTGTCCTTGATGTGCTTCGGTGATTAGCCAAAGACATTCTGAAGACAAATTAGAAAAATAACAACTGTTTTATTAAAAAGCTCATGAGCGAAGGTGAAATATCCCCTTCATCAAAACCTACGTCCCTAATGGGATGTTAAGTGATCGCAGAGTGAAATAAATAATAATTAAAAAATAGACAGAAACGCTGCATCATTTAACAAATGCTTACCAGGCGACCAGTAGTGGAGGGCAGGAAATTAATACTCATAACTTCTGATTAGGTTTGCCAGAGGAGTCACATGCTGCTGTCCTTTGTGTGATTCTCAGAAAATGAAAGATGCAGAATGAGATTAACACATCCAAACTTCCCAAGCTCACACAGGCCTTTGATTTTCCAGGGAATGTTCTTCCCTCCATCGTCCTCCCCTCACAGGACGTATGTATTTGTTAACTAGACCAAGAAGTGGGGGAATCTGTTTTCCTAACAATTTACCTGATGGCATAAATCAGCCTACATCACTTTCCTGATACAGAATCTTGGGCAGATCCCTTCCCACTTCCTGACCAGGATTTTGGAACAACCAAAGAGAAAACAGTCTGCCCTAATTAGTGTACTCCATCATTAACACTGAGCCCTGCTTGTTAGAAGGTAGGACTTCACCACTTCTACTGAGTGTCACCTTAATGTCCAGGCACGTTGGATCTGTTCTGTAAGACTGACAGTTAATGTGAGATAAAATACAGCAATAGGAGGATCATAAAAATGCTTATGCAAAAAACAGTGGAAAGTTCCAAAATACTGGAATGCAGTTATGGGTCATTCTGTAATTCAATTAGACAGTATTTTTCAATCTCTTTAGCTATGTGAATTTAAAATATGCAAAAAAAACCTACTTCATCATGTGTCATGTATATGGTCAGCTTAAGGTATGAACACATGAATGACAGGCACCACAACGGGCTGTTTTTCATACGTTCCTTTGCAAAAACAATACTGCTTTGTTACAAAAGAAGCACTCTTTAACGGTATTTTTCTAAGTAAATGCTTTCCTCCTGAGCTTCATTCAAAATATACATAACTAATACAAATGTAATAATAACATATCTAACTGCCAGCAAATCATGTCATAGCATTACGATATGCTTAACCATTTACAAAAAATGTCGTATAAAGTCAGAATATTTGCTTATGGGAAATATACTATTTTTCTAAGGATTAATAGGATGGCAATTATTAGGGGAATGATTCACTTGTGCTGTATCTTCTCCAAACTGAATGAACTAACCTCTTTTAAGTCAACCAAGTCACACCTAGCTAGGAGAAAAGAGTCCGACCCAAATAATCCATAATTAGATCATCAGCTGCTAACACTATTGATCTCCTGAGATTTGGGGTGGCCTCAGCTGCCCTCATTCTCCAGCTGCAACTCAGACTTCATTCTTGAAAGAAAGGAGAAATTTTAAAAAGACGTGTGGAATAGTAAAATAATGATGTTGACTATCTGCCTTAGAATTGTCTTAATTTGTTAACGTATGATCAGAAATCAGATTATGACCATGTCAAACAGAACAGCAATTATATTATTGCTTACATAACTGGGGGTCTGGTTGCTGCCTTTTATTACAGCTTGCAGGAAAATTCAGGGGCTGTTCAAAGAGATTTAAGTCGATAATATCAGACTTATACTGTCAAAATCACTGCATAAGGTTAAGCAGCAAAGACAGCCTTTCCACAGTTCCACTTTTACAAACCCAAACAACTGGATCAACACTGAAGATATAAAACAAAAAATTTCTGTATTCTCACGTATTGAGTATTTTATGCTTAATGCCTTTAAGAACATGATATTCTTGGAATAATTCAAATTGGTATACTGCGTTTCTAGTATTTCTTTTCCAGTGGTCAGTATATGAATGTAGTAGGTTACACTGAACTTTCTTAATGATATATACTAAAGTAAAAATAAACATTTCAAATTTAGTAGCTTATGATGTAATTAAACAAAAAATGTTAAGTGCAACAATTTTACTTTGATTTAGAATATCTGACTCACAGCACAGCTCTGATGACTATTAAATCTGCTTGAAAAAGCAAATCTTATTGGTACCAGGTACAAATAAAACTCACAATCCTTTCCAAAAATATCTGTATTAAATCCTGTCAAGCACAAACATACTGAGACACACAGGATCCTTCAGAAGGATCAGAAGGCCCTCACACTAACTGCAGGGTTTTTTCCTCATTTCTATGGCATATGTTGTATCAAAAATCACAGCAAAAAGAAATTTCATGCTCAAAACTGAAATTTTTTCTCACATTTAACTCAGCCAAAAATCCTGTGATGGCAGAATTAAATTTGGGTTTGTTCTTAAATGGTAAGGAAGCTACAATATGGAACAATTACTGGTTTTTTACTCCCAACTACAAAGACTGTTACTTTCTCTGAACATTTATAATCATTTTAAAGTCATCTGTAGCTGTCAAATAAATCCATTGCCTCTGCCCAGAATTTCTTATGAACTTTGTTAAAGGAACTTGCGTATGTACTGATCTAGAAGAAATAATTAATCTTTTTTATGTAAAATGCAATGAGTAGAGCAGATGGGAAGTGACATTCACTTATAAACACTTACATTTAAGCAACATCTTAACCTAAGCTGAGGCTCTCTTCCTCAGATGAAAGATAAAAAGTGGACTGCTACCTTAGGGCCAGATCAGGCAGCACATCTAAAAATTAAATTCTAGACTGGTCAGACTCGGGCTGGGGAGAAAACGGTTTTGGTGATTTCAGTGTCTTTGTCTTCCGCCAATATTTTTATTCTCTTGCGGTATAAATATCCTTAGAGGGAAAGATCTCACTGCATGTAACTCTTTTTTTCTGTTGAGTCATTTGGCTTGTTTATGTATCCTATGTAGAGGTGTAGTTTTACAAAATGCCTACTGCATGCATGAAGAACTCCTCTCTGAACAGATCCTCTACCTGAGCATCAGGGAAAGAAATAAATGTGTAACCGATGACATTTCAAGGGCAAGGAAAACAACTGTTCAGAGGAGAATTAGCTGATTTGGTTGGTGTTTATTTTTACTTCTATCTAGCAATCTGCTCTCCAACAGAAGATGCTTATTTGCAGCAGAGAAGGCTGTCTCCTGTTTGGACTGGCGCCCGATCTGGAGAAAAGGTGCGACTAAGGACAAGAGGTATGTCTTAAGCATGTATTGGCTAATGGAATAGGGTCCTGGTGTGGGAAGGGATATTGTGTGTGTCATGCATGATAGCTAATGAAGGATAAATTCTGCATTTCTTCCCATCATGCTTCTCATCCACTACCATATATTAAATCTGCCTTACGCTCAGGAGTACTTATTCCAAACTAAGATATTCCACATCTGGAATTTTAGAATTAATTATTCATCAATAACTTATGTAGGGAAGCTCTAAGGTATAGCTCAGTTAATTTATTTTACACATGCTTACTGCCAAGTTGGAGGGCATAACAATTTCACAAGTCTGTTCCTTTCAAGAACTGTTTGGAGAAACTTTTACAGTCCTGGTATCCTGTAATGAAGGTCTGAATAGCTGCAGATTGCAAACTGAAGTAAAACAGATTGCAGCAGAATGGCGAATAGGTTAAGAAGCAGAAAAGAGCTGTTACTTTTTGCTGCAATCCCTAAGAAAAATGTAAAAGGATAAAATCCAATTCCATCTGCCTAAGGCTCAGCCCTTATTTTTAGGTTATTTCTACTGTAATGATTTTGTCTTGCATGCTCTCTCACGTAAGACATTAAACAATGCCGAGTTACTGATGTGCCAGCTATGGTATCCAGTAGTTACCGAATATAAACCCGAGTGTTTGCTTTCTCCAAGTCTTTGCCTCGGTAATATCTTTAAACATAATAGCCTCTGCCTGTTGGCTTGCTTTCTCATGGGGAGGGTGACAGAACATTTTGTGTTCTCTTATCTTCAATAGCAATGAAACAGGAGGAGCTCCACAATGCGAAACCAAATCTACTGCTATTAATACAACATCCCAACCACAGAGAAGAGATTTGTTTATTTATCAAAGCTAGAGATGCCTCTCTCTGACCTTTCCAGAGCTTGTGTGCTTTAGCTGGGAATAGATTCCATAGAACTGGATGCTCTTTTTAAAAATATACAGTAAAAAACTTACCCGTCCCTGAAACAGAGCCAAGGCTCTATCCCCAATTACATGAAATGCCCCGTAACTTGGAATATTTAGAGTCTAACCAGGGCAACAGTCCGTATTCAGTTTTGATTACTTTGCAGCTGCACAGAGACCGGCCAGCTTTCCAAAGCCCACTCGCCCTTCTTGCTGCCACTCAGCGGCATGCTCAGCTGGCTGTAACCATACATGGGCCCACTTCTCTCGGAGGCCTAACATCTGCCTGCAGCCTAAGAAACCTGCCAGCAGAGCTTGTTTTTTCTTTGCAGAATTAAAAAGTGTTTCAGACCGTACAGTTTTGTTTGTTTTTCTTCTTTTTTTTTTTTTCTCCTCGGCCATCGAGTTCCCCAGCTCAGCACATCGATTCAAACACCGCTCACTTGGTGCCTGCTCCATGACTGCTCGGTATTTCAGCCTACACAGACTGTTAATGAGTTACAGAAGCAAACCTGGGAGTAGGAACTAGAAGCCCTACGTGTCCTGATTCCAAGGCAATAATCATATTATATAAACGAAGAACAATATTTATGCCATCTCCTCCTCCCCCAACAGTTACAAGAAGGCAGCACACAGCCCTAGGAAGCCTCAGTCTTACCTGATAGCTGTGCTTGGAGCGTGCCTGCTTAACAGGGCCCTTCCAAAGACCAGGGCCTATGTCTGCCTTTGTGAAATCCCACAGACTGGGTTGGTTCCCCTCTCTTGCCCGCTGTCCCTGTCCCTGGGCAGCTGCAGCATCCCTCAGCTGTGTTGGTCCAGCGCCCATGCAGAATTGCCAGCCGCATCACCGAGCTGTTCACCTGAAAGGTAACACAGAGAAAAAATCATAAGCAGTCAGTTCAGCAACTAATCTATCTGTCAGTTGTAGTGATAAAACCGCTTGTGGGGCTGAACAGGGAACCTTTTTTTTTGCTAAGTGACTTTGCAGTGCCTGTACCCGTGAGCGAAAGTAAAGGGACTGAAATCAGCACCAAGGTGTAAGATGGGAGCACTGCTGCTTCTTTGGGCAGAAGTACCAGATTTGGGGTAGGGTAAGTTGTTTGTTGACCTGTCTTATGTCAAAGTCTTGTTTTAATTATCACTTACAGTTTTCTAGGCATTACATGCAGGGTCCTGTGGTTTGACAGACCAATTATTAAAGTAGCCTTAGAAATAAAAGGCAAGAATCCAAGATAACTGTCTTCTCTCTCTAACCATTGGGCAATATTATCTATAAATAAAATCTCCCAAATATTATTCTGAACCATATAGCAGCTTGGAAGGCCAAAAATCTGTCTTTCATTACTCTAGAAACTACTTCACACTTTTGAGGGAACTGGTTTAGCAGTGATGCATCCCCTCATGCTCTGACCAACTTCACACTTCATTTTTTATCCAAATCCAAGTAACAGGCTTTGGGGACCTTGTCTGTATTCCTTCCTACTCAAGTCTGTTCCCATCTGCCTGATCCCCTCAGTGACTTTATAATACTTCTTTTGTGTCACCAGAACTACTGCTGCCTCCCAGTCAAACTTCCCACACTGGTCTCTAAATCTGCACTCCCTGCTTTGCCATGTTCAGATTTTGGATCTGCGAGTGCATGAACAAGGGCTTGTTCGGAGGCACAAAATTTACTACGGCCATTTTATATTTTGGGTTCAGACTGAGCTCTGTCTCTGTGGAAAATCGCCAAAAGGTATCTGATCCTGGTAATTAGGGGACGGTTATGCGAGGAACCTGTGGAAAGAGGGCCCTCAGCCTGCCCGCTCTGCAGCTGGGGTTTCTCCCTGGCAGTTGAGCCCGGTGATGTGAGAGGTTAGTCAAGAGTGGGAGCAGATTCCTGTGGGGCTTCACCAGCCAAATTCCTATCTAGCAAAAGGTTGCTACAGCAACTCTGAGCCTCCCGAGATACAGAAATTATTGTAATGGCTGCTGAAACGCCTCCCTTCTGCTCTGAGACTGGATAAGGAAAATCCTTCCCTGTGATACAGCCTGGTTGCCCACTACCATGCTGCCACACCAGCTCTGTACAAGCTCCAGGCTTCCCAAACTTGCTCAGGAGCTGTGGCCACCTTTCACCTGAAAGCAAGATGCAGTTACCCATTTGCATGTAATGCAAACATAGGAATAATAAACCCAAACGCTACACAACTAGCACTACGCTCCCAGCACATTTTTCCCATGGAGAGGATATGAGAAAAAAAAAAAAAATCATAGGATAGGAGTGAATATTCTAATGAGTGAGCTGAACAGAATATAGAAACCTGTACATAGCCAAAATGTGTATAACCAGGGTTTCTCATTTACAAAAAACACATAGATACGAGAAAACATAAACAAAGCAAAAAAAAGGGACAAAACCCCTCATAGCTTCCCAATGACTGTCCAGAAGTTTTTTGGCTGCCTCCAGCCTGAGCATGTTTTCCTCTGGCATTTGGCCCGCTCACAGGTCATTCAGTCCACTGGCGTATGTAATAAATACCAGACAGAGATGATGCTTTGGACAGAATGGGAACACTTGTGACCTAAACAGGACCTGGATCTAGTACGGGGTGGACTAAGGATAACAGGGGCATAGAACCAGCAAGTGTCAGCATACTCCTAAGTGCAAAAACTTTCTCAGAATTGTTCCTGTTTACCTCCCTTTTGCTTTTGAGCTACTTGGTTTGCTCTGGAAGCCGAAGATGAAAACAGCCCAATATCTGTTATCTGAAATCGTAAGAATATCTGTTATCTGAAACAGCACCCGTGCTTACCTGAAATAACTGAATGACTTTTAAAATTATTTCTTTAAAAGAGAGGCCGTAGCTTTTTTACAGTTGCTCAGTTTAAACCTGACCATTGCATTTTGGTCACAACAAAAAAGGATCAAATTGCTCTGGGTACAGATCCAGTAAAATTGATACAGTTACCTCCTGGCAGAATTTGGCCCAACACCCTTGGAACATCCTATGGGATTATTCAATTCAAAATATTGCACTAATCCAATCTTCTAAAGTTGCCAAATGTTGTAATGTCTGGTATCAGCATGTGGCTGATATTTTTTGATGCAAGCTTGGTCTCTAGTTAATAGGGTATTTCTCTGGTTTCTTACTTCCACCAGGTCTGTGAGTTTTTGGGCTAACCCTGAGAAGCCTGAGAACGAACTTTGCTTTCAGTATATCAGAACACCGTGCTCAAGTCAGAGGAAAGTTTTTTTTTTTTGCTTCCTTCAGTGTAGTGTCTCCTGTGAAACTGATTCTCACAGATCAAGAAAAGCATAGCATTTTTAAAACAAAACATTTGTTAACTAAGGATTTCCTGGATTTTTCTGCTTTCTTATTTATACTGTGATCTGGATACTGTGAAACCACTGTTTAACTTCCCGTATTATTTATGGAAGCCAGGCTGTTGCTGTTTCCAGCCCTTACAGAGAACTTTCAGTTTGCAGTTTCAGTACCAGGTGCACAACCCTGGCTTAAATTAATCAGCTGAGAAGTAACACACTGTAAGTACGCAACCCTCTGGCGCCCTGTCTGAAGCTCCACAGGTAGCACCTTTTCTGCAGGCTGTAAGCTACCTCAGTAGTTGGGGTCCCGAATCCTGAAAGCTCCACATCAGTGACATCAGAACTTGGGATTCTCCAACCTTTTCAGTAGGTACAAGTTTGGGAGCATTCCTGTTGTGCACAGAGAGAAATTTGAAGTTTTATCAGCAGACTTCATGCCTAAGCACAGAAACAGATTTTAGGAAACGAACAATTTTTATGAGGCTTTGCATGTTACAACTACTGATCAAAACTCTTCAGTTCACAATAGAAGGAAACGAGCAAGGAAAAATGATTTAAGCAAACTGGATCCAGTTTCTGTGCAGTCAGTGTGACTATTCTGACTTACAACCATGGTGAAAACATCAGTTTGAAGTGTGACTCCCCCAGCACATGGGCCCTGGGTTTGCATGCTGTGGCATTATGTGCTGCCATTCACAGCTGCATAAACTAAGCGCAAGTAGTTTGAAATTGTTAGAAAAACAGAAATCATGATTTTTAATTATTTTGCATGAATAAAAATGACCATGTACGAGACAGTACAGAACCAGGTCAATGAAGCTCACGTGACTGCTATCTAAGCAAGGTTGTTAATGATTGCACAATAGGGAGCTGTAACGAATACAAGAGGATGAGAGAGAGCAACAATAAGTAACTTATTGCAAACTCTGCTCAGGTGCTCCTTTACCTTACAGTTCTCCTGTCTGACACCTGCAGCTTTCTGTCACCTGGCAGAAGACCTGGCATCATTGCACAACCTTCACCATCACATCAACATCAGTTACAGCCGCCAGAAGTCTTCTAGGACAACAGATAAAGGTTACAGCCTGCTGAGGACCCAAGTAGATGTCAGTAGGATGGAATACCATTGTTTTCAAAGGCTTTTTTGAAAACCCGGGGAAACACATCCTCAAAGTCTTCATTTAAAAGTATTAAGACTACAAAACCAAACGCTTGCTGAAATTAGAAAATGCTGGGTTAGAAAAAGAAGCCCGGAATCACGTAATTAAAGATTACTTTAGGGTACATGCTTGGAAAGGCAACCTTTCTTCTGGCATTTTCTAGCTTCAGTGTGCAGCGAATTATTCATATTTTGGCAAAGATGTTGGATATGTAAAATGTATATATTATATATAGAACCGTATTTATCTCTGGTATATTTTTGTCTCATAAATGCAGTTTCCTGTTTCCATGTTAGAAATTACAACATTAACATATTCAGATGCCAGTTGCTGGATTTATTTGCTTCTCGATAATCCAAATGCTGAGCCTGGATGTGCTCAGCCTCTCCATACTTCAGCCTTATCTAGCACTTTTTCTAAGCCACCCAGATAAATTATCTCAATGTCCTGAGGTAAAATGATTCTCTTCTCCAGGGTGTCTGGATTGCTCCACTTTTTTTTTTTGCCACACAAGCATAAGGTCTAGTGTTAAGACCGATGAACAGAAGTTTTCTATATTTCACTAATTTAATTTTTAAAAAAATGTGCAATGCTGTACCAAGAATTTTGAAATAAAAGAATTGGCTTTAAAAATACTGCTTTAGCAGGAATGTGGCCAAGTTATTTCAGTGTGCAACAATCCACATAAATAAAAAGCAACATATGAATCTGAAAATAATCTTCATGTAGAATGAGAAAAGCGGAAAAAAGAATAGAGAAGGAGACCCGCTAATTCATCTTCTTTCAAATCATGTAAGAATGAAACATTCATTTGCACTTGAACAGATTTAGTTCTCCAGAAGGAAGCAAAAACAGTTTCCCATGATTTTTTCCCTGTAAATTTTGTAAAAATCCTTTGAGTTACTAAGTTAATATAGAAGCAAAAGGAACATATTTAACTTTTATGGCATTCAAATTCTGAATCACACACCTCACTAAAAGATTTATTTTCATTCACGTCCTCTTTCTGTAATATGGATGTTCTGCAAAAGCAGCAAAACACTGCTCTTTGTTGCTCTGTTACTGTTCAGTATCTCAAAGTGCTTTAAATGGAAGTAAGTTTCGCAACGTATTGTGCAGACACTTCAGTTTCATTTAGCTCAATACAAACTGAGGCACTGCTAAATCTGAGAGCAGAGTGCAGTGCCTTCAGTAACCCATCTGCACGCCCATTCCTTAGCCTTCCTCCTTCTTTCCAGCATATGCACACTTCCAGAAAATAAAAGGCAGGCAATGCACTTTGCATCCTCTGGCCTGGTTAGGGAACTAACACGACACAGACCCCAGAAAACATACATGCAAGATGCAGGACACTGAACTTGTTAGTTTCAGGAAACCCTGATTGCCTCCATTCAGAGGTTAATGAAAGATAATTGTGTACATTTGCTGTTTGTTACTCAAATATCACTTCCTTATGACAATACGTGTTACCTAATCTGCAAAGGTCAATGAATTACTCTTTAGTTCCTTCCAAATGCCTGTGCAATGAACTTTGCCATTTCTAATACAGACCTCTCAGTAAAGAACTGGTGGTGCAGGTTTGAGGCTTAGAGCACCTCTCAACCTGAAAGCACCTTTCATGCCAATGTACTTCTAGCACTAACCATAGACCTTTGTAACTCTCAGACCCAAGCAGAGACTTCCCTGTAGAGCTGATTCAGAATTTGCACAGAATCCAGCACACACTAAGCACATAAGGAGTGTAGTTACGGTTTTTTTTTGGAATCCTCATGTGATATAAATATGATTACCCAACGTATTGGTCCTCAAACACACGTGGAAGGAGATTTAGGGACACTGAGATGCACTATCATCTGAGGTATGATAATAGGTAATAGCTTGGGTGAACAACTTACTCCGCATTGTCAATTGGATCACTTGGAAAAAAAAAAAAAGAGGAGCAAACATGGAAAAATTGCAGATCCACAGCTGGTTAAAACTGCATAAATACACAGAGGCTGGTACCATTGAAATCAGTCCTAACGCTGCACAGAGCTGCTGACTTTTCACCCCCTGTGGGGCTCCACTGAAATCAGACATGTTTGTAGAGATCCTCAGCACAGCTTACGGGTTTGGGGGCTGTGTTCTGAACCGGTGTGGATAGTTTGAATAGCACTAGAAATCTCCATGTAAAACCAGGACAGCAGGGTTTAACTTAGCAGGTAGTGGAATGCACAAGCATAGCACAGAGACAAGGCTGGGGAATTAGGCTGCTGGCAAGGAGCAGCTGAAAGCTGATTGAACACAACAGATTGGGCTTTCATACTGGACAGATAGGCAGCAGCTATTTAAATGGAGCATTAACAGTTTTGCTCTTAATTATTTCCAAACCTTCCAGCTAATGCAAACTCAGTATGACATGTATCCTGGCCTCATTTACTTGCTGTTTCTGTAGGAATCCAGTTAAAGGAGAGTTGAATGGCTTGTTGAGAATTTCTGTTTTAAATCATTCTCCTGTAACTGCTGGGCTTCTTTCTTCAAGCAGCTCTCATGTAAGTAATCAAATATATACCTCACAAAAATGCTTACTTTCTCCGTTTGAATTAGGATTTCTTTCTGAAATGACGCTGCCCTGCAAGGCAAGGAATGGTCGTCATTCTGAGCCGGCAGCAGGTGGAAGGCCAGGAAACTCCAGAGCAAAAGAGAAACTTTATACCTTCACAAAAGGGAGATTCCTGTCCTCACAGTTGTGGATCATTTGCTTTTTGGTCTGGGATGACCTGAGATCATGGCATTTCTATGTATAGCACAGCTTCTTCTAGAAGTTTTAAAAAGTGTATTAGTCACAAGTTTTATCTCAGATAATTGTTCAATTAGACTTGTGAAAGCCACAAGGGCTGGTTTATACCTCAAAGCACAAAACTAAATAACCTCATAAACCTTTACTAATAAAAACGTCAAATTCAACTCAAACATCCCTGAAATAAGAGAATGACCTTCCAGAATCATGTTCCAGCAAACTGTTCTAATGCAATTACTTCCAAAAATTAGCACTTTGAGCCTTGTTTTCAGTCTTGTATTTTCTATACATCCTCTGATATAGTATCTGCCAACAAAGATTGGAAACCCTCATCAGTACTAATGTAGTATGGATCCAGGGTAGGTATACAACAGCACTTGTGACAACAAAATGGAATGGAACAGAACAGAAGAGAACAGAATAGAAGTAGAATAGCTCAGTTGGAAAGGACCTTCATAGCTCTTGTAGTCCAACTGCCTTCAGGGCTAACCGAAAGTTAAACCATATCAAAGAGGGCATTATCCAAAGGTCTCTTTAACACTGACAGGCATGGGGCATCAACCACCTCTCTAGGAGGCCTCTTCCCGGCCTTGCCCACCCTCCTGGCATAGAAATTTTTCCTAATATGCAGTCTGAACCTCCCCTGGCACAGCTCTGTGCCATTCCCATGTGTCCTGTCCTCAGTTAGCAGGGAGGAGATCAGTGCTTCCCTCGCCATTTCCCCTCCTGAGGAAGTTGTAGAGCAATGAGGTCACCTCTCAGCCTCCTCTCCTCCAGACCAGGCAACCCAGGCGTCCTCAGCCTCTCCTCACAGGACATTTCCAGCTTTGTTGCCATCCTCTGGTCACATTCAAGGACCTTAACGTCCTTGCTGTATTGTGGAGACCAGAACTGCATGCAGTACTCAAGGTGAGGCTGCACCAACACTAAATACAGCGGGAGGATCACCTCTTTTGACCAGCAAGCTATGCTGTGTTTAATGGATCCTAAAGTGCAGCTTGCCTTTTTGATAATCTGTCATAATGATCTATCATAAAGACTGCTGACTGGCACAAATCCAGCCCATCAGAAATCTGTCACGGTGAATTTACAGCCTGAGATTTGTATATTCCTTTCATTAAAAAAATATGCAACGTCTGCTTTTTATTTCATCGTACTCAGGAAAGGAAGAACATCCTCTCACCAAAATGAAGTGAGAATGAATTTAACTGAGCCTCTTTCCTAATCAGAGTAATTGAATTCATTCTTCTTTGAGCCAAAATGGCAAAAAAATAAACTACTGGTACTGCCTCAGTTTACCGTGGTCATGAGGTATCTGTTCTGAATGACTGAGAAATTCAGAATGAATGAAAATGCTCAGAAAAAGAAACAGAGCACAATCTCACACGTGTCAGCCAGGATCAAACAGAAGGATTATCTGGAATGTCACAGTTTCAGGTGGCAACCACAGCTTTACATAAAAAGTGCAAATGTAAAGGGGATAAGTGTTTCCATCAGAAAGCTGGACATGCCACTTATTAGCAGTTGCGATCAGTAGTCTATATTCCTAGCCACATGGAAAGATAGAGGTTTTTCTCATCAGCCAAGATGTCTGTAGAAAGAAGAAACAGAACCAATAGGAGCTAATGGCTCTAGCACTTCTTATTCAGCACAAAAATGATTGTGAAATGCCCACTTCTAGTATTTTGAGGCCTTAACAGGTGTCACAATGTAGCACAGCCCCGAATTTGTCTCAACATACAAGAATGCTGACCATGACTCTCTGTTTCCTTAGGGATGGTGAGCATCCACTGGCTTTGACAGAATGCCTGCGGAATTACCACAGCTCAGTGAGTGTGGACATTTTGAAAAAAGTCCTTAAAGGTGTTGCCTTTAAAGGTCAGTCTAAAGCAGTAGAGACCTTCCAGCTTTGCAAAGCAGCATAAAGATCTGCACAGCAAATAGGAATTAGCAGATCTGCTCATCCCTTCCTACAGCTGTCATAAACAGGCGCTATAGGCACACAAGCCAGAAACAATTCATGTCTTTATCACTCTCAACGAGATTTTCATTTGTCTTTCTGCTTGGTCTTTTCTGACACATTTGAACTGTGAAAACTCTTAAATGTGAAAGGTAATCAAGTTCACACTCGGGAATGGTACATGAACTCAACATGCTGCCCCAAGGCTTAGGCCTGAAGGAATTTCAGCTGTGCGGAGATCCGATGGAATAAATGAAGACAGAAATACAAGGCACATGCTGACATCGCTAACTATGAGAACAGACAGGCATTATGGGACTGATAAAAATAGGATGGGGGTAGAGGTGCATGCAAACCAACATGGCTTGCAACGACAGTGACTCACATTCCTTCTGCACATTGTTCTAGCTGCCATGTCCTCCCCAGATGAAGGCAACACCACCCAGCACAGCTGAGCCCATGTGGGACAGCAACAAGGCTTGCTCTGTTCTCAGAGGCTGCTGCAGAAGTTCTGCCACACCTAAATTATTCCTGGAGTACTTGGTCCTCCTCCTCCACTTTCTGCATGGCTGATTGAAGCTGCAACCTGGCCCTAATTTTGCAGCTAGTCTCAACAAGTACAGTTAACAGCCCAAAGCATTCCTGGCACCCTGGAGCAGACATGAGCAAGTCTTTTAGTAGCTGATACCCAAAAGAGACAGAATATATTTTCCAATTATGGATTTTGGATAAAAGTTAGGAGTTACAAACTCCAGCTAGACAGTTTGTACTGTACCTTCCAATTCAGCTACGGATGTGAAAGATTCTTGAATTTGCAGTCAGAACAAGGTAGGACAACGTCTGCTAATGCTTTTACTTTCTGTTTGCAGAGACTGGAAGAAAAAAAATCTAGTTTCTCCACAATGGAGCAAGTTTTTGTTCCAAGCTTTATTTCGCTACTTCATTGAAGACAACATAGAGTGCTGTATGTTTTTCACATTTCTTGTGCTATAAACAGGAAAAATATATTGTTTTTTCATATTTAACCATCCTCATACCTCATATTTATCAGTTTTTATATTACTGTATCATCTGTGCTAAATGTCGTTATTTTTCTTGTACAAATAGGGCACTGAGACAAAATGCTTACCTACATAAGCCAGAGGCAGAGTTGGAAATAGAATTGTGGTGTTGTGATTTTTTTTTTTTAATTCCAATTCAATATTCATCAACAGAAAATTCAGAATCTTCATTGACAATGCACTTGGATTTAAAACATTATTCTGCCCAGTTTTAAGATACTGTATTATGTCTCCAGATGGCTTTTTCTTAGAGCTATACAGCTGGAGTACAAGTGTTCTGAAATGTCCCAACTGAATTTCAAATGAATATCAAAAATAGGCAAGGATATACATGATACATGCAGAATATGTATCTAGGGAAATCACAGAAGATCTAGTTTCCACTAGTTGGTTATACATAAATTATTTAGGCAATCTTAGTAAGCCTGTTGATTAGCTGGAGGCAAAGATATCTATTTTAGTTGTACCTAGGGTCAGGATTAACTCACAAAACGTGGATGGCATTGCCAATAAAACAGCTAGAATCATTTCAGCAACCTCATTAAAAAATGAAGTAGTCTCCTTTTATCCCTTAAAAAAAATCTTTTAAGCTTTCCTTAACAAAGAAGATGAGATTTTTGAAAATCATGTGATAAATGTCTTCCAAAGCTATACTAGAAACTATTTAGGGTGACTGGAGAAGGAACAGGACTGAGAGCCAGGAGACTATTTCTATTTCTAGTTCTGCCATCGACTGTGTGACTTTGAACCTCAGCGCCTGTTTTTGTGAAATGGGGATGATAATATTTACTGTTCTCTCAGGGATACTGTATAATATCATTTTCATCAAGGCTTATGGAATGCCTAACATCTTAGATTAGAAGAAGTTTCAAATTATTAATAAAATAATAGAAACCGCAATATCAGCACTACTATTAAAAATAATGTTTGTTAATGCTATTCATAATAAATTATAAGCTTGATAGCACGGTTCTCAAGAAAAACCCAACCTGGTCATAGCAGGAATATCATTCTAACACACTTCTAGGAACAGGAAAGCTGCCGGCATAGCTTCAACATGGGAGTGGAAAAGAATTCATGAAGTTCTCTGAGCAATTGTAGGTGGTAGAAATGAATATCTTTTCAATAATGCTTTGTGACACAGGAGCAGAAGCAGCTTTAAGAGCTGAGCAGTATTTTTAAAATATGACTCAGGAGAGGTTTTCTTTTGCTAACAGAATTGGGAAAAAAAATGCAAAAAACCACCCAGGAGTCAAACAATCTTTTAGAAACCAGGAACCTTGAAATAGAACAAGTATTGTAGGTCAGGATAATTTGAGTTCACATGTAACACCATTGGCACAGAAGAAATCTATGCATAATAAACAGAGAAAAGCAGACCTGATCTACTGGAGGCCTTGAGCTCTGAGAGATTAATCATAAGATTTTTTATTTTCTGAGTGACCAAAAACTACCACAAGTAATTTGGGAGGTTAAAACCCCCTTCAACAACCTATCATTTTCATGAAATACCTAGATAGATTGTATTGAACAGCAGAAATGAGATAAGGAAGCAGAAACACGAGAGATCAATACAGCAGTTATTCCACTAAAGCAAAATGCATTCAGATTTGGTTAGAGTCACATTAAGAGAAAATGAAGGCAGTCCTGCAGCTTCTCTTTTCTTCCTGGACAGCCCACATTAGGAAGCTGATGTGAAGACCTTAAGAAAGGTAGGGGAAGGTGACAGACACAGTTTAATTGCACCCATTAATTGCACACTGAAATATTGCCTTTTTAAAATAAAACCCACACAGACTGTGGGTTACACAGACTTCTGATGGTTCAGACTGGAAGAATGTAACTGGTAAACCAAAGAGAGCATTTGGGTTTGATCTCTACTTTTTTTTCCTACATCATGGGAAAGGAAAAATATCCAACATAAAAGAATTTTAAGTATTTTGGAAATTCTATATAATGTATCACATGACTCACAAAAGGGCTTTGTTTGATGGTATAGCAGAATTTTATCAATGTCTGCAAACTGAAGTGTGCTCCTTCAGTACGTTGATAGTAACTGAAGATGAAGTAATCTCCATGACTAAGGTGCTACTCACCTACATGGAGCACATAAGGGTGTCGTGCTTTCAGTCTTGAAAAGTCATAGAGAGTGTGACTTCACTGTGATTCAGCGAATATATTAAATGATAGATATGCATTGCACAGGGGAACTGATCATGGCACAGTACTGTAACACCGGAAAACACCCAAAATATACTGTTTACATACCACCCCGATTATAGCCTCTGATAGTGTCAAGAGATGCAAACCAGAAAGTTTTAAAAATAAGTAGTTCAGATAGTTCACTTCAACCTAAGGCTCTTACTATACAAAGCTTAATTAAATAGAAGGTGGAAAGACAAAAAAAAAATGGCACCTATGAGCTACATTCTGGCTGTCATTGCTGCTCACAGACTTATATGAACATATTAAAAGCATGTACTTTTCTCAGCCATCCTTCTTTCTTTCTTCCATCCTATCACAGGCAGGACCATGCAAAGCACCGTGTCCGAGTAATTTCCATTCTCTTTTCCTTTCAGTGTACAAGACTGGTTCTGTCCCCATAAATATCTACAAAGCAGGAAAGGAATTTGAATTTATAGTGCCCCTAGAGACGGATACAATGGTACTATTAATCTATAGTAATTATTGCCCTACCTTGTAGCTGGTAGTTTCTAGGACTTGTCATTAGCCTGCTAAGCACCAGACTAACTCACTTATACCTGATTAGTATAGAAACAATGTGCATTACACGTTCAAGAGAGCACACAATAAAATCTGAATGCCATGGTAGCATTTCTAATACACTTAATAATCACACAAAGAAAACCATCCAAAATAATTATCTTAAGTTTTAATACTGTGAGAAACCAGGCTGTGTTGTGTGTTTGTGTGTCCAACTTGGAGCTGGCACCGTTCTGAATGCCGGAGGCTGACTGATGGCTTCAAACCTGAAGCAATTTCCTTGCTCTGAAAGTGGTGGCCCGCTAAATTCTACAGGTAAGTAATATGTAGTGTGACCAGAACTATGACATCCCAGTTAGCCATCAGCTTGTTCCAGACATAAAATATAGGGCAATTTTATAACGCCTCCCAAACAGCAAACTCTACCATTCAATCAATATTGTGGCTGACCCCACATCCTTACAAGCTTGGCAGTATCCCTAGCCACTTCTACAGATAGCAAAATTGAGCTCCAGAAGCACACAAGGGATATTTACAAAGGAGAAAAATGGCAGCTAGCTGCCAAATTAATCAGAATTAGACCTTAATTAGATGGAAAATTCAGGTCAGGATGAGAACATAATTCAAATCTCATGGGCACCGACCAGTGCTTTATTTCTAAAGTTGTTGTGCATTTTTAAGACAGCAGTCAAGCTGATTTCCCTTTAAGAGAAATGACTCGGCCAACAAATAAAGATAAAATTATTTTTTCAGATATGATGGATCTTGGTTCTGATGCTCTCTCCCATACTCCTAGATCTCCTATTGACGTCAGTATTAGGATAGGCAGATTTTTCCAAACAGGGAAATGGAGATGATCGTGGTAAATACTCTAATGGATACTTCAGTGAGAAACTAAGTGACTATCAATAGGACGCAGAAATCAGAGAGGAAATCTACCAACACAAACTGTGATCTCTTATTGATATTGGCACCAAGATCAGAATCTGTCTCGCTGTCGCTTTTACACTACTGAGGCAGCAAGCAGCTGCTCTATGCAGGAGCAGTGATCCAGTTCTAGAAATCTCCCAGCAGCAACCCTACCCTTTGTGTTCACGCTCTCTCAGGTCTCTATGGTAGTCACATTCTACCTGCTGCTGATACAGGAATGCACGTTGCCTAAGCAGAAAACAGATAAAGAGTAAACTCAGATTATTTTAATTGTCAAATTTCAAACTCATATTTAATCCCTTATTTTTCTACTGTTTCTGTGTAACTGTTTCATCGCAATATTTTTTGCATTTTGCTGTTTAAGCCATAAGCTTCTTAAAGGGAGGGAGAGGAAAAAAAACCCTTGACATAATACCATGAAATCAAAGAGCAAGCTGACTGGAAAAAAAAGAGTTACTATATTTAAACTGCATTATCCTATCACAGATTTGCAGTTTTTAAACCTTTCCACTTTGATCCAGCATTTTTGCAGTATTTTAATACGTTTTGGTAGATTTCAAGTGGCTGAAACATTTTAATAACTGTAATTTAAGAGGAATAAAATAGTACCGTGGGAGGAAGAAACAATGCCCCCGTTTGTCACTCATGGAGATGTGTGTTTGAAATCATCTGGGGTAATAAGAGCAACGAGTCTGGTGGTCTCAACCTAAGTCTCATTAGGCAATTAGCCAATCTGCAAAAATTATTACACATTTTGGCACAGTTAAGCAGTATAACTTTATCTGTGTCCGCTGAAAGAGATCCAGGCCTGGAATAAAAGGCTATTGCTGGTCAGCACAACAAACTGCCATTTTGTGTGGGGCGCGCCTCTCTCTGCTGCTGGTAGATCCAGTTAAAACTATTAATCTTTGAAACTTGAGCTTGAACTTGATGTTTTTGTGTACAACAAGAGACAACTCACGTTACAACCAGTAACTCTGCTGTGAAGCTGCTTTGCAGCAATATGGATGAGTTAATGTTACTGCAATTTGAAGGAAGGCATCCTGCAGTCCTCTCTCGGGCCAAATTCCCATTTACTTCAATTAGTAAGCATTACAGGAACAGTTTTAATACTGCTGCCTGAAGTGTTGGCTTCTTCTTCTAATATATTACACTGAAAAAAAAAAAGATAGCAGGCCAAATGCATGAATGGTGTACTTCCATTATATGAATGGAATTTCATCAAGGCTAAAGCTTGTTGTGCTCCTTTCCAAGGTAACACTAAAAACAAACTGCAACTTTATTTTGTAACAGCAAAATAAATCGGTTTCCTTCTTCCTTACAGATGGAGAATGTAAAGCTATCTCCACATGCTGGAAATACTTGTCTCCTGGAAGCTTTCATCGGGCTTGGACAGCTTAGGCGCGCTGAGGTGCCTTCCTTCTGATTGGGGTGAAGATAACCATATTCTTTAAGAGACAAGACAAGTTTCTTAGGAAACCTTGTGAATCCCTTGATAACAAAAGATGGGACATAAGACTGTCTTCAATTCACACTTTTAAGTTTATACGATATCAATTGATGCCAAAATTATCAGGTGCTGATTCTGCTGCAGCATCTGCATGGGTATTTGTAGTTCATTCTGCACTATGTTGTGTAGGCCAAGCACTGTGTCTGCAAATATTCTTCAAATTTTCAGCTGACAAATGATCTTTAAGGATTTGAAAGGTATCACTTGTGTAGAAATCCTCAGTGATCAGCTAGCATCAATCTTGCACATCTATGGAAAGGCAGGGAAACAATCCTAAAGGAAATGTAGATCTTTATCGTGCTCTGGAAGAGAAAGACCTAGAGCAGTCTTTGATTCAGCCATTCTTCTCCTGATGTTCACTGAGCTGTAACAGCACCCAGAGTCAGAAAAAACACAGGCAGAGAACTGTACTTTCAGGTTCTTTCCACATTTTATGTAGGGTCTGTGTTCAAAAGATGCAAAAGAATGGGAAGGATCAAGTCCTCTGTTCTCAATGGAAGAGACAGAAACAAAGGAAGTGGAGTTGTCAAGCTGTAGCTGGACTACTGAATCCTAGAGCATGCCAAGAGTTCACCAGGATTTGGTAGAATGCAAACTCTACTCTCCTAGCCACATTTCTGCCTGCGAACAAGTTGAAAGGACACCATATCTACTTTTTTTTACACACTCTGCCAAGTTCTAATTGCACATGCCATTGTTTTGGTATGCTTAAATAATTTTCCATAAGCCTTTTTGGAGGCAGGCACAAAAAGGAAAACAATAATGACATACAAAATATATAACAAAGGGAAATGATTATGAAATAAGACCTTTTTTTTTTTTCCTAATACCAGTTTGTTTTGAAAATTGTTACTGATACTTAATTATATTGCTTTTTCTATAACATTTAAAAATAATACTTCAAAGTAGTAAGAAAACGAAGCGCATGACTTTCAAGTGCTTTACAGGGGTTCTTGTATACAAAGTCTAGTAAAATATGTTTGTGGGGAAAAATGTTGGTGTGGTGAATGTATTTTTACATAATGTTACATATAATGTAAACTGCGTTAATATGGTAGAAGATTGGAAGCTACCCAGGCATACCATACTGCCAGTCAGTGAAATATATTAATTGAAGTAGCTGGGCTTACTGTGTATATATCCATTTGGGAAATTACATGTCCCTTAACGTTGCACATACACATGCTATGGGGACTGACACTGAGTCTATCATTTGGAGGTGCTTGATGACAGAGGTACATATGCACTTGTGTGTTGGAAAACTGAAAACTTAGGTGTGGCTTAATTGGGCCTGTGACAGGCATTCATTGGTTGTTCTGTTGGCACTGGGTGTTTTTTTTTCTAGGACATTGTTTTGTAAGAATATGAATTTCAGATGCATGTGTGCCCTCTGATTTCAGTTATGTTTTTGGGATGATGGAATCATGTATTCATAGAGCACCACGAAAAATATCAAAACAGCAACAAAATTATACAGTAAACTGTATATAAACTATATAGACTCTCATGTTAACATTCTTGCCTCTGTCACAGGGTATGTGTACGTATATGCAGGGTGATGCGGTGATACACGAAGCAACATAACTGTATTCAAGCAACATTTGGCCATGCAGATTAATCCTGCTGATAAGCAAGATAAAATTAATACGAGCATGGAATAACTAATTCTCATACTTGAACTAGGTCATCTGATTGTAACTCATGAATTTTATACAGAACTGCCCTGTGAAGTACAGACATGCAGACACTAAATCCTTATCTGGACATTGGCTGGTTACACAGGAATCTCTTCTAGGACAGCTGTACTTTTGCTAGAAAGGATAGAGGGCAACACACAGCTTATAATGTCATCATTTAATATTGGCTGTCCCCTCTCCTCACTTCTCGTGCCAATACAGAGGTAAGATTAAGAGATTTTCCTTCCAGATCAGCCAGTTCCTCATAGCACGATATTGTGGGTGGTTTTTAACACTGGTGGATATGCAGATTGTATGTAGGATCTGCATTTATGTAAGCCAGGACACATGTACAGATCAGCTTTTGTGGTTGCACACGCATACACAAGAGCGTTGGTTGGAACTGAGTGCTTTTAAGGGAAGGTATTTATATTGTGTCCTGTATTGTTTGCTGTGTGTTATGTATAGCTGGTGTCACTAGTGGCGGTCAGTGCTGATCCCTCTAACAGCTTGTGTTGTGTTCCCTGAAGTTTCTGTGAATTGTTGGGGAGGATGGCTAAATCAGTCAGTTTTCTGTATTCTATATTAGTTTTTCAGTCTGTGTCACTTACCGAGATACTGCGCTGCGGAAGGCTGGTATCTCACACCACACACGCTGCTGAAATCACACCGTGCAGTTTCTACCTCCTCATGTTATCTCGGTGCAAGCCGGGGCTGAGTGTGCGTGTTACGGTTATGCTGGCGGGGCAGGGTGCGACGGTTGGAATGGGAACTGGGGAAGGCTGGAATGGGAACTGGGGAAGTCTCGTGGGAGGCACTGCTCTGTCAGCACAGGCCCCGTCACAGCCGGGGCACGATCTTTGGGGCACAAACCCCTCAGTGCATGCACGTTGGCACACAACTCGTGATTTTTTTCCCTCCTCGGGTGGATTCAAGGCTGGACGAGACTCCTGTCACCACACAAGTCGAGACAGTCCCACTCCCCCCTTTGGGTACTTGACGATCCTATCACGACACAAACAGAGGCAACCCCACACGCGGCTCCAGTCACGACAGGCCGCTGCGCAGAGACACCCATCACCTCATCCCTCCTGACGGGGCTGCACCCCCGCGTCCCCTCAACCACCATATCGAGACCGCACCATGAGGCGGCTGCCACCGGGAGCCGGACCAGCTCGCCCCCCACCCGCGGGCCTCATCCCCCGGCAGGGCGGAAGCTCTCCCGCCGCCGCATGAAGCCTGCAGCGCCTGCCTCCTCCTCCTCCTCCTCCTCTTTCTCCTCCTCCTCCTCCCCCGGGCGGAGGGCGGCCGCCCCGCGTTGCGCAGGACCGCGCCAGGCACCGCCACCGCCACCGCCACCGCCATCGCCTCAGCGGCCCCCGGGCGGGGCCGCTCCATCCCCCGCCCCGCTCCGCTCGCCCCGCCAATGAGCGGCGTCCACATGCCGCGGCGGCGAGTGGGGCCCCGGGCGGCCCAGCTCCCGTAAGTTACATTAGAGCAGCCGCCGCCGCCGCCGCCGGTGCGCCACGGAACCTCGCGGGGGGGAGGGAAGGAGGGGGTTGAACGAGCCCGCAGCCCTGACGGCGGCCTTGGGAGCGTGTGTGTGAGGGGGGCGTAGCGACCCTCACCCGGCTGGGAGGGAGGCAGCGGGGCGGCTGCGCCTTTTTTTTTTTTTTTTTTTTTTTTTTTTTTGTGTGTGTGTCCCCCCTCCCCTCCCCTCTCCTTCCCCGCCTCTCCGAGCCGTTATCGCCGGCCGCGGGGGCGGCTCGGAGCTCGGCGAGGCGAAAGGCGAGGCGGCGAGGCCAACCGGCCGCGCTCTGCCCCGCGCCCCTCAGGCCGCAGCGGCTCTCCTCTGCCAGGCTTCGGGGGTGCCCGAAGCCCCGCTCGGCTCCCTCAGAGGGCGTGTGGGGTGGGAGGGGGGGCGGGGGCTTTTTTTTTTTTTTTTTTCCATCGGGTTTTTCCCCCCCCTCTCCTTTTTTAATTTTTTTTTTTTTTTTTTTTTTAACGTCCCCTCCTGCCTCCTTCGGGAAGAGAGAGGCGGTGAGGTGGACTCGGGGGCTCTCCTGTGGTGCGGGAGGGGGTCTATGGTGATAGCACGGGGGCGGTGGGGGACAGAGCCAGGCGCTGAGGGGGCTGAGGAGGGGGCTCGCCGCTGCGCCCGCCGCTGACGAGGAGGAGGAGGGAGAAGAAGAAGAAGCAGAAGCAGAAAAAGCCAGGCACCATTTGCTGCTCCTTGCCCCAGCCATGGAGAACGCGCACACAAAGACTGTGGAGGAAGTTTTGGCTTATTTCGGGGTCAACGAAAGCACCGGGCTCAGCCTGGAGCAAGTCAAGAAGCTGAAGGAGAAATGGGGCTCCAACGGTAGGTGAACCGGCCCCCTCAGCCGCGGGGATGCTGTCGCTGGCATTCGTCTCCTTTTCTCCCTCCGCTCCTTTTTTTTTTTTTTTCTCTCCACTCTTTTCTCTTCCGCTCATCGTTCTCGGGGCCCGGCTTCAAGGCCTGACGTGTATGTATTTGCAAAGCCGGCATCTCTTACAGGACCCGGAATAGGAGCGAGGGAGAGAAGATGGCTGACTTGAACTCCACCTCGTGGGTTTCTTTCATACCCCGAGCTCGCAGGGCTGCTTTGGGAAGGAGGATGTCACCTCCGTTTCCTTTCACCTTAACGGTGGGAAATCTTCTTCCATTCTGAAATGAAACACCGTGGGGTTTTTTGTCCGTCTTGACCTTCATTTTTCTATGCTTTCCGATACCTTTCTGTCCCTCATTTTACATTCTTCTCCGGAGTCGGGACACAAAATTCGTCAGATAGGGCGATTTAAAAAAAAATCTTCATTATTTGTCCTTACTAGTCCCTTTTGAACTATGATGGCATTGTGTAAAAATGAAAAGCTGTGAGAAAATTATGTGTATTTCTTTTTATTAGCTTTAACTCCCCTTTTATGCCTCTCGTATTGCTAAATGTAGTTGTGGGGAAATAAAGAGAGAGCAGAAATGAGAAAATCCTGAAATGGAGAAAAGCACTTGAAATATTTTGAACCAAGTTCCTTCTTTTATTTTTTTAAGTGGTTGTGGAGGAAAATCCGTGTCAGAAAGCATTTGGAAAGCATTTTAAGCCTTTGACCCTTTGTATGCAGCAACAGCAGAAGTCACACAGCTGGCTGGAGTGATGACTTGGCTGAATTTACAACCCTTAGCAGCTCCCAGCTAACCTGTATGTGTCTTAAAATGCAAGACTAGCAGGCCTATTCAGTTCTTACAATGAAAAGAGCTGCTTTAATGGCTCTTAAGGTATGGCTCTCAAACCCAACTGAGTCGAGTGTATGATGCAGAAGCAGTATCTGGTGGATGCCTTATAATGCTCTAATGTTTCTTCAATGATTTCTTCTCTTTGACATGCTTCCTGAAAAAATCTGACCGACAGAATTACCAGCTGAGGAAGGTAAGCATTTTTTCTTGAAATTTTCTAGTTCTTGTCAATAGTTCATCCTTTTTTATATTCATGACTAAATGTCATCTTTACACATTGCAGGAAAAACCTTACTCGAGCTTGTGATTGAACAATTTGAAGACTTACTAGTTAGAATTTTGTTGCTGGCAGCTTGCATATCTTTCGTAAGTATGAATTGTTCTTATTTCATTGGCTTGTATATTGCAGACTCAGAAATGACATATGTTCCAACATATAGGAGCTGTACACCCTTCTCTTTCTTCAAGAGGTAGAAGTATAAGATGCTTAGTCAATCGCTCTCTCTTAAATTGGTTGCCTTGTGAATGAATTTTTTTTCCTATGCTAAAGAAGAAAGTTTTGGGGAGTCTTTCACTGCATGAGTCAGAAGTACGTAACTATGCTGGGCAGGTATTTTAAAAGTACTTCTTATTCAACCCCGCTTGCTTATTTGAAGTGGGATTTCCCAATGCTTTTGTTGGCTTTGAAAACTAACCTTGAGTAAGTGTTTAACTGGTCATCCTTCTTGCCTTTGAGTTAATTGTTATCAAGCTCAATGTATAATCACCGCAAGACATTTTTGGACGCAGTGCAGACTGTAAATAGAATTTACATGGCGAATATTCCAGTTGCCTTCCCTTCCTGATAATAGCAAGGTGACAGTTGTTGCTTTTGACAGTGACAAGAATGATGACGGCTGTGATGGCACCATTGTTGACCAAATTTGGTAACTGACCTTTGGATAGTCTAGTCATAAAATGAACATCTTGCTTTGCGTACAGGATTAAAAGAACAAGAATGAAATTTAATTTTTTTTAAAAAGCACGTTTAGTTGGTCATCTTATGCAATATGTAAAGTGTATGCGTTTACAGAAAAAATAGAAATCTGAACAAAGTTTTAAGTCTAGAAGGAAGATGAGAGCTATGCATCTTAGGGAGCTGGATGACAGGAAAAAAAAGTGCAGAATATTAAATTGTTTCAGTAGAAGTAAAAGTTTATAGTAGACTTTGCCCTCCAGTTGTAATTAACTACTTGGGAAAAAAAAAGCTGCAGCTGTTAGGGGGTGTGGAAATTGTGACTCTAGCTAAGGGCAAGGTAATTAGATGGGCAGAGGAGAAACTGTTCTGTAATGGGGGAGGATGTGGAGTTGGGGGAAGGGTTGACCTGTTGTGGCTGCTGCCGCATGCTGTGGTGCTGATCCTTGACCAAGGGAAGTTTTATCTATCCCCACACCAACACCTTTCAAAATGCGCTGGGTTTTGGTGTGTATATACCGTTACCAGCTGAGCAGTGGTTGGTGGCATTGATCTTGGCTGTGGACACAGAGGTGCTTTACTCACTCTTCTGTTTCCTGGGGAGGAAATTGGGCTGCCCATAGCAATTTGAATAAACAGGTCATTCAGAAGCCTTTTTTCCTCTTCTCTTTCTCATTTTCTTTCCCCAGAGGATGGAAAGGGGATGAAATAAATGACAGTACAGAATACTGTTAGCCTTTCCTTCCAACATATATTTTGTTTTTATTGTAACCAAGTGACAAAACCAACTTTACCAAACTTAAAAGATTTAATTGCCGAATGAGTATTCAGTACATTACTAGACTGACAGCAGTCATATAATATGCACTGCCAAGCACGCTTTGCAAACTTTATTAGTAACTGGATTCAATTTCTCTTTTTCAGTATGCTTAATTTTCCTGCCTAATTAAGGGGAGACTGTAGTCGAAAGGAGCATAGGGTAGATCTGGGTTCTCTGCTTTTGTGCAACTGGCATGGTGTATGACCTTGGGCTGCTGCTTTGCCTTTTCTCTGTCTCCTATTTAAGAGTTATGGCTACCTGCTGTAGGATTATTTTGGGAATAGCAGGGATTTTCCTTTTAATGAAATGTAAAGGAAAAAACTTGATACATTTTATTTCTGCACTTTAAAAGCACTCCTCCTTTGTGTTAGTTTCTGGCTTTTTCCCTGTTCAGAATGTGATCGTGCATTGTCTGATTTTATTTTGTTTTGACACTTCTTCTTGATGAAAGCATATTAGAGACTTCGGTAGTAGCTGCAAGGAACTGTTGAATGTGTTCATAGATTGTATTGCTGTAAAATTGGGTGGAATTAACATCAACTAAATTCTAGTGCTCCTGAAAACGTTTGAAGAGTGTGTGTAGCTGTGTTAAGCATGTGGACAGTAGTTTTTCCATGAGAGAACTTGAAAATACTACATTAAATACTGGAGTCGTACGTGAAGTTGAGACTAATAAATTATGCTAAGTCATTCTTATGGTAGAACAACTTAATACTGGAAGTTAACTTAAATGCATGTATTATGCTGTCTTTTGCAAGCCTTAAGAATTCAGTCTTGCCATTTGTACTGTTGGAAAGCATGCAAAACTTCCTGTACCTTAGAGATCTTGAAATGGATAATTAAACTTAAAATGGAGTCAACTAAATTTGTGTTGCTTTAGGATATTGAGTAATACCACTGAGAACTGCTCTTCCATCTAATAAGACTTTGCCTTTCTTGGGGGCAGTGTCAGACCCCTCAGACTTATGTGTGGGACGGATGTGCGCATTCACACTTCAGTTCAGTGACTACTTCTTCCTATATTTTATTGTTTGATAGACACTACAGTACTCAGGTAGGGTGTTGGATAGTGTACCAGCAGAAGGAAGACTGGATAATGGCTCTGGGTTGAAATAACTTCCAGCTGAAGACTTACAGACCTGCTGTACTTATAGACCTGGTGTATATCCAAAAGGGAGTTTCTGTGGAAACTCAGACAGACCCAACACAGATGCTTAAATGAATTGTTTACTTTGCATGACAATGGGGGAAAATGGCTTAACGAGCTTGGGTTTAAGAATGAATGACCCCCAGATCTTGCTAAGTCTTTGAATTACTAGTGAGAGGGCCAACAATTGAAATTAGGCATGAGTATAGGATTGACTTTATTTTTAAGCTTTGCGTGTGTCACTAAAACTTGCTAGAATTTGAGCTGTTGAGTTTACTGAAGATCAGATGGAGAATGTACTTCACCATGCTAGTGGCAGCCAGTTGGCACTGTGTGCTTGCAGGAAAGGCATGGGTGCTGTTAGGGCAGTGAAAGTAGTGGGGGTCTTCATTGTCAGTTTGAAGAAACCATTGAACTTGAAGGTTCAGGTCTAAGAGATGGAACCTCAAGGTATGTTAGGGTACTAGTTTGTATCACGAAAGCTTCTCTGGTAATTGTGTTGTGATCTTAAATCGTATTAGATTTTTACTATTATGATTGATGGCACAGAAAAAGGTCTTTAACATTGAGATCTGCATTCAGCTACATTTTTGTGTAGCAACATCACCTATTACATACCATAATATTCTGTGTTCAGAGTGCCTTTTGTGTCCTCTACTCCCACAAGCCCTGTCAGGTATGTGTCAGTAAAATAAATCAGACTAACAGCTGAATCCTTGTCACCCTAGCTGATCGCGGGGGTCATATGCTGCCTGTTGCCTTGGCTGTAGATACCGTGTGCTACATTCCAAGTCGGAACTGCTGTTACAGATGTGCCAAGTTAGTAACAGCTTCAATTCTTACACTGTTGTTTCTCCAATATTTTTACTGGCCTTAAGTATGGTTTTTGAAGAGAAACAATGTCATTTCTGATTTGAAGTAAATGGATCTACATGCGCACTCAGATCTTGTCTCAGTGTTTTGTCGGACACAGTGAAGCTTTTACAGAGGTAACTAGTGAAATGCATCTCAGTGGTTCAGGGGCTTTGGTAGCTTGATTCTCCAGGTGTAAGTAAGAGGATGTTCAATTTACCATGAAATCCAGCTTTTAATCCTTGCTACGTCAATAACACGCACTAAAATCTACAGTATTTACGTTAAAAATAAGCTTGCTTTGCTGTATAAATCACTTCAAGTTGTAAAATATTACTTGTGCCCCAGATTGGGAATAATGCTTTGAAGAATGTGATGTGTGCTTAACTGTACAGTCCTATCTTTGCATCACATTTCTACTGAGTTTTCTTCTACAAGATGAAGTATGTGCTTGTAAAAGCTTGTATTTTAAAGTTAAAACTTCAGCATCCTGAGAGCACTCCTCTTTGGTTCAATTACTTCTGTAATGCGTGGACTAACTTAAAAGTGAATGTTCTGGGTCTCTTTCTGCTAGTGGATGTGTGTGTTTAGAGGAAAACAATATATTGTGATTTAGGCTGGAGATGTTGGCTATATCCTGGAAATTAGCATGAGTATAGCCTCATCTGTGTTAAAAGGTGAACAAAGCCGCTGGTGAAGGGAGTTAGATGTGCCAGTAAAATGTTGCAGGCTTTGCCCTGGGATCACCCCAGAGCTACCTGGTAAGGTCAGGAGCTGTATGTGACATGAGATAAGGGCTGCTGAAGTACATTACATTGGCATGCTTTTAGCCAAACTCAGATTACTCAATAGGACCCGAGACACCAAATGATAGGTGGGGTGACAAAGGAGTAGGAAGCAATTGTGATTCCATTTTAATTTGTATAAATTAAACTATAAGTACTATGTATCTTTATTGTTCCTGGTTTTGCTACAGTAATCACAGGAATGTACTTGATTTAGAAGTATGGAGTAGCAAAACTATTGGATATTTATGATCTGCTAACCCAATAAAATTCTTGATTCCTTACCAATAATTCTGGCCAAGATTTTTTTTTTCTTGTGTAGCAATTAAAAATAAAATCTGTTAGCAAATTGGGGATTATTTCCTGGTCTTCAGGGTAACTGTCAAGTAACTAGAACAAGTATCAGGACTGCTAAAAAAGCTTGTATCTGCTTAAAATTAAGCAAATTTGTATTGAGAAGAAAAATAATTTAAAAGATTTGTGAGCAACAGTAGCTAGTACTCTGTCCAAAACATTCTGAATCCTAACTTAGTGTCCTGTGAGAAGAGGGCTCTCTTAAAGGCTTGCTGTAGTTCTACATGACTAGCTTTAATTAGTCTAAAACTTTTTTCGTCAGGATGAGGTCTTAATCTGCCTGCTTGCTTCAAAGTTTCCATTGTCAAAATGAAAAACAAACAAAAAAAAGCCTTGTTAGGTTGCTGACAACAAACTGTTTGCTTTTCCTCTGGTAGTAGGTACAGCCTGCCGGGCAACAGAATTTTATCTTGAAACTTTCATTCTTCATTTTATTCTTTCTGTTACTTAATGACAAATGGACACCTGAGGCAGTTTGCCACCATAACTTAACTTCACAATCCACAGATACTAATTTGTAGAAATGCAAAAGGCTGTAAGGACGCTTCTGTTCTTGCAGCTGTATTGATCAGTAGTCTACCTCATTGTTGGCTGACTTCTGCATTGTACTTCTGACCCTCTTTCTTTAAATAACCACAAAAACTAAGTGCAGTTTGCCTGTTGTTGCATGTTTTTGGACTTAGTATCCTGCGGGTCCACCCCATTATGCTCTGGATAAAGTAGGCTTCTGTAAGCCATGTATAGCAACGCTAAATCAGATGTGCTGAATGAAAGTTGTCCTCAAAGCTGCTTGTGTGGGCTGTTGGTATGGGACTGGTAGGTCTTGCTAGTGATTTTCCTTATGCTGTCAGGCTCCTGTTTCCCCTGAGCAATTATTTTATCTTTTTCTTGCTTTTTAAAACTTAAATGATAGTTTTTCCTACTGACCTGAACAGTACATTGGGGACCAATGATGTGGTAATTAAGCTTCTCTATGTGTGAGTTGAAGTGGTTAAAATATAGTGGGGCCCTTCTGAGTAGTAGCCAAAGATCTTTCATGGAAAACCGCTTTAGGGTTTTAAAGTGTGCAAATGGAAGCTTTTTTGACATAGACTCAATGCCTTGGGCAAGAATTACAGTCTCTACTAGGCTTTGATTTACAATCTGTTATCAAAAATGCATAATGAAATGGTCATAAACTTACATGTATTCCTTGCTCTACCTTTTGAGCTTGCTGTGTTTGTTAACTTTAGGCTACTACCAAAGAATAACCCTTGTTTGTTAGTACAGCATGTCTTGTTGGTCACAAATGTCCTCAGTGGAGTGCTAATGTAGCAGTAGTGTGCTATAGCAAAACCAAGGACTCACATTCAGGTGTTCTGTTATTTACATGCCTATGTTTGCACTCTAGGACTACACAGCGTAGGTTCTGTTACACAGTTCATGATTGTGTGGAAATTTTGCGGGTGAGATGTGTGCTGCTTGCCTCCAGGATTAACTGTATTTCATTTCAATCTAGTCACAGATCGGTAACTTTACCAAACAAGCAACAGTGAAGATCTAAAGCAACTTGATAGATTTGTACTGTTAGGATTTGAGTTCATCTGCTCTTTTTGAAATAATGGTATATTGAAAGAAAGATCTCAAACTTAATTTTGGCTCTCCTTGATGCGCGTGGATCATGCTGTTCTTGTAGCTACTTTCCTTCCCTCTTGAAGTTGCAGGCTTTCTCGATGTTGCTTTACAACCCACATGGTCTTCAATCTGCAAAGATTGTGGTTTAGTATTATGTAAAGCAGATGTTTTACTTCAGTTAACCTTGCAGTTGTCTGCTCTGTTAAGAATGCTACAAAATGATTGGATTTCCTTACTTTTTTGGAAGCAGCATTGGCTTTGTGGAATCCCAATAAAGAAAGGGAAGGAAGAAACGGATACTAAGCAGCTTTTCTGATGGTGTGTGGCTTTGTATATGCCAAGGAAACTGGGACATGCTGTTAGCCATTTCTATAACTCTGCTAGAGGCAACAGTGCTGGTGAAGAATAAAAGCTGCCCATGATGTAAGGAGTAATGTGTTGAGTGAAAACTACCGTGTAGGCTGCGCTTCAGCAGGTCAAATGGCAGAAGCTGTTACTGGGAATTGAAGATGTGTGGTGTGGGAGGAGGGAAGAGGCATTGAGATGTGAAGAGCATAAGAATTCCTAAGTAAATCTCTCTCCAGAGGGATTACACAGACCCTCCAAATTATGCATTGCCAGTTGGAGTGGTTCAGTCTTACTAATCATAACCTGGGTCTTACGAGTTTATTCTTTTGTAATAAAATTTGTTGTTGCATTGGGTTTGCTTGACAGTCTGCTTTCTGCTTGAGGCTTTCATGCTGCTGCTCCTTCTTCCTTTTAACGTCCTGGAGTGTTTCACAATTGAGCAATAGCTCTGAGCAGCATGTCAGTGGAATTATGGTGCTTGCTTTAGTAACGGTTTGCTCACTGCAGTCAGTGATTCAGACTGCTGCTGTTGCCTGACTACCAGTCCTAATTATCTCAACACGTTGTTCCTATTTACTGTCACTTTCCAGGCTTCCTGTTGCTCAATATGTTGACGAAAAAGCTCTTCCTCTCTGGTCACGTTAGCTTGACTTTTCTTTGGTAGCTACAGAACTCTGCAGAGGCCCTGATGCTTACCCATTCTCCTGAAGCCAAATGAATGGCAGAAGCCTAAAACTAGAACATGATTTGAAAGCAAATGGATTAAAATCTTCTTGGAGTCCTTTATGCAAGTTTTTCTGTTGATTTACTTTAAAAAAAAAAAAAGTTTAATTTTTATCAGATCCTTGGCTCTGAATTCAACTTCAGATGTAATTGTGTCGTTCACTTAAATGCTTCAATAGGACATTAATTGTATTTTAATTAGCAGATATTTATTTTCATATGCACTCAGTGAAAATTTGTAAAGCTATTTTCATTTGTGTAAGTTACTGATAAAGACCAATTTAGTTAAAATTCAGAATCTAGCTATGCATAAACGTTAATCATGTGAAGCTTTAGTGCTCTGAGTAGTCAAGCTAATCAGTCTGCATCTTGTTTTAGACAGTAACGAAAAATTTTTGCAACTTTTCAGTGCTGGAGCCGTTGTCACAACTTCTGCTTTCGTTTTTGAAGCAAGAGTAGCAGTATGGTTCCCAAAAAAATAGCTTTCTCCTTTAAAAGAAGAGCAGGTTTCAGAATGAACTTCGTACTACTTCAGTAAAGATTCTTTTTCTCCTTTTCCATTGCATATTGCCAACTCCTTCAGGAGCTAAAGCATGGAAGATTTGAGGGTTCTTCAAAATTGCTGAAGTCTGAGGAGTTGAACCTCAAGCTGAAATTCACTGTGTCTTAGGTTTGCAAGGTGTCAATGTAAATCACTTGATTTAAATCAGTGTTTCTCTCTTTCAGGTCCTGGCCTGGTTTGAAGAAGGTGAAGAAACAATCACAGCATTTGTAGAGCCTTTTGTAATCTTACTTATATTAGTAGCCAACGCGATTGTGGGAGTGTGGCAGGTATGCAGATATTTTACAATACCAAATCACAAATGTTTTGGAGTTTCTTGGTTTAAGAGGAACTGCGCACTGTAGTGTCAGGTGCTTCATACAATGCAAGCAATATGTATGGCTAGATTTAGATTCCTAAGAGCCTATGTATCATAAATTCCAGACAAAGTATTGACTAAAGGTGAAATGAAAGCTTCAGAAGTATTGCCAACAAGGCAAAGTGCCTGTCAGTTTGTTTAGCCATACACTGATCAACACATCAACTCAACTGTCCAGAATGAAGTCCTGAATTCAGGAAATAAACATTGCAAAGCTAAGAAGCAGTCATTTGTATAGGCTTACAAAATGTGGCTTTGTTCCAGCTGAGGAACAAAGGATGGGACATCTTGTAATTTTGTTTCTTGTCTGTTTCCTTTTGAGAACAAATACTAGTTTTAGTGCATTTGTTGAGGGAATTAACGCAGTATTCTTCCTCTTCAATTACTACAGCTCTTAGTTATAAAATAGTATTGGCAATAACGCATACTGACACTTCTTAAAATAGTCAGAATGATATGAACAATTTTGACTTGCCAAATTTGATCACTTTCAATAGAACATTTTATTAGAATTTTTTTCTGCAGATAGAAAGTATTACGGGGTTTTAGGGTAACTGAAGTCCCTTGCAGATTTTTTTTAAAGGGGTAGTGTTAATGTAACATAAGTACTTGCTATCCTAGCAAGTCAGGCTTCAGTCTTTTTTAGAAAAAAACAAGCAAAGCAAAACACAACAAACAACACAACAAACCAAACAAATAATGCTCTCCAAAATAACAATGAAAACTAAGGGAGAGACCTCTTAGCATGTTAAAACACGTAGGAGTCGAGCCTAAACACTGTTAACCACCAGAAGTGTCTTTCAGTGGCATTGCTATGTGTTTCTACTCTTTGCTTTGTTCAAACACAAGTAGCAGATTGATTTTTCTAGCAGAATCCTGCTTGCTGCACAACAGCTAGAGCTGGTAATGGGTGCAGAGGTTATGTAGAGTGAAGAACGAAAGCAGTGCACGCTTAAGTGTCACTTGTATAAAGCAGTTGTGGAAGAACTAATTTTTAATAACTTGAAACTATGTGTTACAATTCTGCACACAATCTGAAGCCTGAAATCTAAGGTAAAGCTATCCGTATAGTTTGGGAACTTGCTTGTGTAGTCAGATAAACTCTTGTAGGGAATAACCAATTTTTTCAGATGTGCTAAGTGTGCAGAGAGTATCTGTACATCTACATGCAGCGAACTTAATTGTGAAACAGAATTGCTGCACAGATTAAATGACTCATTCCCTTGTTTTAATGGGCATGGAAAAAAGTCACAGTACGTAGTCTCCACCCATAACTGTATCTGTTTCTACAGGTACCGTGAGCAACTGAGTCATTGCCTTAGCTCTGCCCTTTTCAACCTTTCTTTCCATGTGCACATTTCCCAAAATGCCATCTGCTAGTACTTAAGTGGTTGACAGGACAGCGTACCTACCCTTCAAATCAAGCAAACTGGGAGCAAAAAGATATGGTCAAAGATGCTGAGATGTTAACTCTTAGATAATGCTGACATTACTTTTCCATGCATTATGTTGTTGAGGAGCAGAATCAATTTTCCTGGTGGAATATGAGGCTAGTATTACAGCTTTTGGGACCTGCACTGGTACCTCTTCACGGCCTGGCACAGAGCTGTACCATGTAAACAGAAGTCCTTCGAGGTAGCTTTGGTGAGCTGCTTTGTTGTATGGAAACACCTCATACCTCAACCTTGGACTTTCTGAGGATTAAGTGTCTGTTTTGATACATGCTGGGTCAAGTTTTTATCGTCTAGAAAGGCCGGTATGTATTTGAAGTGAAGACTTTCTAAAAACTAGGTGTACTAGCTGTACCCTTTGCATTTTCAGGACTGTATGATGTTTGTACTTGAAAATTGAGTGGGAAAATGAGAAATAAGTTATTCCTCCTTGAGACAGAGCAGCAGTAATGATAGGCTGCTGGTTTTTATGTTGCCCTATCTCTGGGTAGCATCACTGCATTGACAGCAATCTCTGGTAGTGTTAAGCTGAGGAAACTGCAATTGAGATAGAAAAGTTATTGTGCTAGTGTTTGTGGAAATAAAAACTTGTGTGTGGGGATTCATCTAAGTTTGTAAGCTGCTAGAGAATCTGGGGAAGCTTCTTGTCAGTGTGCCTAAATTTCACTGTAGCATGACTTAATTTGCTGAAATGAAACTGATGATAATGCTGTTGGGGAAACTTTGAGCATCTTAACTTGACTCTTGACTTCTATTAGTAAATCAAACTCAGTATTGCTAGCCCACTCCAGTTTGAATGTAAGCTGGTACAGCTGAGACAAGACTAGGATTACAACTCGTGGATATACTGACAGATGCTTTTTGACATGAAAAAAAAAATCACTGCTACATAGAACAGTTTGTGCAGCCTCCCTGTAACAAGACATAAAGGATTTTCTTGATAGGAAATACTGCTGAGTTTGAATAAACAGCATCAAGCTTCTAAAAGTCAGCTAATATCTGAATTACATTGTAATGATTTCCAGTCAGCAACCTCATAAGGGGATGGGTCACACAATTTTCGTTGTGAATAAATGTAGCTGAGCTGAGTTAGTAGTATTCGTGTGATACTGCATTTGAAAAGTTGGGTCTGACATACTTATGTCTCCTTACCTTGGAGGCTCTTTAAATTGCATGTTTTTTTTTTCCGTCTTTTAGGAAAGAAATGCTGAAAATGCTATTGAAGCTCTTAAAGAATATGAACCAGAAATGGGTAAAGTATATCGACAAGACCGAAAGAGTGTTCAAAGGATTAAAGCAAGGGACATCGTCCCGGGTGATATTGTAGAAGTGGCAGGTAAGGCTCATTTATGTGATACATACATGTATTAGTTTGTATTGTAAAACTGTTGTGGGGGCCTTGTCTTAATGATTTGAGGCCCTGGGGGGAGTTCTTAGAGAAATCTTAAGTATATGCTTCACATAAAGAACAACCTTGCTCCTGTTCATCTGTAATTACTTTAAATGTGCGTTTGCACTGAGGGGATTGTTTTTCAAATTGCCACTTAGTTTAATTAGCAGGTCTAAAAGCAAAGCATCTTAATTGGAGTACAGGTTTTAAAACACTTGTCACTACTCTAAAACTGCATTTTCGGCAGTGTGGGTTCAGACTATCATGTAACTTGTCTGTTTTCTATCACAATTTTTTTTCCTTGCTCTTAAATGTGATGACTGAAATTTTGGAATGCAGAGATTTTTTTTTTAGTCACACTCTGTCCTTTAGATAAAGAAAGCTGTAATTTAATTTGAAATTTTTTCCAACTCTTACGCTTGCAGCGGCAGTCCTTTTTCAATTTCTTGTTACAAATGTCTTCCTCTGTCCTCAGCTAATATGTGCCTGGCATGTGACATCATTGGTTTCTCATCTTTGATAATGCCTTAGCACGTCTTTCTTTTATGTATTGCTGTACAGGAGGCTGCAAATAGAATAATTATTAAATAAAGTAGAGCATCCTGTTCTCTACTGTGAGCATTTGAACCCCATGCCTTCATTGCTTCTTTTTAAAATAGATAAATAAAGTCCTAGATCAAAAGATTTGATTCTTGCATCAATATTTTCAATAGACTTGTCCTAAAAGATGTATCTTTGTCTGGAAAGAGTACAAAAATGGAAGTATGAACTGAATATGTAAAACCCTTTCACTTTGGTGATAATGCCACAGCAATATCTCTTTCACTAAATTGGAGTGGTCAGTGACTTTGTTTCTGATTTCTTCCCGGATAAAAGTGGGTGGTTCTTGTTAAATGTCAGGAGTAATTGCATATTCATATTTCGTAGGTCATTATCAACTGTTAGCTGAGTGATTGCTCCTTTGGGAGCAATTTAGGGTGTACATCAAACTATTTCTTTTCCCCTAGCCTTCCTTTGCTTTTAGAAGTGGTAGCTGTCGAAGGTGGAGATAAATATATACCCTTAAAATTGACTATCCTGCTGTTTTAATTAGTAGGCAGAGAGAGTATGCACTCAAAATGAAGTTGGTGTTGGCTGGCTTCCCAGCTTTCATTCCTTGAGAAACTTTAATGTTTGCTAAGCCCTGTCCAGAGTCTCAGTCCTGTGCACAGGATGATTCAGCTACGGCAGCTCTGGCTCAGGTGACTGCAAGTGAGTGAGAATCGCATCAAGGGTGAAGCTAGTTTGCTCTTAGTGTCTGTGGGTGAAGAACAAGTACAAATACAAAGTGCTGATAGCTGAAATAAAGGGTGAATTATGATACCTTGTCACTTACTCTGCTGTTTTACCTCACCATTACCGTATTCTACAGTTTAAATCCATGAGTTCTGCAGTGAGATGTTGTTTAAGCAGCTGAAGTTTTCTTTCTCCCAATTTTAAGTGCTTGCAATAGACTGGTAGTTCTGGAAGCAGTTTATCATGGGAGTATATTGATTTTTGTGGGGTACTTAAATGAGTATTGGTAGAACAGCAAACTGATGACTGTATTTTATACAGGTTTGGGGTATCCAGCTAAGGAAAAATGCTAGATTTTGTTGCTCTGACAGGTGTCTAGAGCACAGAAATTTCCCAACTGATTCTTTGTTATTTCAGAAGCGGCAGAGAAATCCCATTTTCATCTTGCAGAAAAAGACAAAGCTCAGGTTGTATGTAAAACAGCTGGGGGATGTGCAGGCTTTACTTACATTGCTGTGTGTTGTCAGTATCAATAAAATCAATTGCTTGTGACTTTAGACATCTCTTTGGAAAATCTTTGTCTGAAGGAGAAAAAGGAATTGAAAATAAATTGCTGACTAGAATGTCTATATTGCTAGGCTGTCTTTATCAAGCATGATACCCTGTTTTTCACAGGGGAACTATTGCATTATTTTAAAATCTGATTGTAGATCAGTGTCTGATAGTTTGCGTGTGGAATGGATTTAAAAAAAAAAACAACAAAACACTAGTATGCTTAGTAGGAAAACAAAATTGCCCAACTTTTGTGATTGTCCTTTAACATAAATAGTCTAGCCTGTTGACTGACTGTAGAAGTACTTACTAATTAAAACACTTGCTTAATCTGGTGGGTCAAATAGTCCTGAGCATGTTTTAAGCACTCATTTTTCTTACATTGGTAAGTAGTCAGTTGCATCTTCAATGAAAGTGACTATATGTGTTATATTAAGTATGTCATGTGGTTGTTTTATACAGAAAATTAGTGCTTCAGTGTAATATGAACAATGATACTGAAACAGTATAAATTCTAACTTGTAGTCAGACAATGATGAAATTTTAATCATATCAAACTCAGAAAAGCTCCCAAGCAAGTTGAGAAGAGCAATACACTATGTACCAGCTTTAGTGTCAAGACCTGGAGGTGAGGGAGAGTGTGTGCATGCCTGTCTCTCAAGTGCAAGAGTATTGTGATGGCCTTTGACATGGTGTTTGCAAAAAGATGACCATGTAGGGAAGTGACGGAGCACTTCATACTAGGATACATATCTGGGTATGGAATTCTAGGCAAAGTGCCAATGACATTTGTGTGTCCAGGCGAATATCTCTCAACCGAGTGGTATAACTAACCAGGTGATAGGTTTCTCCCCTGTGTTGATATCTAATTTTAAAGAACTTTCTAAAGGTCTTCTATTACAGAACAGTTAATGCTATAACAGCTTTCTTAATTTGATGTGGTTACATTGGGGTCTGATGCAGAGAGAACTTGCTGTAGGAATTGGTGGATTGGTATTTCAATTCATGCAGAAGTATACATTTTTATATTTGCTTCTTTACACCGCAAGAGTTCTCTGAGAATAAGTAGCATTGAACCATTTCCAAAATCATTTGGTCTGTCTTGTAGTTTTGAAGCCTTTAAAGGTAACCTGTGCAGTTAAACATAACCAAAAGACAATACAATAATGGCTAATAGATTACTCTTTATTTTGGCTCCTTAGGCTGTTCCATGGAGCTTGACTGTGTTCATTACATAGACAACTATGCCTCTTGGCCTTCTAAAATAAAGCTATGTGAAGATACTTCCTTTAATTGTTCTGTCAACTGGGGAGATGGATGCTGGGGTATTGAAGTAATAGGGGGAAACTGTAGGTCTGCATTGTCACTGTGCAGTAAATGTGGAGTACCTTGAAATAGATTAGGCCATCTATCTCTTGAGGGGCACTGTCTTATGCTTATCTTGGGAATCAGTGTGCACGCAGGCACTGTGGAGCACTTGATGAGCAATTACTGGTTATTATGCCTGGCAGCTAACATTCGACATAAATGCCACGCTATAATTTTGCAGGTGTACCAGCAGACAGTTGATGGTTTGAATGCTTGGAGACTATGCAGACATGAATTGCTTAACTGTATATGTTCAGAAACTTTTCTTCCACATCTGCCTCAGCAGAGCCAGTGGAAAAGATACTGTATAATCATCAGGAAATCTGTGGGATGGAGTTGGAGTTTAGGGGTTTGGGATATATGCCTTAAATTGGCTTGCAGAGCTCTAGGGGGCATAGTTCTCAGAACTGTAGTGTTTGAGGGTTACTAAGCTACGCTGTTTGTTTCTTAGAATTGATGAACTGAAAAAAAAAAGTTCAGATGCTGTCCTCAAATGGCTTCTCTGTGTGCCTGTCTTAAATGGATTACCACTCTGCTCTAAAACCTTAAGTTTATTGGAGGATGCACTCTAAATTGGTAACTAGCAGCTGCCTTAATAGATTAAAGATGCCCTTTGATGTTTTGAGTGTTTGCCTTGGTTAAAGTAATATTTTAAAGAGAAACTTAAAACAGCAGGGCTTTAGTTCTTAAAATTTTATATGAAGCCCAGTCTGACAAGTTGGGATAAACTGGTTGCAAATTGCTTAATTATAAAAGAAGCACAGTAATGAATTTTGTTCTCTTTTTTGCATTATCCTGTCTAAAGTGTTCTGGCTTAGATGGTGTATCTAATTAGATTTCTGTGATTTAATAAATGGATGTTCACTAGTCGTAATTTGTAAGTGACCAAGCTGGAGTCATAGTAGTCCCTTTTTCCCTGAAATGCTGAATAGTGGTTTCTGTCATCTACTGTTACATCTGTAAGTACTCAACAGCTTAAAAATACACAGACTTCCCAGAAATTGATGCTTATTTAATTGGTGGATATGCTTGAATACTCACTTTTAAGTTTATACCTGGCAGAAAGTATGCAAGTGTTGCTTTCCAAGGCTTTTAATTCCAACTGCAGAATATTTCAAGATACTTTCTAAAGCATAAATACTTTATAATTAAGGGAAGGTGAATTTTGGCATTAAAGTTGGGAAGGAATATTCTTGAACTGAATTACGTCAGACTCCAATGTGGTTATGAAGGAGCTACAGGTTATCCGTGTAGTATGAACAGCAGACATTGATTTTTGCAGAATTTATTCTAAAGCAACTTGCTCTCTGCATTTAACTTTTTTAATGACTAGAATTGATCTTCAGTGCTAAAGATACAGGTTTATTTTCTGTGGAGAAGTAGTTGGAACGGGTGAGGGTGGCATACCAAACAGCTACAACACAATGGAGTGAGAGTTCAGTCCAAAGTGTTGACCTTCTGGTGACTGTCCTAAAAGCATACTGCTGAAAGCAGCTCTTGATATGGGGGGAAAAATCAACTGTAGGTATTTCTTCTTGCCTAGTGCAAGTTGTTGGGTTTGCTTTGTAAAAATGAAGCACCAGCTGTTTTGCTTTTTCCATAAAGTACTGCTTTTGCACCAGAAAAAAAACACACACAGAAATAAAAACAGAGGTTAATAAATACATATATGCACAGTACATAAATCTGTGGGCTGTGGTGAACATTTTGGCTGTCGGACTCTTCTAACACATCAGAGGCAGTTCTGAGATAAGAGTGCAGTCCAAACTTCACTCGGTACTCCACTGACATCATTACCACGTTGGTGGTTATGCATGAGGTTCAACTCAGGGCACAGCCTAAACCTGTGTCACTCACTGCACGCATTTGTAAGTTTAACAGACTACTCTCTTGTTTTTTCCTGTTTCTTACAGCAGTTTCCTCTGGAGTTGCTGAAATGTTAGTGAAAAACAGTGACTGTAATTCTATTTTAATTGTTGGTATTCGTAGTATATCTGGTGTTCTATATTCTGAATAGAACTGATACTGCAGTGGGGTTTTAATACAAGTAGTACTGAACAAAATACTTGATCATCAAGATAATGTTCTGCTAATACTGTAATCACCCTTGCAAAGCAAGCCTTTCCTTTTTTAAGACTAAGGAAAACTTGCCCTTTGGTGCTGTGCTGCACTTCCAGAATGCTTACTGGTTGTTCTTGGATTGCCCAAATGCAGTCAGATTTGGAAATGGGATTTCAGCTTTGGTGGGGAAATGTCACCTGCTGCTCTACCTGATCTGGCAAAAGTGGAAGCTTAATGTAACGGTTTCTTCTTTCTGCTATTAGATATTTTAATAGGCTGATCACAAGAGTTTCCATCTAGAAGGTGGTGTTATAAATAAATCCACTGATTAAAAGCTGAAGCTAGACCAAGTCAGATTAGAAAAAAGTGCAGACTTACAGGCTGGGTATCACGTTGGCACAACTTACTAAATGTTCTGGTGCCCTCTTCAGAAAGACTGACATTCAAATATGATTTTCCAAAATGGAAGCATTAGAATAGGAATGATTTGTCTTATGTATTGCTCAATACACTATATACTTCTAAATAAAAACCTTAGTTCTGGCTTTGAAATATTTTGCTCCCAGAAAGCTGAGTTTTTTCCTGTTTTTTCCTGTCTCCTTGGTTGTCATTTATGAGAATGCAACATGAATAACTTATGTATGATGTTTTTCTTCTACCTCTAACAGCTCTTAGGTTTGGATATTTAGACCTCTGCATGCACTGTGCAGTAAGCTCCAAGGATAACTTCTGTCTGTCCAGAATGGAGAACAGCATGTGGTAGAGAGGGCTGTTTTGTGAATGCTCTCTAATCTGTAGCATGTGTCATCAATGCAAAAAATTGACTCAGAATATGTTGTTTTGCTGTCTTGGCAGTAAAACCAAATGCTGTTTTACTAGTATGGTTAAAACTGAAGGGACCACTATTTTAGTCTACATCTTCTTGAAAAGAAATCCATCCTAACCGTCTTTGGGTGTAAATTCAGGTTTACAGTGTATTTCACAGTCACTCCTCATTTTGATAACTTGATGCTTCTGACCTTGTATGAAAGAGTAGGTGGACTTCTTGTTTTGAAGAGCTTCTGATTTTTCATAGCATTTTTTATTATGCCCTATATAGGAAATGTTAAATTTTATTCCTGTAACAACAGGTTAAATTTGTGGTCAAACACAATAGGAAGACTGGGCTGTATGTGAGAGGAAGACTAGTATGTGAAGAGGGAAGAAGATGAGCTAAGCTGAGTTCGTTAAAGAAGTTTAGTATCAAAATCACGCTGCAACAAATAAACTTCCAGATAGAAGCAGTTCATTATGTTCAGATGTAATTGCAATTGTTACTGTCTGTCCAGCAGAAACAATACTCAGCACTGTCTAGGGTCCCATATTGTGTTACTTAAGCCTGCTCATTTCAGTTCTTAAATCTTGTGGTGGTATCTCTACTGTAGGGATTTTTTGATTGCTTGTTTCAATTACCTCAGTTTCATAGGCAGTTTATTAGTAAATACTCCCCACTGGTATGTATTCTAATTTAGAAGATAAACTCTATTTTTGGGCAAGAGTGGACTTTGAAATAACAGATTCTTTAAGAGGCTAAAGATCTCATTAGGAAAAGTGGCCTAAGTAACTGTACCCATAATAGTATGTAATGTTGGAACAGATAAAGAAAACGGTTGTTAACCCTTAATGTTTTGGCAAAAAAAATAATACTCATCTTTTTTTGATGGCTTTAGGTTTTTTTCCTCTAACTTCATGATTTATAGAACATGTCTCATCACTTCATAGCTTCCTGGGCTGTTGGAACCATAGGCTTCAGCATGCTAAGTGCATTTCTGCTGTAGGAGTCTCCCAGTAACTGTCTCTGTGTTCTGACAGTTCTGAAAATAAATGTTTAGTGTTACTGCTATCTTGGAAAGTGGTAAAGGGATATTGGTTCTCAAGTTAAACATTTTGATAATGAATTGATCGTTCCAGGACATGGTCACAGCGAGGTGTTAGATTAGGACTCAATGCATTCTACGCTTGAAGTCAGTTTGAAGACTTGGATCATTCAGGGTCACTTCCCAAGTCCAGCTGGGCAGCCTGCATGCTGGTTTTTCATTTAGGTTTTTGTTCATGAGGAAGCCCTCTTTAGGGAACTGCAGTCACATCTGCAAATGGCACCTGTTTTACTTGAAGTGTGCTCCTTTGCCAAGTAGGCTTTAAATTGAACACATGTAAATGATTGCACACACAAAGAGTGGAAATTGACCCATAATGCTGCCATGGCACTGGGAGGAGTCAGATAAGTGGGGAGCTTTGAACTCCAGAAGAAAGGCTAGGGGTTGAGGTGTAATCAAGATAACATTGCTAGGTAGTTGTAAGTAGCTGAAAAACTCAGGTATTAATTGTCCATATTTTCAGTGAGGCAATGTGGCTTGTTTAAAATACCTTTAACTTGTATCGCAACTAAATGTGAGTCCAGTTTCTATCAAGGAGAAGAGACTGTAAATCATATGCTACAGTATATACTCACATGCAGTTAAATAAGTGGCTTTCTTTGGCCTCTTCACGTGGACTAGGCTTTTTTTTTTAAGATTTCTTTGTGGGATAAAGCTCAGTATTATAATGCTAAAATGCTATTTTGTGCATGAACAAAAGGATTGTGAGGAAAGCTGTAATGATTTGAACCAAGCCCTGCTAAAACTGTTCCAAGTTTAATTTGTTAAAAATAATTGATGAGAATACTTCTGTAACTGACTTGTGCTTTTAGGCTTAAAGCTATGAGATTATCTAAAGTTAGACTATCTAGACTGTAGCAGCTCTGTATTAAGCAACGCAAATACACATTCTCCTAATTTCTTGTTGTCTTCTAAGTAATGGCTTTGGGTAATACTTGTAGTTGTTCTGTGGTCTAAAATAGTTTATTATCACAAAACAACATGAGATTGATTTGAGTTAAAGTATATGGAAAAAAAGCCTTCTACTTATAGATGAGATCTGCATTAGTGTGCTCACCAAAGAATTTCCTGTCTATCATAGGATAAATTCCTATCTATAGTAAGTTTCACTTATGCTCATTAAAGTGTATTTGAGACCATAAATGCCTTAGTGTTGTAGCTGTTTTTGCAGAGAGCTGCTCAAAATAGTTCTGTAATAGATCCTGATATAAAGTTGTTTTTTTACATATTGGAAATACTTTGAATGTTTTACTCCAGCCTTCTCAAATGGAGATGGTGAGGGAATATAATGCATCTTACCTTAAATTGTTGAGATAAACTTAAAAGCAGCAGTATTGTAACATTAAATGCTTCAGTTCTGATGATAGAGGCAATAATAATAGTGAGTAGCTCTTGTGGCAATATTGTTGCTTGAATATCAATCTACAAGAGCAGGAGTCTCTCCTGGCACATCAAATTTTTAGGAATATTGTGTTTGAGTTTGAACAATTTAGAGCTATTCAGAAGTAGTGCACTGGGAGATGACTCGTGCACTCTTCTGTCCAGTTACTTGAAGGTACTTGTTTACAGCTGCTTTTTGTATTAAGAAGCAATGAAGACTTCAGCATAGTCTTGGCAAATGTGGTAGTGTGTTGGAGTGGGCCGTAGCTCTCCAGCTGCTGTAAGAACTACAAAAATGTGTACGTGGATTGACAGGCATTATGCCCCATCGCACTGAGGCATTAGCCTGTTGTTCAGTGATATCTGAAAACCAGCTGCAATTACATGTCTGCATATGAACGTCCCCACGATGTCAGGAGAGCATATTGAATACTTTTGCCATTTTTGGCTGAGGTCACTGTTCGTCTAATGCTATTTTCTCTTGCTGCTCAAGGGCACGGTGGCTTAAATTAGTTTTCATATGCTATAAAGATACAAAAAGACAATTTGTGGCTATTTATGGGATCCCTTCTTATACACATGCTTATAAAAAGATGGGCAAATCCTCAAGCTAAACTGCTGGTTTTAATGGTGGTTGGGGCTTTTTTGATGTTATAAAAAGTCACGTGCAAATTTACTCAATGTTCAAAGTAGCACTTAATTCTCTTCAGCATTTTGTTCCTTAGCTTTCCTGTCTGAGTGATTGTATGTTCGAAGGCTGTAACACCAGTGCTGACTTTCTCATGGCATTATTTGTTAACGTGCATTATTGCTGTTAGTTGCATAAGCAGTTCCTGCAGGAATTGCAGCTTGTTTTAATTTTACTGCAGGGACACAGTCCATTTACTGAGAAAATCATCTCTTATTAGCTAGTTATTGAAGTATTCTCCCTTGTCTCTATGCATTCTTTTATAATAAAAATGAACTTAACACTTGAATAACTGCATTGCTAAAATCACGTTAGGAATAAACGTGATTATATGCATTTGTTAGAAATGCTGATGTGTGAATGTAGACCCCTCAAACATCAGTCAGAAATGTGGCAAGTTAAGTTGCTTGCATGCAACAATTTATTTGAAGTAGTAACAAAATAGTGAGGCTTAGTTCTTTTACTTTAGTTACAAAAACAGGAAAAGCTCTAGATAAGAGAAAGTAGAAAGATGGAAGAATTAATTGTGGGATGATAAAGATGCAGGAGCAAAACTGGCCATGCAGCTCTGGCAGCTGACTTCATCACTCTGCCATCTTTAGGAGTGTGCTGTTAACTGTTCTACCATCTGCTGCCTTGGTATCTCAAACACTTGATAGAGGAGGTGGTTCTTTATTATTATTATTATTTTCATCCAGTGTTGTGCTCTAGAAAATAGAAATGTATGACAAACACAGCATAGAGTTCTGCCAAAATTTTATGGGGATTTGGACTGTGGTATATTTCATACAGTAGCATTAATGAGAAGTAAAGCTAGTTCATGATCTGAATTTAGCTTTCAATTCTTAAATATCTGGCAGTATTCAAAGGAAAACATTTAAAAGAGCAGATCTGCATAAGCAGTTTCTAAATAAACATGGATAATGTTCTGATCTCTGGAGAACAGAAAACTGACTTTGTGCATAAAGAAAACAACCAGAAAACTGGCCAGGACAGTTTCTGAAAAGGAGACTTGATTCAACTTATAAATAACCAAAATTTGTAGCTATGTATTCTGAAATTGGTTATCTTTCTCCTGAGAATGTTCTCCCTTCGCTGTAATGTAGTCATGTGATTAGAAATACAAAATAGTGATTTTCAAAAATGTTTCTTTGATGGGGTGTAGAGATCTTGAAGACAAACATACAATTTCCAAAGTATATACTGGATACTCATAAAATGAGAGTATTGAGAACCACAAAATATTTAAGAAGCTGTTAATAATCTTAATCACCTAAACATTTACTGGAAAATTCATTTTCCTGGCTGATAAAGCTAATAGTAATTTGGTTAGAAATCTCACCAAAAAACAAATGCTAACTTTGTCTTATTAATTTCTTTGTAGTTGGAGACAAGGTTCCTGCTGATATAAGGATTACATCTATCAAATCTACAACTCTAAGGGTAGACCAGTCAATTCTCACAGGTATGAGTTCTGTGACTTTTGGAGAACTACGCGTACATTTGGAAGTGACTTTTTACTGTTCTAGAATACTATAGACTATTTCCCTATGGATGAGCCAGAAGCTATAGAAGTACAATGTTGCACTTAAGTGCAGTATATTTCAGATCTAGTTACTTAAATTTTAGTGGTTGAATGCGTTAACATTGTCACTTGTGCTCACATTTGTGGGGTGAATATTTTTCTGAGGTTTATAATACCTTTTTGATATTTTTAGTTGAGAAGCACAGGAATCTTGTGAGGAATAATTTCTTTCCTAGTTTATGCATTCTTCTAGGTCTGAACATCCTGTCACTGCTTGAATATGAAAGTATGGAAATCTTGCTAAATGTCTTCTGTAACACCAATTTTCTCTCACAAGAGCTTCTAAAATACAGGCAGCTGTTAAATTGCTGTTACTAAAGCCTTATTTGCTGAAATCCTGTCCATGCACATTCATGTGTTTTCTGATACTAGCTCTCAAGCGCAGGAGCTATATTTAGAGCGCTTGCAGATTAGTTGAAAACAAAACAAAGTAACGGTACTTCTGAATATAGGAAAGAAGCTAGGAATCAACCAAGCATGTTATAAGAGTTTTCTCAGCTGGAACATGAAGATCTATCTGCCTGTTTTGGTAGTATAAATAACAAACGTCAACTAGCTCTGAATTTTGAAACAGTAAATTATTCATCAAAAATTTATTTTTGATCCTTAAATTCGTCTTGAAAAACAGGCTGCAAATTTTCTTAGTACATATCTTGAATAGCACAAGACTGGTCAAGCTTACTTATGTTTAGCATAAGAAAATGTAAGCACTCTGTGTTTGTAAAGCTATCAGAACTGGAAGAAGTAGAAGTAGTCAACTGGAAGCTTGCATAAGGGGAATAATGAATTCCCTGCCATTATTTAAATAACTGAAAATATTTACTTTTTTAAAAGAAAACACTTTTTGAGCCTATTTTAAATTGATGTTTGTCTTCTAATTAGTAAAACAGGACTACAGTCTAAGATGCTCATCAAACCTTTTAAAAGTAGGAAGCTTTGGCTCCCTTGGGCTTACAAAAAGTAGTATGCTTAAGTAGTATGCTTTTAGCATCAGTCACTGAGTTACCACTCTTTTTGAAATATGATGTAGTAATTAACATCTCTTCTTACTGAGAAGAAGCTTTGTATTCCAGTGTGATGTTTATGGAAATTGAGACATTGAAGGTTTTTATGGAAGAGATTTCAGAAGGCTTCCAGCTAAAGGAGTTAACTGACAGATGGCTGCATAGCGTTAAAAAGAGAAAATCAAGGTTTGCCAATAGATGCATAACTGGTAACATGTAATTATTTAAATGAGAATGTAACTCTTCCAATGCATAGAGAACAAACTCATGAATGCATGAGAAGCACAAAACAACACTGAAGTAGAAACTTCCTGGTGAAATAATGAGAGGTCATCCTTGATGCAGTAGATCTTGATAGGTAGTCACACCACTCCTTATTTTAACCTATGTGACCACTTTAATGTCTCTTAAAAGACATGGTTTATGCTTCATTGATTTCTAACTCTATAAAATGTTTACTTAAATCTTACCTTATTTTTATTAAAAGCCAGCTGTTCAGTTCTTTGGTCAGTTGAATTATTTCCTGTTTTACTTAAGCAATTAATTTAAAGAAAGCAGTTTCACACACAGTCTTTTTAGGACTGAAGATTATAACTTTTGATTCCCTACAGGACTCAAGATGATACATGTATAATCTCTTCTTAAGGCTATTATCTTCATTTTAGGTGAATCTGTCTCTGTTATTAAGCACACTGACCCTGTACCTGATCCTCGTGCTGTAAACCAAGACAAAAAGAACATGCTATTTTCTGTAAGTTGTTTTGAAAGTTTTAAAACATACAAAACAATACAGATAAGCTGATAAACGAAAGTGAGGAGAATTTAAAGCCTGAATCTAAAGGCCATATGACTTTGCTATATTCTCTGTGCCATATGTATGTAGTCTCCATGTGCATCAAATGGAATGAAATAAAAGTTAGAAGTAACTTTTAATGAAAGCTGTCCTTAGGGAAGATGCTTGTTGAAACCAGTTTATGTGAGGAAATTCATTTTTGTCCTTTACAAGAAAGTTTTGAAGGTTGGAGCACGTGCACTTTTAAAGTGCGCCTAAATGACTGCTCTTTCTAAAGTAATTGTTCTCAAGACTGATAAGAATGTGTACCTGAATTGTGCTATTGTGTTGCTAAAACTGAGAACTAGCTTGATAAAACAGAAATACGGAGTTGATTTGAAATTTGTTTCATGGAAGTGTTGAATGCCTTTCAGACACTGAAATAACTCTTACTGTTGGTGAACTCCCTGTAGAAAACCTAACTTCTTGCTCACGTTAAACATGTTCACACAATCCCACAGAACATGTCTATTACTCACAGTAAATAACATAATTAGGATTGGTTCTTGCCAGGCTAAAACAAAAGAAACCCACTTGAGATGTCTGTAGACATAGGTACTGAATGTATAGCAGCTGGGTTTGATTTTGATGTTTATAGTACACCAGTATGGGTTCATATTGGGCCTAAATTGTAAATGTAAATTATTCTGTGCTAGGACATTCTCTTGCATATATTGGGGGAATGTCATTCTTCCTCTCTTCTCCCTCTTCCATATCCTAACTCAAACATGTTCTCTAGTCTGGCCTTGTATAAGTGTGTGTTGTTTTTTGTTTTCTTTATTAAAGGAAACTGTTTACAGTTTGAATGCAAGTTGTTTTCTCTTCCCTTTATGTACATTAGGGTACTAACATTGCTGCTGGTAAAGCTATGGGAGTGGTTATTGCAACAGGAGTAAACACTGAAATTGGCAAAATTCGTGATGAGATGGTGGCTACTGAACAAGAGAGAACCCCTCTCCAACAGAAGCTGGATGAGTTTGGAGAGCAGCTGTCTAAAGTCATCTCACTTATCTGCATCGCTGTTTGGATAATAAACATTGGTCACTTCAATGATCCGGTTCATGGTGGCTCCTGGATTCGAGGTGCTATCTATTACTTTAAAATTGCTGTTGCTCTTGCTGTTGCTGCTATTCCCGAGGGTCTGCCTGCTGTCATTACCACCTGCTTGGCTCTTGGAACCCGCCGAATGGCCAAGAAGAATGCTATTGTTAGAAGTCTTCCCTCCGTAGAAACCTTGGGGTGCACCTCAGTTATTTGTTCTGACAAGACTGGTACCCTGACCACGAATCAGATGTCAGTCTGCAGGGTATGTTGAATTGGCTTGCTCTGTTTTTCTTTCTCTCCTCAGCCATTCAGTTTGAATAGTCAGCGTTGTTTGAATTCTTTTGATCAGGATTTTTTTGTTTCTCATATCATGAAAATCTTGCTTTATTTTCCCAAGATAAACTTCTACTTTTAATTCAGTTTGCCAGTGTGTAGTGTTTAAAGGCTTTTATCTCTTCCCTTATTTAGTCATGGCCAAAAATAGCTGTACCCGCATTTGATGGAAGGAAAGGTTGTTTGAAAGCAGCTTCCTATGGGCATTCTGCAAGCATGTCAGAATACTGGTGATTAGTTAGTATGATTTGTCCAGTTTCAGAAAGTGGTAGGATGTGTAGAAGTATAAAAACATTCACTTCGTAGGAAGATTACGATGGTGGAGAAGCTTAGCAATGAGAAAAAGGTAGAAGGTTTACTAGCAGTAGCTTGGATGGTCTGAGTTATCTTCTCTACTGTTTCCACCTTTTTTTGGTCATCGTTGCTAGCTGCTGTTGCTCTGATGTAGATCCCTGTATTGGTTTCAATGTGCATGACTAATCTGGCAACTTGAGGTGCTGTTGACCCTGTCAGCTGCATTGCCAGGGTCCTCTTCAACGTATGGTGCGCTTTTATGTAAGCATAAGTGATGTGTGCACCTCCCTTTCTGCTAGCATTCATTCTTGTGCTGATTGAGATTTTTATAGCTAGTCACCTAATACAACACATGTTGTGTTGCCAGTTTTCCGTGCTTCCCATGTACTTGATATTCTGAGTAGGAATTTTATGGAGAAAACACTAAGTTCTTTTCACAATTGTAAATGTTCAGCAGCATAGCAAATTTATGATATCAAATGTTTGTTCAGTCATTACATCGGGTTAGAATTCCAAATGTGTAAATGTTGCGCACTACAGACTGGTATTTTTGGCAGAAGTTTTTAAGTCTTAACCACTTTATTCTCATGTGATTGATTTTTCTTTTTAATCGGTGGTTGACTTATTCTACATGCTTCAGTATTGTAGTATTTATACCTAAGAGACACAAAGCAGCTGCTCATCAGTATTCCAGAGGAGGTTACTTGCAGTAGAGTTGCATAACTGCCCTAGTCTTTGCAGAGATTTTTCATCACCAAATGCAAGCTGCCAAAAATGAAGATGCCAAAAGCAGAAGGCTTCATGGTTAACTCATTTAAGAACCTTCAGATGTATTTACGTAAAAACCCAAATGCTCTACTCCTTGGATTCAGAGGGCTAAATATTCTACATCTCTAGCAGTACAACTTACCAGGTCAGGCAGCTACAGAAAAACCTTAATTGCTTGACTTTGCGAAGCACAGCAAAATCCTAATATCTGTAACCAGTATGTGTATTCAGCTTCACTTGAAGCAGAGAGATTATCTAGCTTTTTAAGAAGCATTTTTACAATAGTAATTCCCTTTTGCAGTTAACAGTTTTCGTAATGTTAAGTAGTAATTCCTGAGTGTCCAAAGGAAATGTTTCCTAAATATTTCAGTCAAAAGCAACACTTCTTTAGGAGAAGATTTGAAGTCTTGTTTTAATGTCCTCCTGTCCTGTTATCTCAGACAAGAACACGTTTACTCTGTTTTATGATGTTTATCTGCTTGTTTAGCTTTTTAGTTTTTTAAAATTACTTTGAAGATTACAGGGACTTGAGACATTGCAGACCTAAATATTAGGCTGTATTTTGTGAATGCTTGCCTAAAACATAAGGCAGCAGAGTGAGGGGAAATGAAGATATTAAAATGAGGTATAGCAAAATGGCTCATAGTAACCAACTTCTAAGAAGTTGTATTAAAATACATTATCAATCAATGAGAACTTTCTCCTCTACTACCAGCTAGTCCTGGTAGAGTATGACAACTTGAGGTGCCACGTTTTTATCTCCACTTTCACTGATTTGAATCTGCTTGCAGCTCTCCTAGAATGAAAACGGAAACAAAGGACAGATGAACGGATGCATGTGTCTTAGAGCACAAATGCATCCTTCAAATTAGTGTATTCATTTGAAAATAACTTCAGTCTGTGCTGTAGGGACACTTGAGCTGTCTGAATGGTTCTAATCAACCAGTGTAGACTGATTGTAGATTAAGTCATTGCGAATGACTTAGAGAAACAGGATAGGAAATGCTTTGACTGATTTTAAGGGGAACTTGTAGTCTGCCTCTTGCCTCAAACCTTACCTGCTGCATAGAAAAGCTTCTGTTATTTGTAGATGCTTTGTATTTTTGCTTTGGTAAGAATTATCAGTGTACAAGCTGTCCTGTGCTGCTTTTGATTGGAACTGCTACTTCAAGCGTACACAGGAGAATTAATTTGAGTCTGAAGCCAAGGAAGAACTTAGGCACAGTCAGGATTGGGAGCTAGTCTAGTCCTAATAGCTGAAGTTAAGTGTACGCTCTATAGGACTTTTTTCATCTCTTTGATCTACTTGTGCCACAATTGAGTTTTCAAATAAGATCTGAACTGAAATGCTGTGTTCTGTACTTCATGCTTCAGTACAAGGAGCTGTTCAAACATGTATGGGAGTGAAGTTCAAAGTATTGTCTGGTTTTGTCTAGTTTGTTTACTGAACATGGACTTGCTTCTTGTACCTGCATACTTAAGGTTTAAATCTCATGCATTAATTACTTTTCAAAGGCACTTCTAACACTTCTAACTCTAATTTCAGATGTTTGTCCTGGACAGAGTAGATGGAGATAACTGTTCTCTGAATGAATTTACTGTAACTGGTTCAACATATGCTCCAATGGGAGAAGTGTAAGTGTTAAATATTTGTCTATTTACTCACTGACTGTTACTGTAGACTTGCAAAGTGATGTGTATAATACTCAGTAATTGAAAACTCAACCAGTGAGAGTGTAAACTGCCTCAGAGAAGACTTTGTTAAAGTATCTTATGAATGTGCTGAAGTTTTCTTGAATTTACTGTAAATTCCTCTGTCCTGCCCTCAGCAGTTTGTGGGGCTTGATGCTTCTGTACTTGGGTAGTGTATGTGTTTGTCTCAGCCTGTGGCATCTGAGTTGGTACTAAGCCACTGGCTTTGAAAAGGCATGATCCATTTATGTCTTACTTGAGCAGTTTCAGGTCTCTCCTAGTGGGATAGATGGTTCATCCTGAGAGCGTCTAGAATCTTAGGGTTCTGATTCTAGAGGGAGAGAGCCTCCTTCTATCAGGTTGTTCCTGCTCCTTTTATTTGGCCAGTCTTTCACGTATTTTTATCACTTCAGTTTTACAGAATTAGAATTCTATGTGTAAAGTAGAACTAGATTCAATTATTTTAAACATCTTGACCTTACGGAGTTTCACATACAGGCCTGTGACTTCATGCAGTCTTCACCAATCTCAGTAGCAATTATCCCTCTTTATGGTCTTAACTGCTATCAAAATTAATGTTCTCAGCAGCTGGAAATCTTAATTCCCCAAGTCTCTTTTTGTTTCAAAGCTAATTGCTGTCAAAAGCTTATGCTTCTGTTTCAGCAGACAGAATTAGACAAGGTGACACTCTAGATCCTGAAAAGCATCTAGCTATTATGCTTTTGCTGCTCTCTCAAGAACTAGAGATAAATGAAATAATAAAACTCAGTGAGGTGACAAATGCGAGTATAAGAAGTGTCATCAATGTTAATGTTCTGTTTTTACTTGCTGAAACTGGGGAAATGTGAACAAGTGTGTGAGTAGCACTGCGTTCATGTACATAGCATTTTGTAGTGACTGAAACTTTTCTAGTGACTGATTTCTCAGTTACAAGACTGTGTCCTGAGGCCTGACAAAATGCTCTAAACTGTTTGACAATGTGCATGCTTATTTGCAAAACGAGACCACAAAAGTAACAGTGATTGGTAAGAACTGCAGCAAAAGCTAGTAGACTGCATTTCTTCATTTTTAGCTGATCAAAAAACCTGAAGCTTAAGAAAAAGCTTCACCTAGAACTGACCCCACAACTTTGACTCCATGTGTAGTTGTGTTACTTCAGACGTTGTGATTGCTGATAAGGTACAGGCAGGGGAAAGCTGGTATAACAAGTTAGGGATATTCAAATATGCTGGTTGTCTGCAGGTTCAGGACAGGTGAAAGCAGGATGTACCAGCTGTGACAGATGATGGGACAAACTGAGAGCTGCCGAGAACTTTAAAGAGTTAAGGGCTTAGAGCTGCTAAATTTTGCTTATGACTGTAGGATTATATGCAAAATGGAACTTTAAAGCATACTTATTTTTAAGATGTGTTTTGTTCATACGCTATTATGCAACGCTGGATTTCTTTTGCAGTACTACAAGAGGCTGAACAAAAAGCTTACATAATCAGACGTCATAGGCAGTGTTAAGCATTCTTATGGAGCAGTGATCCATTTCTTTCTATCAGACATTTTTCTCCTTGAGGGCTTTAATAAGAGATGGTACAAGAGAATTGTCTTGCTGATTCTGGTAAAAATAACAGCATTGAGCACTTTTTATGGTTCCTTTATGTTTACTCTAGAAGTGTGCTGATTCTACAGAAACTGAGTTCATTTATTATCTATTTCTAAATGTGGAAGCAAAGAAGTTCCTTTTATTTGTGATGCCTGAAGGGTATATTACTTCGGGAAAATGTACCTTTGCTTTCCTAAAGAGCTCAGATATTCATCATTAAGTATATATAAATACAAAAGAGTATTTTTTTTTTTGCTAGTGGAATTTGTGTTGTGAAATGACCTAGCTTTTTATTGGTTTAGGAGATTCGCCTACAGCACAGATTAATTTTTAAGAAATAACAAAGACCAAATCTACTGCCTGTCCAGTTCATGCATAGCAGTAAATCTGCAGAATGTGCAGTGAGACTAAGGAAGTTAAGCTCCTAATGTGTCCAGCAATATCCTTTTCCTTGGAACTCCCCTCCAAGTCATACATGCTGTAATACTGATTTCAGATTCTTCTTTCACTGAGCTCTTTATTTCTGTTCTGTGTTGCTGTATGACTGTCACTGGAGGAGATAAGGTTCTGTAATTCAGGTAGTAATTTCATCGGTAATGTTGTGCTGTTCATTTGTCTGATCTAAAATTCAGATTTCACCTTTATCAAATTTATATGATAAACTTAAATTTATTTTTATTGTCTAATAACTGCATATCTATTTAAAGGTATCCGGATTCTCTGGTGAACTCTGTAGTTCCAAGTCCTTAATAAGCATTGTATTAAATGGCAATACAGTAGCGGGTTTAAAGAAGGGAATTGTGAAATGCTAATTCTAAATAACTAATGTAAATTTCCCCCTTTTTCATCCTCTGGGAAGGCATAAAGATGACAAACTTATTAAATGTAGCCAGTACGATGGCCTTGTGGAACTTGCAACAATCTGTGCGCTCTGCAATGATTCTTCTTTGGACTACAATGAAGTAAGTACATATCCTGGAAATATCCTGGAACAGAGGGGAGTGTGAGAATGAGGATAAATGTTTGTTCTCATCTGTCTATGTAATACCTTTCAGTGGTAAATCCCCTTCTATTCAAGGAAGAGTATTTAGGTCTTCTTAAGCATTAATTCTGGGAATGACTTGTTTGTTGAACACTGAGGAAACTTAAGCCAGGCAGTAAGTGTAATCTGGAACTTGGAGATCTCTTGCTGTGTAGAATGCACTGCTGCTTTCTTGCTTTGCCTTGCCTCCTTAAGGTTGCTACATCTCAAAATGACTTGACTACATGATAAAATACTGACGTCATTCTCTGCTGGGATTGAGAGGAAAGGCTTGAAATTTTCTACAAATTAAACTCCTCAAAGTTGCTTTTTAAAAATAGTTTTGCTTGTTTCATAAGCCATATTAAGATTTGTTAAGCATTTTTTTTCCATTGCGAAACTTGAACTTTGTCTCCAGTAGGTTCCAGCTGAGGGTTAAAGTAAACTCTTGTGTTTGTTTGCTTTGTGTTAACTAAAGGCTAAGGGAGTATATGAAAAAGTGGGTGAAGCTACAGAAACGGCACTTACCTGTCTGGTTGAAAAGATGAATGTATTTGACACAGACTTGAAAGGACTTTCTCGAATTGAACGTGCAAATGCTTGCAATTCGGTCAGTACTCTTTTATCTGGAATTCACTGGGGAGTAAGTTTTGGTACGTATATTATCTAAAATGCATTGTTACGCTGTTGTCTTAAAAGGTGATAAAACAACTTATGAAGAAAGAATTCACTCTGGAATTCTCAAGAGACAGAAAGTCTATGTCTGTCTATTGTACACCGAACAAACCAAGCCGCACGTCCATGAGTAAGATGTTTGTTAAGGTAGGTTCCATGCTAGAGAAGTGCAGTTATGGAATGGCTGCAAAGACACAGTAACATTAGAAACTGTGGCCAAACTGCTTGGACATGAAGAACTTTGTTAGTGTAAGCAAATGCTGTGTTGGAAAGGAATTTTTTAACTAAGATTTCTTCTTTTTTTGCCTCTGCAAGGGTGCTCCTGAAGGTGTAATTGACAGATGTACGCATGTCCGTGTTGGAAATGCTAAAGTAGCATTGACCCCAGGAATTAAGCAGAAAATAATGTCTGTTATTAGAGAGTGGGGAACTGGTAGAGACACATTGCGTTGCTTGGCTCTGGCAACCCATGACAATCCACCTAGAAAAGAAGAAATGAATCTTGAGGACTCCTCAAACTTCATTAACTACGAGGTAATTTTAGTTAAATGTCCTTTTAACATTTCTTCCTCTCCCAAACTGGGGAATGGTGACTCCTTATGTTTGACCCTTTTCTTGAGGTAGTTAATGCTGAGAATGTCTTACTGGGTGTTTTTGATGTCAGACACAATTAGCCACATCTATGGAGGGAATTATCAGTTTATAGAACAGATTGTATGTAGCTTTGAAGAAATTCAAAGGATACTGTCTGGTAATTCTGTGGTTTCTGGTAACTGTCTACCTTTTTCTTTCACCAGTTAATTTTGGGTTTAAAAGCAAAATGTGCATTTGTTCTTGATGGCTGGTTATACATGCTGTCACTTGGCTAAAAGCAGGAGAAATCAGCTAGAAAGCCACCTACAAGTTATACTGTTTTGCATATATGCATACAGTGCTGAAGGTCATAACAGCATAAACTGTTTCAGAGACTGAAAAACCTTCCCAAAAGTGCATTGTGGTTTCGGCTTCAATGATTTTTAGTTTGATGCTGCTCAACTGCGAAGACCTCTGGGGATTTTATGATGAAACCTCACTACCATTTTGTGCTCTGAGGATCGGGTTTACTTCCCCTCCTCCATACTGTTGTCTGCAAAAAATCTGTCCATGATTATCATCTTAACTACTCTGTAATTTTCCAATGAAATCTGTATTAAGGACTTGGGCTGGGGTGGAGTGTTGGGGGGCGTGATAGCAGTTGGTGAGTTTTGGTTTGCGCACTGTGCTGCTGGCTCTGATCATGAAAAAGAAAAACTTGACTGTAAGCTGAATTTGCAAGGGTAACAATTAGATCACAGATAATGAAATGAACGTATTTGAGGCAAGACTTAAAAATGTAGGATCCCATTTCAGTGTATGCTTGTGCTCTCGGAATTAACTATGTCCTCCCATGTGCCTCTCATGCATGGGGTACCACGTAGCAATGTGATTCCGAAAGCACCAAACACTGCCTCACCTCCTCGTACTTGTCAATATGCGTATAGATGTGTGACATTTTGGTTCTCCCACTCTGAATTAAGTGTCAGACCTAAAGTGCTGTGAAAATTTAGCATAACAAAACAGGTAATCCTTCCAGAATGAAAACAAGCATATCACGCATAATACACTGGCTTTGGCTAAACATCAAGTTGACATAGGCTTCAGTGTCCAGTTGCTCAATATAGAATATTGGGAATGGGAGTAAACACAAAGGTCACTACACTGTGATGTATGTTTAGCATGCAAATAAAAATGATTGTTTTGCTAATGTCAGATGTCTACAGGTTTTTGTGCTAAAACTCAGTGCTGTATTGTTTCAGACCAATTTGACCTTCGTTGGCTGCGTGGGTATGCTGGATCCCCCAAGAATTGAAGTAGCTTCGTCTATAAAGCTGTGTAAACAAGCTGGTATTAGAGTTATTATGATTACTGGTGATAATAAAGGCACAGCAGTAGCTATTTGCCGACGCATTGGTATCTTTGTGGAAGACGAAGATGTGTCTACAAAAGCCTTTACTGGCCGTGAATTTGATGAGCTCTCACTTGCTGCCCAAAGAGATGCTTGCCACCATGCCCGTTGCTTTGCTCGTGTGGAGCCTTCCCACAAGTCTAAAATTGTGGAGTTTCTTCAGTCTTTTGACGAGATTACAGCTATGGTGAGGAATTGAACTTTTTACTTGATTTGAAAGGCAGATACTGTGTTTAAACCTAAATTATGCCCTGTCAGACTGATGCCTTGTTCAGGACTTCAGCTTTTTCCTGAACTCCATCTCATAATAGTTCTGTGCTTAAGTGATTTGATCTAAAATACCAGACGCGATGTGAAATTCTTTTCTTGTCCTATATAAAAGTGTATGCTCTTCTTCAACTTTAAATTCTTGTTTTAGACTGGTGATGGTGTCAATGATGCCCCTGCGTTGAAGAAAGCAGAAATCGGAATTGCTATGGGTTCTGGTACTGCAGTGGCTAAAACTGCTTCTGAAATGGTTTTAGCAGATGATAATTTCTCGACTATCGTAGCTGCTGTGGAAGAAGGACGTGCAATTTATAACAACATGAAGCAGTTCATCCGTTACTTGATCTCTTCCAATGTTGGAGAAGTTGTGTGGTAAGTTTCAGGTGTTTTCTTTGGGCTAGAGTAGTGATGATGGAGTCTATTATTTATTTACTTCCAGTATTTCTCACTAAAACCAGAGAAACAGGTTCCGTTCTCCAGGTAGTAGCTCATTGTGACTGTGTGGAATGAGGTCTGTATACTTCCAGGGTCAGTAGCATTTACTGGAGAACTTTAGCATAGCACAAAAGCTGAGCATTGCATTGCATATAATACTCTAACTCAGTAGGTGGCTAAGATGCTTTAGTTACTTCTGTGTTTGGAATGCTTCTCTGTGGAACTTAATTGTAAAAATTAGAAGACAAAATCTTATAAGATCTGTTATTTCAGATAACATAGCCACAGATCCAATTTAAATGTTTCTGTAACTTAAACCTCAAGTTACAGAAGAAAGTCTCTTACATGTCCTGGGGAGAAATGTTGCCCCAGTGCCACAGAATGTAAGTATTGATCTCCTAACTGTTGCTTACATCAAAGCATACTTTCTCCCTGAGCAGAATATAATACAGCATTTGTCTTGCCCTATTTTTTGTAGACTTTAAAGCATTAAAAACTCTAATGCTGTTTGTGATACGAAATGGATAACTCCGTGTGAGAGAACAGAAAGGATGCTTTAATCTTAAGCATTAAAGAACTTATTTGCGTTCACAAAAATAAGCTTATAATTGGTGGGTTTTCTTATAGTATCTTCTTGACTGCTGCCCTGGGTTTTCCTGAAGCTCTAATTCCTGTCCAACTGTTATGGGTAAACCTTGTGACGGATGGTCTCCCTGCTACTGCTCTGGGCTTTAATCCTCCTGATCTTGATATCATGAATAAGCCACCCCGCAACCCTAAAGAGCCACTGATCAGTGGATGGCTATTCTTCCGTTACCTAGCTATTGGATGTAAGTAGTAAGAGCTTTCTTATTTCTCTTAACTACAGCATGTAGATTTTTTGAGGCCCACTTTGAAATCAGTGTCTAACTTTTGCTCAAGTTCTGAAAACTAGCAATAGATGATCTGTAGAATTGGTATTCTATTTTGAGATTCACTGTTCTGTGTATTTGCAGGCAATGCCATGATAGAATGGTAAAGCAGTAACTTCTTCTTTTCATTGCTAATAACAGAGGCAGAAAGAGTTATAGTTGCATAACATCAGTAAGACATCTACCACTTCATCGGAAACTTTTAATTAGATTCTAGATGTATCTTTTAGATAAATTAGTCTATTTTTTTCAGTACTTGGAGGTTTTGAAGTAGAAGTTCAGGTGTGGCAAGTGAGATCTTCTCTTGCATAAAGTTCACAACACTGAAAAAAGTTTTGTTTTCCTCAAGGTTATGTTGGTGCTGCCACAGTGGGTGCTGCTGCTTGGTGGTTTATTGCTGCTGATGGTGGTCCAAGAGTTACCTTTTATCAGCTGGTACGTGCTCTGTTTAGTTTCTCCGGGGAAAGGGGCACATTCCTTTTATACATTTTTTTTTCTTGAAATGACTGTAGAAAAACAGTAGCTTATTTTTAAAAAGATTTATGTAATGAGATATTCTTTCGGATTTGTTAAAGTAAAACTTATTTTAAAGACTAATCAATTGTGATCAAGCTCAAAGGTGGCATACCTGAGCTGCTAAACAATTCGGGGGACTGAGGGGTGTCCTGTAAATAAAAGACTAACAGAAATTTTTCTGAAGCTGGCAAAAGCTTTTTGTTTTTTTGGTGCTTGTAGTGTCATATTAGACACTTGTCTCTCCTGTAGTGTGGTGCTTGTAGGATTCATATTTGAAGTTTTTTATGATACTACTTACTTCCTAATAGCCTACTTTACATTTTAAAAGTTAACGAGCTCTAGAAATGAGTTCACGTTTTTCTGTTCTAGAGCCATTTTCTGCAGTGCAAAGAGGACAACCCTGACTTCTCTGGTGTCGATTGTGTGGTGTTTGAGTCTCCGTATCCAATGACGATGGCTCTTTCTGTACTTGTCACCATAGAGATGTGCAATGCTCTCAACAGGTTCGTATCTCCACATCAGAAAGCAAAGCTTTTGCGTAGCTTATCCAAAATCCCACCTTCTATGCAGCTTGGTTCAGAGTGTGTGGACAGCTCAACGAATAATGAGTCATACTTCCTTTCCAAATCCTGGCAGTGCAAACAAAATGACTCTCAGATAACAATTGAGATCCCTTATCATAAGGTGTATTTTTAATTCTGTCAGTTCATTCTGGCACTTTACTAAGCATAAGCAACTGACATATTTTCCGTTACTTTTAATCTGAGCTTAATTAATCAGATTATCCTTCCCATGTGATTATCAAGGAGAACTAAAATAAGAATGTTGAAGATATGGAAAATAATTTTTCCTGCCCAAAGGGAGTGTGGGTTTAGCCAATTAATGTTATTATAAATGGAAACCAGTAAGTAGCACAATGTCAAGGGTATTTTCTTCAAATAGCTTAGAGGTCACTTTAAAGTTGGTTTTTAAAATTAAGTGTGCTGTGGTAGTCCTACATAGTGAGGTACTGCTCTACATTTGGTGTTCTGTATCTCAGACTCCTCTGCAGATTGAATCTGGAGTGGATTTAAAGAATAAGCATGAAGAAGGTACAAGTACATGACCTCCTCTATATTTCCAGTCTACAACTGACCTTTGGAGGAAATGGGGAGGGAGAAATAAGGCCCCAGCAGCTGACAGACAGGAGGATTCTGTCTCACACTGTTGTACCCAGCATTCTATTCTCTCTCCACACCTGTGGAGAGGATGTCAGGGTCTTAGCAAAAAAAAAAAGTAGATTAGGTCAGGAATGGGCAGAATGCACAAAAGTTTTCAAAAACAAACGTGAGACTGAACTGTGGTCACTCTGTGAAGCAGTCTTCCAGGGTAATCTAAAGTTGTAACTTACTTAAACCATGCTTTGGTGTCCTTTCCTTCATGACTGGGATAACTGGGGCTTGCCTTGCTGCTCTTTCCAGATCACTTCTGATTTACTGAATTTCCTATTGGTATCTTGTACATACACACACGTACTGTGTTTCTGTTGCAGTCTGTCAGAAAACCAGTCCTTAATGAGGATGCCCCCGTGGGAGAATATCTGGCTGGTGGGCGCTATCTGCTTGTCCATGTCACTCCACTTCCTTATCCTTTACGTGGAACCGCTGCCAGTAAGTGTTCTATATCCCCATCCCTGAGCTTGGAGATGGAGCAAAAACTTGTCGGGAGCTTGAGGCAAGGGGTGGAGGAGGAGCAGAGGTGTAATACTTGGCTTTTCTTTCAGATTATCTTCCAGATCACACCTCTGAATGTGACGCAATGGCTGATGGTATTGAAAATCTCACTACCTGTCATTCTGCTGGATGAAACACTTAAATACGTGGCCCGTAACTACCTGGAACCTGGTAAAGATAGTGTGCGGCCTGCCACCAAACCGTGTTCTTTGTCAGCATGCACCGAAGGAGTTTCCTGGCCGTTTGTGTTCATTACTATGCCCTTGGTTATCTGGCTTTACAGCACAGACACTAACTTTAGTGATATGTTCTGGTCTTGACTGACATGGTGACAGTTTTACATTGAAAGAAAAAGTTTAACTTAATCAATTTTTTTATTGTTTAGAGCAACTGTCTATTTCTGCTGAATTTTCACATGAACATATTTGCCGGTGATGGAGGTTTCATACTCTAGATTTTGGTTTTTTGCTTTTTCTGACTTCAGTGGGGGCAATATATTCCTCTTTTATACACAGTTAAAGTGTCCATTGACATGTACAGAGAACTAACACTATTTTATGCAATTTTTTTGTAGATGAAAAGCATGTACAGTGTTCTGTTCAATAGTCTATTCATCATGTAAAAAAAAAAGTAAATTTTTTTGAGCCAGCGGACACTATCAAACTAAATTGGCAGCAGATTTTAGGGAATGAATGTGTGTTGTCTGAAACTAAAAAAAAAAAAAAAAAAAAAAAAAGAAAAAAAGCATGTAACTGTTTGTCTTCTGCATGATCATCCCAACTTAATTTGTCATACAGTCAGGTTTTATTTTTTTCATAAGCCGAACTTTCTGCACTGGGTAGAGAGTACTGCTACCTTGGTCAGGATTTCTTCTGTATCCCCTCTTCCTGCTCCCTTGCTCTTGGTTCTTGACTGTCCTTGTTTACACCAGTTTCTGTATGAGGTATGCCTAATCTTGCTCGTGCAGAAAATATCATTCCAGGTGCAGCCTCCTGGGGTTCTTCCATATTCTCAACACACAGTTTTTTTTAAAGATTATTTATTTAAGTGTCTATTGTATTTTTATTGTAACAGACCTTATTTTGCCAGTGTTGCCCATGATGCAGGGATAGGGAGGTTTTCTTCTGTCTACTTAAATCTAAACCAAGCCTTTTTAACCAACACAGCCTGTTTTAATTCCAAAAGAGGGTTTAAGTTGAGTTTTAATACCTTACTTACATGTGTCAGATCTTTTTTTTTTCTTCCCCCTTTAAGATCAAAACTTGTAATGAGACCTGGAAAAATAACTTGCACTGCATAGCTAGAAATTGGATTTCCTACACTTAGGGCACTAATGCTAAGTTGTATACATGGAGTTACTCTGCTGGCCTGTTGTTAGCCTGACTTGAAGTAACAAGCTCGTGTGTGTGTTTTGTAAAATCTGTAAATAGCACATGACCAAATTGAACATATTGTATAGAACTATTTTTATTTTAATGTGGCACTAACCACCTTCATTATTACGGTAAATGTTAAAGCATGTTTTCAAATTCAGTCCTGTATCAACAACGTGTAAGTCATTAACAGTCCTAACTGTGGTGTTTTTCTCCAATGCCTTCCAACTTTCATCGACTAAAGTGAGTATTTCTCTTCCATTTCACCATGCCAGTGGTGACTTGCTGTAAAATAGCGTATGCTGTATACATGTTGAAGAATAAATAGTAATTTCCTTCATTCCCATGCTGTGTTTTGTCAAATTCTGCTGTGCTACATTATTATCACCACTTTAGACTCTCATTCTATGGTGTGAAGATGAAATTACTGATTCTGAAGGTAAAGCGCTTGCTTTTGTTTTAGTGCATTTTAGAGCTTGTTTTAGAGCAGCCAGGAGCCTTAGTGTACCCCCAAGATCCTACAGCTTTGTCTTAAGTTCAAGATAAAATTGGATAAATCTGTAACTTAAGACAATGACAGGTGTTTATATGAATGTTTAGTGTGCAGAACACTAGTACTCATGGTCAGGTGCTGGTTTACTCTGAGGTTTTGTCCTCCTCTGAGCACACCAGCCCTTCTCTAGGAATAATCCACACAGTGCTCAATGTGCAGGTGCTTCTCTGCTCCTCTTTGCAAAAGCAGCTTATTGTTTCCAATGAATGGAAACACTTTGAACAGTGGTCATACAAAAAGACAAAAGAACAGTCTTGGCTTCACAGGATAGTCTTTGAAAATTGTACGAGGGTCATAATGCCTTTGTTGAGTAGCAGGTGCTGTGTTATCTTGTGTTGGCTCGAAATCTGCTTTAATAACTAAATTCAAACAGCTTTCTTACTCCTCGTAGCTTTTAACTACCACTTTCCTCTCTGCTCTTTTAGAGCCAGCTGGAATCCAGTGAGCACAGATTAATCCTTTAGGTTTCAAGCTTTCAGATATACATGCCAGCCTCAGAATACAGACCTGATTTGAAAGTCCACTGCATTGCGAATACTCCCTGTTTATGTAAACATTGATATACTTTAACTGATGCAGAAGTGACTCAGGTAGGGGGAGATAGAAATGATGTAAGAGGTTTTTTGTAGAACTGTAAGCGCTGAACTCACTTGAATGCCCTCTATGTAAGAAGGAACCTGTCTTTGCCAACCTGGATGTTTTGCATACCGCAAAACCGATGGCCAGCACCAGTCAGATGCTGTCTGAATACTAACTGAGCATTTTAAGGCTTGCTCCTGTTCCTTCAAACAGGAAACTTACAGGTCATGTAATTTAGAATTCCTTGAGATCAAAATATATCCAAGTCCATTGTCATTTGTTGGAAACAATAGAATTGTGGCCAGATTTTTTTTTCAAGGGGGCAGGAATAGCCACTGAATCTTTGAGCAATGGCTCTGTGTAAACCTCCAGAGCACCCATGTTGCTGTGCTTTTCTAAGCCATGTATGTGGCAGTAGTTGAGAGCAATTCTTGTACAGTTCTTTTCCTGTCTATTACACAAAATAATTCTTGCATACAACACCTTTCTCCTTATCTCTAAGACACTGAAGGGGAAAATGGATGAATTAAAATTCAGTCTTTTGACACGTTCTGTTGAATCTTTGTCTGGCACACTCAGTTGTGCATGTTGAAGACAAATCTTGCTGAGGGCTCACTTGTATCAGTTATCTCAGGGTCTCACTTGCAGTAGGAGCCTTCTGTTTCTTGGAGTTTACCTTTGAAAGCTAGGCTGTTGGTGGGTGAATGGAGTGGCATTTATCCCTCCTGACTGCTTCTGCAACCTCAGGAGCCTGGTTTTGTAGGGTATGCTTAAAGAGCCCAAGCAATCTTAACCTACCTTGCTTTTCTTTATTATTTTTAGATGTCTCCTGGTCTTGCTGTCTAGACCTCTTTGCAGAAATGGAGCAGTAGGGTTCCCTATGATCAGTACTTCATTATTGCTGGTTCAGTGGCAACTTCTGTTATACTTCAGTACTTCTGTTCTCCAGGTGTTGCCACTATAAGATGCAGGCCAGCCTGGTGTGGTCTGGACTGGCCAAACATTAAGACTTACCATGTGCTTCTTCCCCTGTGGTCAAGCACCCAGCACTAAAATTGCTCTGCTGTGGGCTTTCAGGTTTTATTTCCCATCTCAACTTTAGAAGATAACTTCATACCTTTTGTTTCCCTTTGCTCTCATCTCACTGAGCTTCATCTCTCTGGTCTTCTGAATTCCTCACACCTTGCTTGTTTTCTAGCATGTGAGTGGTGTGTAAGATTAACATTGATTGTGACTGATGGTACCATATGTAAGAAACACCAGGAGGGATCCCAGCTTATGCTGGGAAACCAGTGGGTTTTGCTATGACAGCAGTGCCTCCTGAATTCAGTGTTCTGTGGGCTGGTCCAAAGCAGAGCAAAGAGGATGGTCAGGCAGCTGCAGTCATGCCAGCAACATGGAAACAAGGGCTTTTATCTTTGTCATGCCCCAGGTGCTCTCAGCTTTCAAATGGCAGTGATTCAAAGTACTGGTTTTGAGCTGCACAACTCAAGCTGCTCCTTCTTGCCTGTATCCAGGCACTAAAATTAGTCCATGGTTGGTTTCTCAAAGCATTACCGCAAATAAATCAGTATGAAAGAAGCTGCAGAAAAATACATCCCAGTCTCTCACAGTGCTGCAAAGCTGATGGTTGTAGAGAGGCCGTTCTGGAGAAAGCTCATGGTAAGAAAATGAGTTCTTAATCTGATGATAAAATGCAGTACAGCAGTCCTCTGTCACTGTTCGAAGAACACAGCTGATGCACAGAATATATGTGGTAAACTGCTTAAAGATGGTTAAATTTGCTGAGATGAAGGGAGGTAAAAACTGATACAAAATTGTCTGTCTCTTGCACCTGTCTTGTTTACCTTCTTGCACTTCTAACCATTAACTGTTTCCCTAATCTCTGCTAATTACATCCTTAATTACATTAATATTATGCGTTCTCAAATCCTAGCAGGAGAGCCTAAATTTTAGTGTTAAGCAGTGTTTTGAAGAGCCACCCTTTAGTTCTAGGCAATCAGAGTACACTTTTTCCAGACCCAAGGCTAACCTTACGCTGTATTTTAGGGGTAAAGTCCAGTAGTTATACTGTACTCTACCCTTTGCCTACGCATTAATCTGTGTAGTTTAACGACTTCTTCGGAGCTTTCCTACTGCTTCCCAGAATAAGCTGCGTAACTTAAAAAAGGGACATTGTTAGGTCACTTCAGGGCCAAACTTGCACTATAATGCCTCGATTAAAAGAACACTCTTCAAGATTATTTATTTTAAAGGGGAAAAAATAGCTCAAACTGGGTACTATAAGAAGCTGAAAGACAGACGAGTCTCCCTTTACTTTTTACTATTTACCGCTAGTCAGGCAAAGAAATGCAAACGCTATCCAGACATACCTCAATTCATCTTCATTTATGGTCTTCTGGAGAAGGTGCTGACTTTGATGATAAAGGGAGCTCTGCTGAATTCAGAAGAGCTGAGACATAATCCAGAGTGTCCTGGGCTTTAAGAACAAAGTAACCTGAGAGTGTCCCTTCAATGACAGAGCAGTTGTTATCAGACTTAACATTCTTTCTTCTGTCACTGTTGATCTTAGTCTTGCTTTTACAATGATACTTTGCATTCATCCTTTTATTAACTGTTTCCTTTTCTTTCTTTCCTTTTCAGCAATACTGGAGTAATCGCTTCCTAAACAATTTTGCAGAAATGTAAGGTTGTTTTGTTGCGTGCATGTGTTTTTAGCAACACATCTACCAAAACTTCTGCATGTATCATGTGTAAAGATTCTTTGCTTTCCCTAAAAACAAAACTCATTGTGTTCTCTGTGGAAGAAATGTGTGGTACCATTAGGACTTCAGATGTACAAATGTGCAATATAGTTACAGAATTGGAAACTCTCTCCAGAGAAGTTTGGGTTCTGTGCAGCATGGAGAAGAGTTTGTTTATCTTTGAACAAGAATCGCCGAGCTGTCAGCCAATTTTCCATATTCCTGTATGTAAAATGTCAGTTTATAAAATGTACAATATCAAAACTGCATGCCTTCGGTTGTAGACAAATCTCTGTATTGTATCATCCAAACATACTACTCTATAACAGCTTATGTACAATGCTATCCTATTTATAAAACTCATTGAAAAGATTACAGATGAATGTTAAACTGTAAGCCTCCAATTCATACCTTTGGATTTTTTTATCATGTGTGCAAATCAACCTGTTTTGCACTGTAATGTAACTTATTTAAATCTAAGGCAGTAAGACAGATGTTGGTGCAATACAAAATATTGTGATGCATTTATTTAGAAAGCAGCAAATGATTTAGCCAGTTACCACAACTGCATGTATGACCTTTAGAAGTTGTAAATAAGATCAGTTGTCTATTTACATGCTGACAGTAAGAAGCATCACACCTAGTTTCATTTGTATCAGGTAAATAAATTTATTCTACAATACATACTTTGTGTGTTATTTTATGCACTTTGTTTTCCGCAGGTACATGCGTACATACTTCAGCGTGCTCTTATATTAATGCCAGGATGACACATATTTGCACCAACAGCATTGCAATCTTTCCTTCTAGAACTATGCAGATGCCAGCTGCTCTTCCAGCAGTATTGACCTCCTCGCTGGTGTGACTTCCTCTGTCCAGGGGCTTGTGTGTGTGTTTAAGGGACACTGTCAAGTACTTTGATCACTCAATTTTTTTTAAAATGCTCCATTGTTTGTAAATCCCTCTGAGAAACTTAAAATAAACATTTCTTTCCCAACTACATCTCTATTTTTTGTCCTTTTCTATTTCCTAAATTGCCCCAGCCTTCAGTAGCTGTTGGCCCCTTCCACCTTCCATAGGCAGAAGGAAGATTAACCAAGAGTTACATTTGCTACAAGCCATGACCAGCCTGCTTACAGCTGCTTTTGTTAGTCATGGCTTATTCCCTTCCTCAAGACTTAGGCAATTCTGCTGGTAAGCATGCTGCAGCAGTGCAGTTCCCTCCAGGTCACAGCATCAGAGCCCTCGTTACAGCGTTAGGCAAGGCTAAAGCACTCCGAAGGGTAAAAGCTGGGTTAGCCAAGTGTCCTGTAATGCTCTGCTCTGACTCCCATAAACTACGTTTTGTTTAGAGTAAGAGGAGGGAAGTAAGGGCACAAGCAGAGCCTCTCTAACTCTGCAACTTCAGCCAACTTCAAAGGGGAGTAATGCGTTTTAAATTAACTGTAATGCCTCTCCAACTAGCCCATGATACCAGCACAGCGCCAGCAAACAGCGTTACCCAAATTAGGTGACATGTCTGAGCCCCTTCAAACACAACAGCACGAGGTTTAAAAATACTAGAGCCGAATTCCGTGGCTGAGCTCCGCTATATGATGGTCGGCGCTGCATTAATACATAGGGCTGGAGGAGAAGGCTGCTTCCTACTATGGTAGTGTTGTTCCCAGCAAGCTGAGCTCTGCTCCTAACCTCTGGGCCAAGGCTGTCAGAACCGAGTTCAGCACAGCTTTTATCTGCAGCTGCAGCTCTTCCCTCCACCTTATTTATAGACCGGCTCCTGCGCACACCAACAGCACTGTCACCAAATAACCTCCCAGAGCTGCTCCCAGCACAGGCCAACAAACAGCAGCTGTCCATTACACTGTGCAGACACCTGAGCTAAACAATTAAAATCATTTGTTCAGCCCATTTGGGAAGAAACTGCCCCATTAGCAAACATCTCTAGGCTGGTGTTCAGGAAATGGTGAGAAAAACAAAGCTGTCTTTATCAACTACAGGCAGCTGAAGTCCAGTTTCTCAGAACACACACACACAGTGTAGCAACAGCTTGTAAAAGCTACTCCTGCTGCCCAGCTGAGCTGATGCCTTCTTTTCTACTTTTGTAAATACTTGCCAGTCTGTACGTTTGGTATCGGTGCTGTTGACAATTAATTCATTGTTCAGAAAACAGCTTCAGCTTCCACTCCGTACTGCTGCCATGGTGCGAGGATGGTTTCGGCATTTCTGTGTTGACAGCACAGCACTGGGGAGTGAACTGAGACCAAACCCTTAACTTAGCTTTAAACATTTTTTTTTTTAGTTATGATCTGCAAGCATAACTAGTCCCCAAATGAACTGCAAGCAGCACTTCTGGAGTACAGCCACACAGAGAAAACTTTGTGAAGCTCAGTGGGTTGCTAGGTACTCAAGTGCGAGAGCATGTGGGGTAAGAGATGCTGAGATAAACAGCTTCATCGCCCCCCTCCTCCTCCTCACCTCGCTGCACAGCCCTGCCTCCAAAGCACCGCATGGATGGGCCCCACTCTGACAGCTGTGGAAGGAAGAGAAATGGTTCCTGGCACCCTCAGGAATTACGGGCAAATTACATCAAGCTCCAGGACGGGGCAGAAAACAGCCCCAGCTCCCAGCCAGGTGAATGTGACTGCGTAAGATCCGAACCCACAGCCACCCCCAGGCTGGTGGGTGAGAAATGAGGAAAGCACTTGGTAGAGGAGAAAGCTCATTTGTTTCACAACCTCAGCTCTGAAAAAGAGCCTCAGGAAAATCTACGGGCCGAGCCCACAGAAGCCACAGAATGAAGAAGAGCATCCCACCCTCTGCTCAGCCTGCAGAGCCCTGAGCACCTGAAGACAGTTTTAGAACATTTCATCCCCAACGATTCAGCTGCTCTAAACCAAACTCCACCAGAGCACCATACACCTTCCCCACCACCGGCTGACTTCTGTCCCCAGCAATCTAACACAAGCCCGCTGCTGTCATTCGATGCCCAAACCAAAGATGCACAATCAATACCGAAGGGAACCAATCTAACTGCAGTCATGGCCTCAGGTTCTGCTATCAGCCACGGACACCTCAGAAGCAGTTAACTGCAGCCCAGAGCTGAGGCTCTGCAAAGCCCGTGGGACGCTGCACAGAAAGCTCTAAGCTAAGTGGGGCAGCATCGAGAGCGGCGACCAGGGGCTGAGGTGGAAAATGTAGGTCAGCTCTACTGCTGCTGAAGAAACCCTGCAAGATCAGTAGTCACCAAGCTCGGAGTGCTCAGAAGCCTTCTGACATGGGTTTAGCAGGCTCAGCTGTCTGCCTAACAAGGTCAAGGCCCCTGCTGTGTGTTTAAATAGAGACAGAGGGACCTGAATTCATATGGTAAGAGTTATCTTCATCAGCCTCCTGGAGCAGCTTGAAGGGAATGCGCAAAATCATGAGAGCACCCAGAAACTTCCCTTTTAATTAGATCTTTTGGAGGCAGTACGAACTCCCACTTGCACATAATCCTAGGAATAACACAGGATTTTGCTGACATCACCAGCTTTAAGAGAAGTAAAATTCTCTACTCTTGCTCTTCAGCAATGGCCAGCCTCCAAGAGCTGCTTGGCGTGTCCAGCTCAGTGTTTCTCTGACACTGAGCTGCCATAATCAACTGAAATAGACTTCAGAAACAACAACAAAATCCCCAGACCTGATAAGCCTGGGCTGCTATAAACCCATGCTATTTTTGCAGGTGGCAGAGTCAATTTTTCCTACCGAGGCAGGCAAAGAACACTGCTCTACTATTGGGGTGAGATAACATCAGAGGCTAACAATCAAGCTGCAACCAGCTCATGCATCCAGAACCAAGTCACACAGCTCCAGCGCATTGTGATTGCAAAACAGCGACGCTTTGGTCTCGCGCCTGTTCCTGCCCTGCCCTGCATTCAGTGAGGCACGACACCCCAGACAGAATTTGTACCTTAAAAGTCAGTTTCTCTTATCATTGCCCTCCTGCAGGACTAGAGCACTAGCAGAGACCTTCAGTCGAGGTTTGAGACCGACCTTCACCAAGCAAAAGAGGGGCACAAAAGAAAAAGCTCCCCCCACCCCTGAGCTCACCCCAATGTGCGTCCTTTCCGCTCCTGGAAGAACAAACTCGCTGTTTCTCAGGACATCCACCACGAGGCTTTGTACCTTCGCTGAACTGCTAACACGAGAATCCACCCCCCCGTGCTCACAAACAACCGGCAGGTGCTGGAAATCTCAGCCTCTGCCAGGCAGCACTGACTGGGTGCGGACTGCTTGCCAAACCCGTGCTGCTCTTCAACACAGCTCCCAGGCGTTTCATGGACCAAAAAGAAAACCAGAAGGAAATGGCTGCAGCATTGACTCAGTCTCCAGCCCATCAGACGATGCCTGCAAACCACAGCTGGCCTCTCAGAAAACAAGGCCAAGCTCCCAAAGCACCCCGAGCCTGCTTTAACAAGTTCTCTGCCTTGCGGAATTACGGAATCTCCCAGAGCGACACTGCAGACATTTCCACCAACATCCCAGCGTTGTGTCAATCAGATTCCGCAATAAAACAGCAAAAAGCTGCACGTAACGTGCCAAAACTAGCCCAAAGAATGACTGTGTACACTGCGCAGCACTAGATCTGTATCAGCGCATGGAACAAACAGAGGAAGGCGAGTACTGCTGGTGGCTGCCCACAGCAGTGGGGAACGAGATGTTCCCTTAGTTTGGGTTGAGGGGCAGAGATAATAAAAGTGCTGAAGTAAAATTCAAGCACCTAAAGTCCTGGAAAATTCCTTTCTCCAGTTGACGCTGACCTCGGAGCACACAGACTCCCTGCGACACTTCTCTTTTCTTCCTGGAACTGCTCTGACACCTTACGCTGCCTTTCTGCGTGCGCTCGGAGCTGCACTGGTAAGACCAGTTCAGCATTTAGCTCTTCCTGTGCTAATCAGGTTCCACACGCTCATTAGGCAGTCCTCAGCCCGAAGCACGAGGGCTTTTTTTCTGACAGATGTAAGCTGAAAGATTTAACACCATCCGGCCTTTCACAAAATGGAGTTGCTGTTGCCCTGCTTTTACAGCATAATGGGATTAAGAGCTCGCCTCCTCCCCTCACCAGCTGCCATTTGTCTTTGAAGTCCTCATCAGGACACTTCCATCTCAGTGAAAGCCCCACTGGCAACGTCCCACAGAACCACTCAATTTCTCTCCCTAGCATCCTAGTGAAAATGCAGCCATCACGGGGCTGGCACTAGGGCTAATCCAGGGTTAGAAATAGGACACACGCTTTTCCCTTCCCTCAGGGCAGGGGAGATGAAGAGCAGCCTCACCCGCAGCAGGCAACATTTCCCTTCAGGCCATGCCCAGGAGCTTTGGGAGTTTCCTTCCCAAGGCCACGAGCCCAGCAGCAAGTGAGGTTAGCCCCTGTGTGTGTCTCGAAACCCATGTAAGGCCAGATGGTGCACGTTCTTCTTTCTGCCATGTAAAACCTCTGGATTGATGGCACGGATGGCAGATCACAGCACAAAGGGAGATCAAACCAACCTGCTTCCTATTCGCTCTTTTCAGACAATAGAGGCAGCAAGAACAAAGCTGAAATCAAAGCACAGCACGGGAAGAGTTCAGCCCCTTTTGCAAAAACTCAGGTATTTCCAGGGATGGAGTGTTACTGGGTGGAAGGTCCTTAAAACTTCTTAGAGCCCAACATTTTGGTTAGGGAAGTGAACATTCAACAGAATCCTGCAGCCTTATCTAATTGTCTGAGCTGCTGCGTGACATCCTCTGCAGAACAGTGGTTAGCTGGAGCCACCTTCCTGCCTGCCTATTAAAAGCTGTCCTAGCGAGCTGAGGAAACATTAAAGTCCACCTCCATACACAGCTTCTCCTCTTGCAACAATCAGCAGCAGCACCAGAATCCAGCAGTTATCCAGGTCAGCTTGAATTTACACTAACATAGGAAGGACTATTTTTCAGAATAATGCCTGATTTTCCCCTCATTAAACAGATATTTCAGCAGATGAGACAACTGAACTTACAGAAGGCACGAACTGCATGACCTGGGCCAGTTTGGAAGTCACCTGCATTCCAGATCACTCAGGTCCACCAGACTGACAGCCCGCTCAGTCCACGCGAACGTTGCCTCCTTCTTGGTTCCACTGTGGACCTAAGGAGGAAAACCAAAAACCAAAACCTGAGGTTAGGCTATCTGCCAATTTGGTCTGCCTGCAGCATCACTGGCTACCAGCCCATCAAATATTCCAAGGCAGAAAAGCTCCTCAGTCACTGACTGCAGATACTCGCTGCCTTCCCAGCAGACAGGCTTTGCAAACGTTTATTCCAAGAACCATATGGACTGCAGCTTACCCAGACCAACCAGGGTAAAGAAGATTCATATCTGCATGCTGCTGTTCTTGCTCTACTGATGTCATCATGCTGAAGTTTCCTGGAAAACCGCTCAGTATCCAACAAGATGAAGCCAAGTTACCAGCTTCAGCTCTTCAAACCATACTACACATCGAGGGAGAACACAATATATTAGATAATAAACATTAGGCAAAAAGCAGAACAACAGAAATCTGATAAATAGTTCGGGGAAAGAGCTGGCATCTTAGTGACCTTTACAGCAATGCACAAGCAGTGTGCTGTCTCTCCAGCCAACACAGGAACGGAGTCTTTTGTGCCACCAGATTGACCCAAGCTCTTGGATCAGATGCCAGCGTACAGATCTCACCTCTGCCAACTGCTAAACCCTCCCAGCCCAGGGAGCCCAACCGGGAGATGTTCCAAGCCACCAAAACCCCTCGTTAGCTGAGCATCGTGTGCTGCTGCCTGCCCGTCAGGCGACTTTGATGTAATTGGATTTTCTGTTCTCTGTGAATATTTTAGAAATTGTCAAGTCCAAGTCTCAGGATGTGGGCTTTTTTCCCCTCTTTTTCCTCTAGACAAGCATTCTGAGGCTCACTGTGCTCTAAAACAGACAGCTGACAGCTAAAAAGAAGCAAGTTGAAGTGATCAAAGGTAAAATTTCAGAATCCGAGGTCACTGTTTCCTGCCAGGCCACGCACTGGTTAAATATAATGTAGCCAGGACACAAGCAGGACAGCCAGTTCAGCAGATGTCATCTATTGTCCTTTAAGAAACGGTACTGCCTGTGAAGGGACAGATGTACAAAACCCAATCCTTTTTAAAACCTGTCTGTCAGGAATTATACTGCTGTTGGTAGATCCCCAAACCATCTGCATGCATCAACGTTTTGATAAGCAGACAGAGAAAGAAGGAAGAGGAAACTGATCTCCAAACTTACAAAGCGCTTTGCCTCTCCCGGGAGCTGGTTGGGTGCAGGGAAGCTGTTTGAAATGGAGGCTTTTACAATGTAAACATCTGTCAGTGACCCGCCATGGTGAAAGCTTCCCCTGCACATTCCATATAGAGTATTAAACAGCCATTAGCATTAATGTTAGCTAAGTATGCGCAAGGCTCGAGACAGCAAGTGAAAACATAGATCATTCCTTCTGTTTTGCTGTCATCAACAGCAATCGATGTGGACTAGCCAAATAGTCTTGCTTAATACAAAGATATTGGACATTGTTACAGTGAAATCCCCCACATGAACAGTTTATTTTTCACCGAGCTGTGTTTGCACCAGAATACACCCTTCTTTTTCTGCACCCAAACACCCAGCTCTGTGTACTCTCTGCCTCCTCCTGACCAGCTTCCAAATGACATCTTAACCAGTCTGCCAGTTCTGAAAACAAGCAGAACTGCAGGAGCAGCAGCAGCTGCCCAGTTCTCTCCCTTTCCACACCACCACACCATTATTCTTCCTATCTTGTCATCCTTCCCTCCAAGATCTGGTCACTGGACCGTCACAAACCTGTTAATTATCAGCAGGGCCTTAGGCAAAGCTCCTACACAGCAATTCAACAGCAACACAGTTCCCAGCCCCCTCCTCCTCAATATCCTTGAACCAAGCAGCCTTTTGTGGGGCCACAAAGCAAGCAGATAAAAAGTAAAATTAAAAAAAAAAAAAAAAAAAACAGGATGGGAGAGGAGTGTGAATATTTCTGAGGGAATTTCAGGAATCTTGTTACAGGATTACTTTTCAAACCACTACCCAGGCAAAACGGGCAGTACAGGAACACGACTGCTAAGGGAGTAATTCCTTAAGCTCACACTGAATCCTTTCTATGAAGAAACTACTGCAAAAGTGACTGCAGTGTAATTGCTTTTTACTGGGTACTACATAAAGTTGTACCAATGTACTAAATTTAATCCCACCTAAGGCCACTAAATTTAAAACCCCTGGAGTCTGCATTAATTTAGATTATTTATTTATTTATTTATTTATATTTGGCTACAATATACCTGTGTAACTTGAAACCACAACAGTACAACGTAGCCTTTGAGATTTCCTTACAGCTGAGGTCTGAATGAAGAAATAGGGTTTGCTGGATAAAAAATATTCCTTGCCTCTATCTTCGACAGATCAGTTTCCACATCACTGAGCTTCTGAAAAGTAAGGATAGAAGAAAAGAATCACTACAAAAATAAAACAAAACAAAAAACCCAGGCCTAATAAGACAGTTATTGAAGAAAAAAAATCCCTAGTTAATCAAAAATCTCTCCATAATCAGCAGTAACAGAAAAGGAAAAAGCACCTCAATTAGAGAAAAACATTTATATTGGCCAGCAGTCCTCAGTTCTTTTCATTATCTCTGCTTCACAGTTCTTAGATTCTCAAGATCTGGAAATCAGAATTCTAAATACTGCCAGTATTTTAGTTATCAGCACATCATAGAAAGCACTGGCAAGTCGCTTGCTACAGAACATATATTATTTAGATAATTCCTAGCCACATCATTGATGCATGATACTTTTCGATTCCAGTAAATTAAGCCTTTTACCTCATCCCCAAGTCTATGTAAAGGCTTTAGATTTGAAGAAATCCCATCCCCTTATATCACTTCTGTATCTTGCCTATCATAAAGCAGGCAGGAATTAAGAACCTGTTAATGACATCTGTGATTTAAACGTCAAACAGCTGTCAGGATTTCAAGCAATCACTCTGTCCTTACCCAACCCAGAGACTAGCACTGGCAGATGTGTCAGTGCTGTAAAATACAACTGGATGGCAACAGCTTCTTGCCTCCCCTAAGAATTGCTTCACTTCTGGGAGCTTACATCACAGATTTGACACAGCCTGAACTTCAGGTTTTGGCTTTGTGATTTTTACTTCTAGCGTGCAGAGCACATGATTAATGGACAGAATGAGATCAACTACACAGAATTAGCTAATTGTTCCAGTCTCTAAACTAGAATACCAGTAACTAAATTTGAGTACAAGATTTCTGCAAAACCCAAGATCACATTCTAAAAGTAGAGCACTAATGAAGGCTCATTAATAGGCAAGAAAAACCCCTTTAGAATTCTCAAGCTAGTGCTAAGTACATCTATCTACATAATCTCAAATGCTTTGGCACATATGACATTTTAAAGTTCCTTATTCTCTACAATTAGAGACTACAAAAATAGTACAATTACTAGCAAAGACTACAAACAAGTGATATAATCCTAATACACCAGGTCCTTGCAGAAGCATTATTTACAGGTATCTTTTCACTGGAATTTTCACCTTCAATAAGGAGTAAAATTCTCAGAAAAATAAATCAGCAAGGATTTCATTCCATTTTGACAGCTATCTTAAGGTGTTCTTTGGTGTACCTAGACACTGTTTGCTTCACAGCATGCTCATTTATCTTGTAGTTTCACCTCTATCCTACAAGAGGTTATCAGGTTATCTACAAAAACACTACAGAACGATTTAGTAAAACTGTGGTTCTCAGCCTTCCTGTTCTATGCAAATGTTGTTTCACAAATGTTGTTTCACAAAAATGTGTAAGAGTAGTGGTTTCCACCTGTGATTAATGACTTATTTCAAGGAATCATTACAACAAAAAGGCCAAGCAGCTCACAAAATCTACATCATGTACCTCATATGCTTCTTTCATCAAAAATTAAATTTGCCTGTTCTTCAGTTTAATAACATTAAAAACTATATTCTTTCATCTACAATGGATGTTTGAAATAACAAAGCTAATGAACCTTCCTACTTTTCAGACATGGAATACAATTTGATGAAACCTTGAGTGTGAAGAAAACACAAGGGAGGTGAAAAAGAAAAAATGCTTTGAATTTGCTTGTACATGTATACTTTTTCCATCAGACAGCAATAATATAAACACTTAGGTTCTTCATTAAAGAAAAAAAAGGGTTTCAGGCCTCTCATACACCAGAATGCAATTAACTAAGTGTTCACTAACTGAAACACAGCCATTTGGTGAATTTATTTAATTAAGGAGCAGTCACAGTTCATGCCAATTCAATCACCAAGATAGCAGCGTTCTGTTCTTTTCTGTTCTTCCCATATATTCTTCAATTAAGCATAACTCAGCTTGATATTTTGGAAAGTCTAAAGCCCCTAGAATTCCAGAGAGAACACATACCCAGATGTTTTTTTGTTTTTTTTTTTTTTTTTTTTAATGGATAAACTATTAGACTCCCTTTATAAGATGTGACATAAAAAAGCATTTTCAAAATAGACTACGATAGGAGTAACTGCCTAGTCTCTTTGTTGTGCATTTTTCTAATTCATGTAGTGCATATTACAGAGGAAAAGAAATTTTACCCTTATCTGCATTGTACTTCTACAATTAGGGGGAAGCTTGTTTTCCATCTCATGTATTTGTAGCAAACAGGCATTTTTCCTCCAGCTGATACTCAGAACTACTTTTTAGTCTTGTAATAAAGTCTGTCTGCTCCAGCATAGCTGTGGTAACAGAATAAATACAAAAGGAATTAAATTGTCAAGATAAAAAGATGTTTTCGTAAGACTACGGAAATCAGAGCTATAAGAAAAGTAAGAGCACAAAGTAATTCCTCCTCCCACACACCAAGCCCACAGAATTGAGTTTCTGGATTACACGACAAAGCTCACCCTGGAAGAGATGATGCTGAGGAGAGAAAGTTGAGAATCTGTAATCAAAGCAATGTAACTTGGCTTCAAAAGGTGATGGAAAACACAAGAATTCAAACGTTATCTCCCAAGAACAGGAAGTATCTAAACATGGCAAAAGCAAGACAATACATACTTGTATAATTTTATCATTTTTACAGTAATGCATATGGAAAGGGATGAATTCTTTTTATATCATTTTAATTGTCATTGCTGTATGCTGAATGTGAAGTGCTTTGAGTCACTGATGAAAAACCATTTAGTAACATTCTGAAATAAAACTAAAGAGCATTTAAAAATAAATGTTAATGTACAGACTTTATGTGATTACAGAGTTCAGTAAGGATTGGGCAAACTGCCGTAATTCTCCACCACTGGTACAATTCCGTACACACAGAAATCGGTCAACTACAAAAATGTCCTCTAAGACAAAGCCGAGTGGCGTATCAAACGTCTCCTTTACAGCACACAGAAGATAAAAAGACATGCCTTATAAAAAGACAAATTAATTCAACAAACACAGCAAGAGAAAAGTGCTGCTTTCAGCCACACCAAAGCAACTCCTCCAGACTTCAACAGGAGTGTGAGCCCAAAAGGTAGCATACAAACAAGGGAACATACAAACCTTTTTCACAAAGGAATACAAACCGCTGTATTTACAAATCAATCAAGCACACTTAGCCCTGAACACAATTTAGACAGTTCTCATCATAACCAATAGGCTTATTATGCACTTTAGATTCTATAATGCTTCTAGTTTTAGCAGGGATTTTTTGAAATTAAAAGTTGCAAATAACCTTCAGTACAGTTAATCCCTTATACTTAATAAATAAGAAGCATCAAGAATCTTCATGGCATTGAGATGCATAGAACTATAAATGGTTTCAGAGTCTATAAAAAAAAAAAAAAAGTCTTCTGTTACTGCAAAAAAAATAGCTGAAGTTCTTCAAAGAAGAATGGCCCCGGTGGTATGTTCATGTGCCAAAACAAGCCTCAGTAAAAGAGGCCATCACTGCATGCCAAACCACTGTTCTTGATCTGCCCACTGGGCTGCTTCACTGTCACTGCCTTCCAAGTCCCCCTCTTCTCCACTTCCCTCCATATCGTCCACATCTTCTTCCTGGGTTGCATCTGTTGGGCTTTCCTCTTTTTCCATTTTCTGCATTCCTTCTAGTGACTTCTGATCGTTTGGATCCAAACTGAGGGAAAAGAAAGGAAAAGAAAGCATTGACTTAAAACTTAGTATTTTTTTTTTTGTATTTGTAATGCTATCATAGAAAAAAATCATCTTGTTTTGTGCACTTCCTGTTTAGCACCACCAAGAATTTCAAATTAGTAGATGCAGCTTCACCTCAGGCTGACAATAACACCAAGTATTACATCTCTATACAAAACCATTTTGAGCCTCACGAATGCACTTCTCTAAACATCACACTCTTTAAGGAAACTTAGTCAACTCCTTCAGACAACACTAATTATAAGAATTTGGAAGTAATAAAAATTTAAATGACTATGACTAAACGCATCATTTACAAGACAAAAATAGCTGATCCATTTACGCAACACGAGTTTATTGTGGATGTAATGTGCTAGATTTAAGCTAAGTTTAACTTTTTGAAATCGAAATATGTAACATTTAACATAACTTTATAAGATAACATTTAGGTTCTTTATTGAATCACCTATTTAAATTTACATAATAGCTCATGCTCATAGAGCACCTCCTATTCTAAAGGAACAGATCCTAAAGTTGCCAATTTAATAATAAATACAAAAATCCACGCCTTAATCTTTTCATCAGTAAAGGAGCTGTACGCCTGGTGACATGTTTACCGTTAATACCATCCCTAAATTTTGCACTTCTCAGTTCAAAGCCTTATGAGCAACTAATTCATTATCAGGTCATGTTGTGTTACGTTTCTGTTTTAAAGGAGAATGAGGTAGAGCTACCTCTGATGCATGCCCTCACCAATTAGTGACTCAATGCTCAACTTTTTACTTGGAGTTGATTATGGATTCTTATAAATACGCTGCAACCTTGGAGTCTCTGGGTTACCTTAGGGCAATACTGTACTGGTCCATCGCTTCCTGGTATTCGTTGACAGCTACAAGAAAGTCTCCAAGTATTCGATGCAGAACACAGTCACTCTGATTAGCCAGCGCGTTCCTCAGCAAAGCAATTCCATCTTCATACTTTTGTTCTCTACCTGTTTATTTGCAAAACTACAGTTTTAATTAATAGTTTAGACGGATCTATAAAAGTCAGAGTGTGCAGTAAAAGCCATCAAAACACAAAACTATTTTTTCCCCTCAGAAGTGACAGCATGAAGGATAGTAGTAATATACTTTTTGTAAGCAGTAACTGCTACACTCATGACTACGTATACTTTGAAGTCAAAACATTTTGCCTGCAATTGTTTTAAGTGCTGCAATGCCAGTTGCAAGATGCAATTAATTCTTGTCCTTTTCCCTTCAGAATAGAACTGACAACCCCCTGGGCTGCAGCATCACCATCACATTCCTCGCATTGATGAGGCTGCATAATACTATAAAACATAATTAATGTTGTAAGTAAGTTGACGTGGAAAAAGTGAACTTACTAAGAAGTTCTGCTTTCTTTACCACAGCTTTAATGTAATCAGGTCTTTGTGTCAGTGCTTTGTCCAATAACGTTTTTGCTTTTTCCTGTGTGACTGGGTCTTCAAGACAGACTGTTGCTAACAAAGTGAGGGTCTGCGCGTTTGCTCCCAGAGTTTTATACACATTATTTGCCATAACCATAGCTTCTCGGATACTGTTAGATGCTAGATAACATTCGATGAGACCTGATGATGAAAAAGGAAAACATTTTAACATTACTTTTAACTCTGCAAGAAAATCCATATTCCTCTGAAAATGTATCTTTATATCTTTTCTTAACTACTTGCCATATAAACTTGTTCCTATTTAGGAGACAGTATGACAAAATGAAGTTCCCAGTGCAACTAACTACACAGTTCACATCATCATCTGAAACTGATTTTCCCAAAACACCCAAGTCTCTTTATAGCCAGATTAAAGAATTTAAAAACAAACATCTTTTTTGAAAATCGTTCTTATAAATACACATGTTCTCTATTATTCTCATATTATTATTCTCATCTAACCACTTTTCACAGAAATGTATAGTTTTGGGGGTAATAATAATGTACTTACTAGAAAGTCAGCCTGAGAAAAAAAAAAAAAGAATTCCTGTCTATTTTCTTGTTTGATAACAACAATAATCATCACCACCACATCAACGCTATCTTTCAATAGCTTCACTTCACTCACCTTCATAGCAATCCAGCCTGCAAGGTGCAAGACGTATCGCTTCACGGAAGTGTATAATTGCTTCCTGTACCCGGCCCATGTTCCTAAGAGCAGCTCCTTTCAGCAACAGAGCTTGAACGCTATTACTATTAAGCTGGATAGCTTTGGCTCCTAAATATAAGGCACGGGAGTATCGTTTACTATAGAAACTATGACACCTACGGAAAGACAAGATGGATTGTAAACACATACTGCCTGCACTCATTCACTGAGGCTTACAAGAGAGAGGGGAAAAAAAGATTACAAGCAACTGTTGAGCTTCTTGGATTTCAAGTTAAAAATAACATGTTCAGGTAAAAACAAACTTCTTTTCAAAAGCTAAAAAAAAAAAAAAACAAGCAAAAATCAATATGAATATTAACCATTATAGTTATTTAATATATCATTACTACTGAACAGGTATAGTAACTCAAAGAGGTTTGGACTTACTGAAAACAACCAAAATAGGTATTTATTACTAGCTAGTTACCCCAAAACCAGAACACAAAGGTTAGAAAAGCACCCTCTGTACAAAAAAAGCTGAATCCACTCTATCAGCTGTAATCCACCTCATGCAGCAAATCAAGAGGGTCAGGGTAAGAAAGGAAAGAGAACATCTTACCCAGACACCACCCAGGGTTCTGCATGCTGATCAGAAATATTGAAGAGACGGCAGCCCAAGTTCTCCACATCCTCCAGCCGACCTTCCCGTGCCAATAAATAACCATATACATCCATTCCTGAAGCGAAACGTTTGAAGGTCAGGCATCAAGAAACGGAAAACTCATTCACAACAAGAAATAATAAAAGCAAACTTCTTAATTAAATTATTTTTAATATATGCTTCTTTGGCAAACCACATAAATGGCTATGCTACCTTTTAATTTTAAATAACTGGCAACACAAACACCTACTCTGACCTGTGCAAGTACCAGCAACTGGTCAGTGTACACAGTTTTGGAGTGTAAATTCTGAATTGAAAGCCAGGTAAAGCAATATTCAATATTCTACTGAATGTTTGTTTGCATGTATCTGCCACTCTAATGTTACTCACCAGATCATTACACTAAGTAAACTTTTTTTTTTTTTTTTTTAGGATTTACTCACCTTTTATTAGGTAAGGATCCAGCATTTGTGCTTGTTCAAATTTTAGAATAGAGTTTTTATTATCTCCAGCTCTGAAATACAGGTCTGCTAAGCTCCCCAGTAAATCTACATTATCCCGCAGCAATGACTTTTTCTCTAAAGAGCTTTAAGAGAAAAGAAATAGCTGTTATTTATACAATGTCATTTTAATATAACTATACATAAATATAAAATATAATTTGATTACATCATGCTCTTTCAACTCTTACCAAATGGTATTGATTGCTCTCGTGTTATCTCCAGTATGCACAAAAGCATATGCCTTGATCCACACTGAAAGCCAGTCCAAGTTAGGAATACTCTGAATTACATTCATTGTCATAGAGGCCACTTCCGCACCTTTCACCGACAGTGAGAGCAAACCTATTCAGAAAGATACAAAAATGAATCAATTAAGTCAACATAAACAACATTAAATACAAATTAACTGTCTGAAGACCAGAAACTCCATCCCCTGACAAGCACAAAGAAGCAGTTTGTCACAATGTTCTTTATAATTTCCATAACGCATTCAAATTACAGTGAATTACCTAGTCCTAAATATAATTCAAATTATAACACTTTTTAGTGCTGAAGTACTTACAGTATGGAGAAACCTACCTAGTATGGCATCAAGTGCTAACGGGCACTGTCTCAGTACTTCTTTGTAGCTTGTAACGGAGGAGCGTTCTTGACCTGCTTTCTTGTACAGATTTGCCAGCATCATGTTGATCTGCAAGGAACACAAATGGCAGTAGTGTCAGGTACAAGAAAGAAGAAATCCTCACTAAGAAAAGGTCACAACTTTGCCTTCAAACATGCTCCCTCCCTCCTGTTCTGGGCAGAAGTTATAATTGCCAGCTTTTTTTCTGAGATCATTATAACATACTATATACTATAAAATTAAAATTGATTATTCTGAGTCCTAATATAAAATTTATATTCTTCTGTATTGACATAATACATCTTGAAATCTCAGTATTTTGCACATATGATGTCAAAAAATGGGCAAACATTTACATATGATGTCAAGAAGGACCTGTATATTCTTTGCATTAACTTTCAGTGCACATCTCTGATCAGATTGAGTTGATGCCTTTATCTTTTAGCCTTTATGACATAACAGAGCCAGAAGGCACAGACTCAACATATTTAGCACCTCAGTCCACAATGGGATCTAAATATTTAGCATTATCTAAACTGTTATTAAGAAGGATGGAGAGAACTGGAAAGACGGAGCATTGGCCTTCATTTTATTTGCCAAAGTCTTCATCCTTTCAAGCATCTTGTGTTGCTCAAACTCTACAATAAGAAATGACGTGCAACTCCTTATACATTCTGGGCTCAGGAACATATTAAAACACTTGCTGAACTTTAATAATCATAGTTTAGCAAGTTCAACTGACTGCCTAGGCTACAAGTGTCTTCCCTTCAGCTCCAGCTGGTGACAGCACACCTTTCCTGTTCAGTGATATACAGCTTTTCCATGGAGGTTAGGACTCTGCCCAGCTACATCCACAAAATAAAGTACGGTACATTAAACCTGTACTTGGCTCTCACTTTTCGAGCCCCACCTCAAAACCAGAGCAAATTATTTGGTTATCTCGCACTCACTCGCTAACTTGCTGTAACTCAACAGTTTACAATCATATGAACTTTTTTCCTGGTAGAAGTGACACGCGTTTGTTGAGAGTAACCATGCTTTCCCCTATGAAAACTACTCACGACTACATCCAAGAAAGAATGGACAATGGATGGATAATACAGATTTCAAGCTCTATTATAGTCAAAGAGTACGTTGCTTTACTGGCCTAAGGATTAGAAATACACTGACCAAGGACTTGTGACAAACATCTGCCAGAACAAACCTTTGGGGTTCTCTGTCTGGAAGGAATCCCATCCAGAATAGCAATGGCATCTTTATCTTGCTTCAGCATTGTGTAGCATTCAGCCATTTTATATTTCACTTCAATTTCAGACGGTAAACACTGAAATAAAACACAAACATTAAAGCACATTAGAGTCACATAAAAAACGTAAGTAATATCTCCTCATTAAACGTTTACAGCATGTTAGAAAAGTCTAGTGCAAGAAAGTTAAAAATGCAACTGACTGTTGGTTCTCATGTCTTCAAAAAGCATGAATTGCATGTATAAAAAAACTCATGTTCCAAGACCACATTAAGGTTTTCATTAGAAAACAGGTTTATTTGACATGATAAATCCATAATTTAACACTACATCATTAAATGAGTAACATTAACTGGACAGAGCGGTGGTGATCATTTTATGCAGCACATTAGTCAGTTTTTAAATACCTGGCTTTGGGGGGTTGATGCAGCATTCCCAGTAGAAGGTCTTACTTTTGAAGTTTTACTTAAAGCCTTTTTCTGCTGCAAGGCCATCGTGTACTTACTGACAGCATTTCTATACTCCTTATCATGGAAAAGAGAATCCGCGTGATATACGAGGAGTTGGTATTTCTGAGATGGTGAAAACAGTTCCCTAGGAAAAAAACGCAAACAGACTGAGTTCAGCTAAGAGCCAAAGGGATTCCAAAGCATGTGAAGCTTGCTTTGTCTGCCTTCAACTCCCAGCTGCTGATGCTCCCTTGCTGCACTGGCAGGGCCCCTGGGTAACAGGTACAACCCCTCACAACGATGAACTGTGAGGATTTCAGAAGGGGATCGCGGCGTTAATTACTACCTCAAACAACTCTTTGGGGAGTTAGGGAGAGCCCTAACACTGAGCCCTCCTCCTCCTCGCCTGCTGCCCCCAGGCTCCCCGCGGGCCTCCCCCTCAGCCGCCGGCGGGAGGGCCACTCACGGGTTGTTGCCGCTCATCGTCAGGAGAAGCCCGCTGAGGAGCCGCACGTTCGAGTGGAGCCCGGCGGAGGCCATCTCCCGGACGTGCTCCACCACGCTCATGACGGCGGCGGCGGGAGGGCACGACAAGGAGAAACGGGGCCGGGAAGGGACCGAAAAGGGACCGAAAAGAGAACGGGAGGGGACTCGGAGGGGACTGGGGCCGCCGCCGCCGCTCCAAAATGGCGCCGTCGCAGGCCCCTCACACGACACCGCCTCCGCCGCTGCCCTGACAGGCGCTTGGCGGGGCAGCCCGCGGGCGGGGCCAAGGCCCCCCGATAGCTCCGCCCGCGCAGCGCTGCCTTCCCTCAGTCGGCTGAGGGGCGGGCGGGGGACGGGAAAAGGGAGGTTTGCCTCAGGCTGGGTACTGTGTTATACGGGGCTGGAAGAGGACTTCCCCAGCTCAGCAGTGTTTTGTGTAAAAAGATTTAGATTCTGTGTTTGCAGAGCTCTTAAACCTAGCTGTTTTTCTCTCAAAACCGAATTTTCTCCCCAAACTTCATTAGCTGTTGGCTGTGGCAGCTAAGTGTGACAGAGGTCTTGGAGGTAGCAGAGGTTCTGCCTTTAAAAATAGACATCTGAGAAGAAAGACCCTTTAAAATCCAGGTTTCTTCTGGGACACAAGCAGAAGAAATGCTTTAACTTGTGCCACCATTAACTATGAGGCATGAACTGCCTCTCACAGGGGTTGACCTCCCACAGCAATAAAATAAAACAGACGTGTTGGGATTTTTTTACCAATCCCTTTTCTACTGTGAAAGGGAGTAAAACGTGTAAAATATAAAACATGAGTATTCCACAAGCATTGCTGCCACCAACAGCAGGAGGAGCTGTCAGCTCAAGGAGCTCTCAGTAACTGCGCCAAGCAGCCCAATGTTAAGGAACACAAAGTGTGTTGGTGCTGTATGGTGGCAATGAAACAAGCATTGCCACAATGTTTTGCCATTTACTGCAATTTTCTGTCTAGAAAATAAAACAAACTTACATTTGCAGATCTTCAGGAAGCCATCAGATTGATCAAAATAATTTTTGCTACTATCACGCTCATTGTTTGTCCAAATCTGCCATCACAAAGGCAGCTTTGGACTAAGTTGTGTGTAATCTGCCTGCATTACTCTTTGAAGATGTTTTAGTACAAGGAAGCACTGCTCTGAAGAAGATTTAAATAATCAGGACATTGCTGGAGACCACAGCCCCTGCATTAATCCTGTTTACAATACAAATGATTCACTTCTGATTACTTTACCATTACACAATAATGATGGCTTTTTCACCAAAATTTTGATTTTATTTCTTTGAAAGCTATCCATAAGACATAAAGCAGTTATCACATTAATTACAAGCTAAGTTTATTGAAAAAAGGTAAAAATCACTGTACTTTAACACGTGATACTGAGACTCTAGCCAGCAGAGCAATTACATACGCCCCCAGGCACACACATTTCTCCTGTTTAAACAAAAGCCCTGTTTTAAATGCTAGCTGTAGCCACTGATAATAAAGCAGCCTGCATCTGAAACAGCACATTAGAAATCTTTTATTAAGCACCAGCTTAATATTTGCTTACAGTACTCAATGATCTTTTTGCTTTAACTTCCTTTTACCTCTCATTGATTATTTTTTCTTCGTAAGCACTTAATTCTTCCTTGGTACAAAACATACCCCAAAAAAAAAAAAAAAAAAAAGAGAGACAAAATCCTTTACACGTGTTCCTGTGGAAATGCTTAATGTTGCTACTTTGCCTCTTCACTGCCCAGGACCTGAGAGACTCTTGTTCATGAATTGTCTCTTCACGAAGCAGATCCACCACTGCAGAAGAAAGTACGAAATAAGAAAATATGCAAAAGCAGTTTCAATGCAATAAATGAAATAGTGACTTCCAAGTACTCTACCACTGACAAATAACAAATGTTAAGGCTCCAATTTTGCATGTACAGTTTTCCCTATTGGTTTCTATTGGAATTTAGGAAAACAAGATGACAGGAGTGGATCCAATGAGTTATAAAACAGGGCTGCAGACTCTGAATTAAGGTAAGACATTCTCCTTTCTACTATTTCAATACTATTTTTGCCATTATTCTGTATATGCTATCTCTTTCAATATATTTAGTCCAGTATAATAATGAACAAAGGGATGCATCAGAAGGCTATGCCTTTGAAACTAAATTAGCCTAACTACTTTCAGTATTAAAAACAGTCATATTTGCACATGAAACATATGACCAAGAGGTAATTCGTGTATTGATAGGCTATTTTTTTAATCTGGGTATGAGGCAAAATGGTTTACTTCAAGGAAGGTATCAGATCAGAACCACCCAAGAAGATAAACAGCATTTCTCATGCCTGTAAATTTCTGAAAACCTGGAATCTTTAGCCAATGCATGTAATGCAAAACCTGGAATCCAAAGCATGTAATACTTTGAAGAACTGAATGAGACACCACTTACTACTACCCTGCTTTTAAAAGTTGCCAAAATCGTCATTTGCTGTCTTACAATATTACAGATGAAATGTATTGAAAACTTTCAGTCTGATAGCCATATAAAGTCAGGGAAGTCTGCTCCAAAGTTACGCACCCCTGATCTTTTACCCCATCACCTCACTTCTCTGAAAAAACAAGCAAGCCTCTCATTAAATCTGTGTTGATCACAGCAAAGCCTTACCTTACTAGGCTTGTCACTCTGAGGATCAAATACTTTTTCACAAAGCCGAAGACCGGTTTCTTGCCTGAGCTGCTGCAAGTAGGCTCTCATCACCTCTGAAACACAACACAAGCACAAAATAACACCAAGTGAAATTGAATTTATCATGAAAGCATCGGACATCAATGCCTACAGCAGAAACTGTGAGTTTTCACACCTTTCAGCTTGCTGGCTGGCTGAGTTGGTTCGTTCAATATACAGCCACACTTGGGATTTTTATATTTAATTTTATATAATGTTAATATAATTTTATATAATTATAAAATCAGAAAAAAGGATCATCCAAACCATTCTTTTCTCTTTGGTACCTTTGCCCACAACTGGGGACTTCCTCTTTTCTCAGTGCAGAAGTTGTTTTGGGCTCTGTTACAGAATTTATCTAGCAATTATGTTGATGCAAAAGCCTCAGACCACTATTGCTCTGTTCTGTTGGATTTATGGACCCAGGGAAGTTTTTGAGCCCCTGAGGTCAGAAAATCCAGCTCATGCAGCCCGCAGAAGACAGAGCTACAGATTCAGAAGCTTCAGTTTTCAGGGTCACTTTTCTAGTCATAGTCCCAAAAATGCAGCTGGTAAAGTATGGGCCAAAGGAAGCCTTCAGAGTTCTTGGTTTATTCTTACCTTCCTCCTGCTTGTTGGTAGGTTTGGCATAAATGGCATTAAGTGGAAAGCCCGGTTCCCCAGGGATTGGGAAGTTAGTGATTCCTAGCGTGTACATCTCCTTTTCTCCTTGGCCTTTGGAGTTACACTGGAAGAACCAGGCAAACAATTGATTAAAACTTACAAACAAAAGCCTTAGACTCAAATATTTTACCAGTCACTAAAAGACTCATCAAAATTAGCATCACAACATCTCCTTGGAGATCCACAGCCTCAAGTATTTGTGGCTCTGACAACTGGGACTGTGGTGAGCAGTGTTAGTTGTGCCCCTAGGAGGAGAACATCAGCAAATATTCTTGAGTACAATCCCAGAACAGACTGTTTCCCTGCTTACCTTTTGCAGCTTTTTCAAGCACTCAGAAATGTAGAGAGTTATGTAGATCAGTGTTCTGTCGGCCTCATTCTGCAAAATAAGAGCACACAGAGTCCAGACACTGTTAGACTACAGGATGTTTTATGGAACTGGTAAAAGTTTGAAACAGGAGGAATTAATTCAAACCATTTGTGGTAACTTCCTCATCAAAAAGGAACTTGTAATTCACGACATTTATCCAATTAAAAAAAAAATAAGTGGGAGGAAGGGGAGGTTTTGTTATCTAATAGAACTATTTAACATGAAAAGAAATGTATATCTGTACCACCAAATATCCAAGTCTTACTGTATACACAGTATCACAAAAAAAATTACCTTAATTTCATAATTTTTGAAGAAAACATTGGCTTTGAAGTAGTAGATGGCTTCGTCTATAATATCTACATCCTTAGCTTAAAAAGAAAAAAGAAAACCAAAGTTAAACAGTGTACCAGTGCACCACATTTGATCATAACTTTTGTTCACTGAATTAGATAAACAATGATTCTTCCAAAAGCAAAATAATTCAAAAAAATGCAGAAAACAGGGCTACACTATAGTCTTTGCTACATGGAAGACTGGTGAACTCAGACCATAATATTTAAGTTTCCTACTCTAACAGGAGTTTTAAGTCCTTTTTCCTCCTTCCACCATGACTTCTCACTTCACAAAGGGCAGCAGTTCGGCAGTTCCCCAGTTTCCTACCCGCTGAGTAACTTGAGTGTTCAGTGTTGGGATGCCCCAAACTAAAGTTTTGGTTTTTTGCTACCCTACAGTGCTGCCTTTCTTCCTCATCATCATTCGGCTTCTGAGCAGCCAAGCATCCTCAGCCTCTGCCCCAAAATGCGAGTTCTCTGCAGTTAAACCTCTGCTTCCTCTGACATCAGAGGGTTTGCACCACTACGTCCTCCTCAGAGCCTGCTGACAAGCACACTGAGACACTGGAGGAAGTGTAAAGATAGTAACGGTAGGCTTCATTTCAATTACTAAAGTAACCAAATTACCCAGAGCTGTTCCAGATAACTATTGTATAATAATTTTCTATGGCTTGTAACACTTCAGTATCTGAAAACATCACCTACAAAGCAGTCCATTTCTAAGCCACAACTCCTCACTGTTACTAGGTCTGGTCTGGGACAAACTGAAATGACTACGAACAATACGCAAAGGGGCTTTCAGACATAAACTTACTTTCCCGGGGCGCTGGGCCTTTGAACTGGCTTCTGATGGGTAACAGCGCCATGTTCCCAACTAGCTTGGTATCAGAGTCCATTAAAGTTGAGTGGTAAGCCTACAGACAGGGGAGAAGACTTGTTATTAATGCCACTGAAAATGGGCATTTTGGCATCCACCTGGCAGTGCAGACTGATCACAGCTCTCTCCTGTATCCTCACCAAAGTCAGTTTTGTTGGTTAGCTGTGCTTCCAGCAACCTTTCCTTGCAGAAACAACTTATTTTTTCTAACTGGGCCCATATCTTAACACCATTCTGGTGACGACCAACACCCTAACCACCATTTCTGTTAGCAGTGATGGAAGAGAGGACAAAATTGGTCCAGCCAACCTGTGTGTGCTGCTCCAGCCCTGGGCTGCCTGAACCCAAGTAGCAGGGGGAGCAGCCCTGCACTGGGGCATGGCACAGGTCACGAAATTGGTCATTAAACGAGTTAGTTCTCCATCGTTAGAAAGGGATTTTGTTCCACGTCTAGCTAATAATAGATGATAATTACTAAAATTAGGCTTATCGCATACATGCTCAAGAAGATTTCTGTGTGCTACAACAGGTGTAAGCGGGGTAAAAAAAAAACAACCCTCTGAATATACCACTTCCTACAAAATTGGCTTTGACCAGGTGACCATTTAAGAAGCCTTCCCCACCCCACAGCCCTGCCTTTGCGGGGCCGTGGCAGGCTGCTGCCCTCTAGGCGGGGGGGGAGGAAGAAGAAAGAGGAAGATGAAGGCTCAGGCCTTGCAGCAGCCTCCCACCGACACCAACCCCCTCCAAAGCGCCAGCCTCCAGCGGCTACGGCCCCATTCCCCCCTCAACCCCGGCCCCATTCCCTTTTCACCCCCAGCCCCACAGCCGAGCCCCGGCCCCACAGCGCCCGCCCGCGCCCGGCCTCCCGGGCCCCTCACCGGCATCTCGGAGGGCAGGGGGCGGCTCGGCGGGGCCGAGCGGGTGGATGGCAAGGATGGGTTCCCAGCAAAAACCTTCCTCTTCCTCTTCCTCGGCCTCCGGGGCTGCAGGAAATGAGGCAGCAGGGCGGTGCGAGCAGGGGAAGCCGCAGCCTGCGCCGCCCCGAGAGGCGCCGCTCCCGGCCGGGGAAGGAGCTGAGGTGGGGATAGGGGTGAGGCAGGACGGAGCCAGCCCCAGCGGGGTGGGTTTTGGGGTGAGGTGTTTGAAAAGGCCCAGGTTCGTCTGGTACTAGCGACCCACAGCCCTCCCTGGGAGCCAGGGTGTCTAATTTCCCCCCTAAATGACTCGTTGTGTGATTCAGGCAGGAAAAACGATGGGAATTTGAAGCTGAAGGGCTTGGACTTCTTTCCATGCTCCATGAGCAGGACACGGTCAGAAGGATGCCCCAGCCCCGCTGCATGGGGCTGGGAGCAGCCTTGGGACTGTGAGGATCCTTTCTGCCCAGACCACTCCCTGATTGTATGACTCAGCCCTAGGATGTGCCAGGCTGGAGGTGAGCTAAATCAGCAAAATTTAATTCAGCCGTATCAGGCCCCGACGTGATGGGGTTAAGGATTAATCCCAGACAGGCATCAAGACATCCACATCATGACGTTAACCTACCCTGTAACTATTAAAAAATGACTTGTTTTTTTGGCTCCATGTTTCAAAGTTCTGAAGAACTGCAACTTGGCTGATGTTCATGCTTTGTGGGAACAGACTTAATTTTTAATACACAAACCATATATCCCATATAGTGAGAGGTGTCATGCCTATACAGAGGCATCCACTGAATTTAAGCATTACATAACCATGAGACCTTTATGGAAAATATTTTAATTCAAGGACTCCATGAGCAAAACTCATTCCTTAGGGTTAAGGAAAAGGCAAGGCTGAAAGATACTTGGACATGAGCAGCAGAAAAACATCCTCCAATTCAGCTGAAAGTAGCTTAATAAATAATAAATTGGACTAATGCATTTTGGGAGAAGAAATAAAAACAAAATAAAATTGAAACATTTAAGAGAATCCAGGAACTTTCTGTACTTATAAAAGAATTAAAACCAACAATATAGTTCATAATATTCTGTCATATAAACTGACATATAGCCCACTTCTCAGTAGAAATGTTAGTTATCTTACAGATAAAACATCAAATATATTTGTACAGCAGTGGATTTTTCATTGTTTTAAACACACAGGCAAGGTATTTTCTTCCTCTTTCTGAGCATCTGTTTTTCACTCATTTACGTGATCTTGAAAATACTCATCCACAAGAGCAGATTTATCTTCTTCATTTTCCTGCCAGAAAGAAAACAAAAAAGGTAAAACCTGACTTTTTCCTAGTGGCTGTTTTACATTGTCTGTTCTGTGATGCTTTATTTTAGAAACCACAACAGAACAACGTCTAATATTGTTCCATAAAACAAATTGCAAAACTTTCTGAAAAGCTGTTTCTAGAGGTAGGAAAATGTATAGATCAAAATCTAAATGCAGGTATTTTGCATGTTCAGAGAGTACAAAACCAAATTAAAAGCATTATAGAAGCACTGGACTTGTTCCTTATGAGTTTTGAGCTGAGTAATAAAATTAGACAAACCCTGGATCTGATTTTAACCCAGTGGTCTTCTATCATGTATTTTACATGATAGATGTATGAGAGACACAGATGAGGAATAGCTTTGCAACATGAGATATTGATGCAGCAGTTTTTAGGGGAGTTTGAACAAACATGCAGGAAAAGATCTTGGTGATCTTAATGGCCCTTTCTGACCTTTAAAGGTTAAAATTCTATTATTTTTGAAATTAAAGCATTACTTTCAACACAACCATTTGAACGGTACTTGCACAAGCAAGACAGTATTAAAGAATCTCATTTTTGTAACTGTAAACGAAGATGATATAAGCATTGTCACTAAAAGACTAAACATGGCTTCCTTTGAACCATACGAAGGCAATCATTTATTAACAAGGCAAAGAACACATTTATATTATGACTTGTATTAAGGAGCCCTTTTAGTTTTCATCTTATCATCAGAAGCACCTTACCTTTGGTTCTTTAAATTCAAGATCCTCTCCATACTGAATGGTAAGGTCTATGTGCTGCAGAACTATGTTTATACTTTCCTCATCAGAGCGATCAAAAGGTAGAAATCGAACCATACCATAATCATCGATCTAGAGAAAGGATTCAAAAGACATGAGAAGGAATATGCACTAAGTCTCCTCACAGCACTCTAAACCACCGCCTTAAACTACGCTTGTATTTTTGTAGTCCAGAGTGCTAAAGGCATTTGAAGAAAAACTGCAAACCAATGGTAGTTCCCAAATCAGAATATACGTACCAATCCACATATGGATTTAGTCAGTTTTTTGAACATTTTGCTTTTCAATAGGTTTGTAGAATCTTCAATCATAGAATACATATCCGGATCTAAGTACCTAGCAGAAACACTCATCATTAGCACTGATCTACAGAATACGTGAGTCACTATGCTTTTAGTCAGCTACCACAGCCAGCTATGATTCTGTGATCTGAATGAACTAACTTAGTATCATGGCAACTTATAAGCCCTGTTAAATATAGTTTTTGTAAATATTTTAATATTTCAGATTATGATTTCTAGTAGAAAAAAGTGTTGGCGTTTTTACTTTTCTTTTTGCTACTATACTTCTATACTTAAGAAAGCTTTGAGAAGGACCACAGGGAATACTATTTTTTCGAATTGTAGTACAAATGTAAAATTAACACTGAGGTAATTCAGTATGTTCAGTACAAAAACAAGTTAGGATCACCTTTAGTTTAGGTTTTCAAGGAAGTGCAGTATCCCAGAATGTCATTCAGAATGATGCAAGTTATTCAAGATATTTTTTTACAGAAAAATCTAGAGGTATGTACACACATGGAACTAACTTTTTGACTTTGACTAAACTGTAAACATCCTATCCAGGCATTTAAAGACCACGTTTGATGCAGAACAAATCCATCTTTTGCCATTCCAAAAAGACCGTATTTTACATGGACTGAATTCTGAGTGAAATATACCACAAAGTATCACACTACAGAGCAAGTAATATTTTGGAACTTACTTTTCTATTTCCTTCTTAGCTTTCTTGCTCAACAAATCCATTTTAGTCATGATGTTAATCTGTGGAATCTCTAAAGAGATCATTGCACTGAGTGCTGCCAGAATTCCAGAAATAAACTGAAGAAATATGAAAAATAACATGGTTAAGTACCAAAAAACACAAAACCGTCAAGCATGACACAATCTACCATACAGCAAGCCCAGCTAATGAATACGTGAAACATGGGCACGAGGCCAAGTGGGGAAGTCATTATCTCTGTTGGAAAAGGGAGGTGACAAGGCTCCTGTCTGCCAGCTGTTTCCAGAGCTTTAAATCTGGATCTGTCACAGAAAAAGACATTAACAAAACTCAAAGCCCTTCTCGGGATTCTTATTGCTGGCTTAGGGAAGGGTCATGCTCTCTCTCCAGATCTGAGAAGGCTCTCATAGAATCACAGGACAATTTAGGCTGGAAGGAACTTTTAGAGGTTATCTGGGCCCTACCAACACTCAAAGCAGAGCTAACTTCTCAGTCACATTAGGTTGCTCTGGGCTTTTTTCCACCGAAGTTTTGAACAACTCCACAAACTTCCATTACGCAGCCTCTCTATGCCCCTGCTCCCTCCTGACCATTCTCACAGTGCAGGTTATTTCCTTTACATCCAGCTGGAACTTTCCTTTTTACAACCTTTATCTGAGACAGCTAATGACAGAAATCAGATCTCCCTTTTTAGTATTCTTTCCTTCAGCCTAAACTCAGCTCCCTAAATCAATCAGATTCCTTGTTGTACATCAATATGAACTTTTACAATTGTTTACAAGATTTCAAATGGGTACCTTAAAAGATTCCACCATAAATTGAGAGTCAACGAGAAACACTCCACAGACACGGAATTCCCACTGCTGAAGCTGCTCCACCAGCTGTTTCATCACTGGCAAATGTGTATATAGTTCGATCTGACCTAAGACACATTTGGAATATTAATATGCAGAAATGTAAAGATAACAGAAACATTTCAAAGTTATCGGTTATAGAAACATGGGCATTATACTTAGTATGAATGATAGCTGATAAAGAAAGCCCAATCTTTCATACAACTGTGCCTGTATTTGGAAGGAATTGTACTGGCAAAGTGGAAATGAATTAAGAACTTTGTTTTCCTTCCTTAACCTCCATTTAGCATTAGCATTGCCATAGTCTTCTCATGCTACATGCTGCTAGCAAAAGTCAGTGCTGTCACCCAAATTAGAATGGAGACAAGTTCACTTCTGAAGCATCTGGAAGCGACTCTGACAACTGTTAATAATACAAAAATACATGAAAAGGAGGCTGAACAAAGACCTCATCGATCTCTACAACTATCTGAAAAGGTGGCAGTGAGGAGGGTGTCAGTGTCTTTTCTCAGGTGACAAGCAATAGGACACAAGTTGCAGCAGGGGAGGTTTAGATTAGATGTCAGGAAGAATTTCTTCATGGAAAGGGTGGTTAGGCATTGGCCAAGGGAAGCGGTGGAGGTATTTAAGAGATGTGTGGATGTGCTGCTTAGGGACATGGTTTAGTCACGGACTTGTCAGTGTTAGGTGATGGTTAGACTTGATGATCTTATGGGTCTTCTCCAACCTAAATGATTCTGTGATTCTATGACCAGCACAGAAATCATCTTGAAAACATTATGCTGCGCACAAAGCACGACACCAACACAGGAATTGTTCACCTGGGCAGTCGAACAGTATGTAGTCATCCTCCACGTGCCCTAGGCTCTCCTCCAGCCAGTTGAAGTTGTTGGCGAAGTACTCCATGCAGAACACCAGCCCCCCGTTGGGGCCAAACCGCAGGGAATCGTCCTCCATAACATCATCCACCTCGATCAGCTCGCGGATATCTGCAAGGGCATCAGGTACACACGGCGCGTCTGTGGGGGGGGTTCCCCAGCCCACCACCCCCCCGGCCCCCTCAGGAACCCCCCCCAGTCCCCTCAGCAACCCAGTTTTCCCCTCAGGAACCCCTCCTTTCCCCTCACCTGCCATCACGGGGTACCCGAACAGCTCCGCCGCCGGGTCCAGGTTGACCACCTGCACGGCTCTGCCCAGCGCCTCGCAGTGCTGCACCATGGCGGCGCAGTAGGTGCTCTGCAAGGCACAGGCGAGCCGTCAGCGCCCTCCTCACGCTTCCCATCCCGTCACCACACCGACCCTCGCCCCCCCCCCCCCCCCACCTCTCCCCATTACCCCCCCCGTCCCTCCTCACCTTCCCGCTGCCCGCCGGGCCCATCACCAGCTGCGCGTAGCGCGGCATGGCGGCGGCCCGGAGCTAGCGGGAGGATGGGGGGGGGGAAAAAAGCTCCGCGAAGCGGCCCCGCTCGGTCTCTCCGCCTCCCCGTAGCCGGCTCCGGTCGCCTCACGGAGCGGCTCCGCCCCGAGGCTCTCGCGAGAGGGCGGCGGCGGGGCCGGGGGAGGCGCGCGGGGCCCGGGGCCTGCAGCCGCCGCCGCTGGTGCTGGAGGAGGAGGAGGAGAAGGAGGAGGAGGAGGAGAAGGGGGAGCCGCGGCCTGAGGGGGCCGCCCGGTAACGGTGCGTGCTGCCCGGCTTTACCTCAGCCTCCCTCCCGGTCCCCGGGGTCCCTCTCCTTGTTCCCGGAGCCTCATCCCCGCACCCCACGTTCCTCCTTCTCCTCCTCCTCTTCCTCCTCCCGCGCCCTCCCGGCCCTTCAGGTGCCCCCGCCGGCCCCCAGCCCCTCACAGCCCCCGAGCCCCATCGCCCCCCGGCCCCCTTCCCTCAGCATGTTCCCTTAACATAATCCCTCACGTTTCGCTTAAAACAGCGTGTTCCGTAATCCCACGTGCTCTCCTTGCACATTTTTCTTCATTTTACACTACATTTCCTGCCACTTTTCCTCCTCCCTTGCGTCCTACAGTTCCAGACTGCTTGGAAGCTTTTGCAGCCATTTTCCCCTCATGGTTACTCCCGGATTTCTCCTGCTGTTCCTATGATCGCATGTCTTTTCTCTGGGCCTTGCACTTCCCTCAGTCTCCGAGGCTTTTGCTGAGCACAGGAAGATGTGAATAACCTAAAACTGAAGCCCTGACTGTTTCGTTCTGTGACCCACAGGCTGGTGACATGGCCACAGACGTAGCTGATCCTGTGGTCCCTGACTGCAAAGGAGACGTAAGGAGCGGTGCCAGGTCAGATGCTGACTATCCTCTTCGGGTTCTCTACTGCGGAGGCAAGTGCTGAAGGGGCAGTGGGCCGCGATTCTTCCAGTGTGCTGTTTGTGAGGGCAGCCTAGCGGAAAGAGTGAGAGAATCGAAGGTTTTCTTCTGGTCAGCTTTTGTTGAAAAGATAGGCCATGGTCAGCGTGACCTTTCTGAGCTTCTTTCTGAAGTAGCTTGTGTGGTGGATTTTATCCAAAGTGTTTTTGGTGAAATGGGGGGGGCTCATGTAGAAGTTACATTAGCGGGAATGGTGCTCAGGCTACAAACTTCTGAGCAGATTTGTTCCTGCAGAAAGCTAGTAAAAAGCTAGTACCTTTAGCACAGATAAGGTCTCTGAGTATAAGTATGATAATAAATAAAGTTAGAATTAAAGTGATCGTTGCACTGTGTTTAGAATTCTGTTCTACTCATTACATTTTTAATTATATAGATGAATTTTTAGACAAGTATGTTATTTCATTTTAAAACATATCCCTCAAGATTATTTATTTCGCATTGTGCTTAAACACAGTTGCAGGGGATTAGAAAAGAATCCCTGCTGTGCATGAGTCTGCACAGTTGGTTTGGGTGTGTTTTAGAGTCAAGCCCATTCAACAAGTTACCCGTCTTCTTTGATGGGCTTGGGCCTAGATTTTCTTGGATCTTTGGGACATAGGTAGCTCTTGGAAAATAGAGAGCTATCCAAATCTGTATCTTTTCTCCAAATTGTATGCATCTCCTACTCTTCCTTCACTGACTGATTGCTCTTGCTGTGATAGTTTTATTCTAACACACAGTATGTGATCAAATGACTAATGGGAGGAAAAACTGTGGGGTGGTAGCAATAAAGTAATGTTTCGAGTCAGCGTGAGGTTATAACCAGAAGTTGCAATGTAAGAAGTCATTCCTAGCTTTAAAATACCAATTTGAATGAACACCAAGGTTGTAAGTTGAACGATTTTGTAATTTCTTTTTTTTTCCCTCCCTTCTTTCTCCAGTCTGTTCACTGCCAACAGAGGTGAGTTATTTTTTTTTTTGTTTCTTTCTGACCTACGATTTCTATGATGATTCTTTCTGACTTTTAATTGTGGTAGTTCTGTGCTTCAGTCGCTCTCATCTTTAGGATGCCACGAGGCTCCTTATGTGCTGCTAGAATGTTGGTATTGAGTCACTCTAAGGAGAAATGGCTGAGCTAAGTAGAAAATGTATTTTGCTCTATTTGTTTGTGACAACATTCACATGTCCTTTCTTCTCTAGTACTGCGAATACATGCCTGATGTGACTAAATGCAGACAATGGTTAGAAAAGAATTTTCCAGATGAGTTTGCAAAACTTACAGTAGGTAAGAATCTTTCTCTGTGTTCTGGCTTATATGTGTACTTAAATGTACTCAGAAATCTTTGAGCTTGTCCATTTCTTAACTTTTCTATCTTGCAGTTGTCTGAAAGTTAAACCATTTTCTCAAAAGTCTAGTGTGTTTTTGGATGCTGTGAATATAAGTTTGTCAGAAAACCTCAGAAACGATATTTGATGTTGATTAAGGTTTCTGCTGTAACCAGGCATCTGTGCATTTGTTTCCTGTCAAAGTTAATGTATCCAATTCTGTGTCTTCCCAGTCAACTGGATTGCTGGAGGAAAGGTCATTAGTAGTAGGGAGCTTGTTGATTAGAATTTAAATGTTGTTAATTTCTGTTCCTTTTTGGAAATTATGCAGAGACTTTATTGAAACTAACTCCATCCTCGAGCTGAATGCACAGGTCTAATTTGTCCCAGCGGTAGAATGAGGTTGTAACGTGCATCAGTCAGGGAACCATGGCACTAAAGCCAGCTGCTTAGGGATCTAGCAAAACGTCACTGTGCCTTACTTCCTATTTCTGTAAGGGCATGTGGTAATCTGACCACTAATTTTGTTCTCTTTCTTCTCACCACTCCGTTCTGATGTACGTAAGAAAATTCACCCAAACAGGAAGCTGGGGTTGGAGAAGGCCAAGGAACTGCAGGAGAAGAGGAAGAGAAGAAGAAGCAAAAGAGAGGCAAGGTCTAAATAGTTGTTTGTGGAATTGATTCATGAACAGTTTGGGACATCTTTTTCTCATCTGTAGGCCTGAACGAGGCACGGCTTTCTTGTGTTTTGGTTGTGTTAGCTACCCTTCGACTCCACGCAAAAGATACCCACTGGAAGAAGCGTATATGGTAGCAGAGTTGGTACAGCAATGTGTGCGGTGTTAGTGAAGAGACCTGGGTTGTGTATCTGATTGTCCCATCATTGCAATGGCGCTTATTCGGGGAGTAATTCTTTAATCCCCAAATCAGCTGGCATACCTCCACAAATGCCTGTTTCTGCCCTGTTTAATGTGAGCTTATAGGTTGCTTGCAGAGTAGAGCAAAGATTGTTTGCCTCTAGAAATGCCTCATGGTGCTGCTTTTGCTTTTTTTCCTTCCATCCTTTCCCAGTATTGTTAGTTATTTCTGTTTAATTAACACACGTCCCATCATAAATCAGAATGCTGCGGTTATTAATATGTATTTGCCTGCTTATTGTCAGCTTTCTATAGTGCTTCATAAATGATGGTTAATAGCCCAGTAGGATTCAGATTTTAAGCCACATATCGCTGCAGATGTTTTATTTTTGTGTCTTGGTAACCAGTTATGTTTACTTTGTCAGTGGGATATGTGTAGTGACAACAGTAACTTAGAATCTCTAGTTTGGATGCTTCTTTCAGAGACTTCAGAACATTTTCTTTCAACATTATTTTATTGTGTGGGATGCTGTGGCTAGTATGGGTTTAGTTATAAAATAAGTATTTAAAATCACTGGAGACTTTCTCCTAGAATCTCAAGTTTCTTGTAACTTAGGGTGTGGTGCTAAGTGTGATGGTACGAGATACTCTAGAAGAGAGGGTGAAGAAAATGAGCAAAAACTTAGTGCAGATGTTGACTCAAGAAACTTTGAGATGGCTGATAATTTAAGACAATAAATTGCTATCAATTTATAGTAATGTAGAACTGAAGCGCTGCACATTAAGGAAAAAATACTTGCAAGGGGTTAGTTTGCTTGTCATAAATTCTTGGTGAATTCTTGGCTTTCCTGGTGAGAAGGCTCTAGAACAAAATTTCACTTACCCTGTATAAACTTGAGTTTATACAAAGTCAACTACTGTGGCTGGCTTCTGTTTGAGGCATGTTTTTTTCTACTAACCCATATACATAAAACGTTTCATACATGTCCTGCATGAATATCTAGAATTTAACGTGCTGTTTAACCCAGCAGTCCAAGCAGGCAGGTTCTCCTGGCCGTAGTAAATGAACATGAGTAAGTTGCTTTGCATCAGACTCAAACCGTAGTGATTTTAAACTCATGAAAAACATTAAAGTAACAATTCATTCCTAAGATTACTATCAAAAAAACGGGCTACATGTAGACCAGAGTAAAGTGTTGAGAACCCCCCGTTTTCATCATTCTAATAGGGGTCTGATGTGTGTGCTGTGCTTTAATGCGTATTTGACATGCATAGGTCATTTTTTGTATACAGAGCTTTCTTGTGCAATGTATTTTTGTTTGCATACATAGATGGGGAGATAGGTTTCATTGTTTACAGGGTTGAAATCTGACAGTCTTTTGTCTTTAAGTGTTATGTCATTTAACTGTGTAATCTTACCTTCTGTTTTAAAGGTGGAAGAGGTCAGATAAAACAGAAAAAGAAGACTGTACCACAAAAAGTTACAATAGCTAAAATTCCTAGAGCAAAGAAAAAATACGTCACAAGAGTATGTGGCCTTGCAACCTTTGGTGAGTTTTGTTAGGTGTATTTTGTTTCCTTTAGATGTGCCTTTAACCTAAGATGTGCTTGCCTTTAACCTAATATTACCTAGAGTCTTGGCTTGCTTCCTGTGAGTAAAAAAGGTTTCAATTCTGAAACTTTATTCCCCCCACTGTAGGTATCTGGTCTTCTCTTCTGTTATCTCCTTCACTTCTTCACAAACTTTTTTTTTTTTTTTTTAAGTTAACTTAATGCTGGATACTGTCTTTTATTCTCTGCTGGTACACCTTGTCTGAAATATTTAACTAGTTCTTCATTCTAATTTAGCAATCATCAAATAAGAAGTCACTTAGAATTGATTTTTTTAATCAGTTCTGCATTTGTGTTTTTGGTGAGTGCGTGCAGCCTAGACCTGCAAAAGCAGAACGTATAGATGACTTTTAGTGATTTTGGCCTTGAAGAGTGCCAAATTTGTTAAGTCAGTTGTTTTGTATATAAATATCAGACTTTTGATTTCCATGGAAATCGTATTAAAGTTTTAACTATAAAATACCACTAGTCTTTCAATATAAATTTCAAAATAAATTTTGGTTGTAAACTTGAGGAAAAACTGGTATGACAATGACTGTACTTACACTGTCAATTTTCCCTTAAACAGAAATCGATCTTAAGGAAGCGCAAAGGTTTTTTGCTCAGAAATTTTCCTGCGGTGCCTCAGTAACAGGAGAAGATGAAATAATCATTCAGGGGGATTTCACAGATGACATTATCGACGTAATACAAGAGAAGTGGCCTGAGGTAATAAACAATTTATTCTGTAAGACCTCTAGTTTTCCACAGTAGCCTGTGACTTTTCCAGTGATTTTCAAAAATGGGTGTCACCTTCAGTAGCACAGACTGTTGTTCGAAAGTAAGACCAGTTGTTGCCCTTCCTCCTCCATGTGAACAATTAGGTTAAGGAGTGATTAAAGTTGAAGCTGAATGTTGCTTCCATTGTCCAAGAAACATTAAATCCTTAAAGATATAGTGTAGGGAGGAAGGTGTATCAGAGTAAGAGCTGTCAAATATCTACAGCTTCTCCCTGACCATTTCTTAATGGTGAATGCTTAAGTGTTCTTGTGCTGCCATTCTATTTTTCAAAGTATCTTAAAATATCGAAAAAAGTTGTTCTTTAGAAGAAGGGGTGAACTCATTTTGAGTCGAGCTGAAGTGTAGATGGTTGAGAATTTTGGTTGCACTGCTCTAAGTGCAGACAGTTTCTTTGACTCTCCCTTGTTCTGGTATTTCCTGGTTTGAATTCCTTCTGAATAACTCCGTAGGCTTGTCCTTCGTCAGAGCCTCATAGGCTCAGCTGTGTGATATAGGCATGTGTCACTCCCTTGGCATTTACAGCAGAGAGTCTCAGATGGCGATGTGTGCTTCTCCTGCACTTCAGTACATGTACAGTGAAGAACATTGAGTGAGATGTGTAACAAGGAAATATACTTAACCTGTTTTGGCTTTTTTCCCCCGTAGGTGGATGATGACAGCATTGAAGATCTTGGAGAAGTCAAGAAGTGATAGCGAAAGACTACCTTTATTTAAATTTATGGTTATTAATGATGTAGCCAAAGTGAGGCTTCTAAATCCATTGACTCTGCAGTGAAACTGTGGAGAACCCGTATCCTTGGCATTTTCACTGTTCTGTATAGGCTGCTTCTTTTTTTTGTTGTGATATTTGCCAAAGCTAAATTGGGGTTCTATCATGCTTACGCATGAAGTAGATTTAAATAAAATTACTGTTCCTCACTAAGTAGTGTTTGTGGTCTGTAGAGCTACTTTCCATCCTAAGCATATAGGAAAATAATAATTTAAGTAATTAAACGTTTATTTTTCATCTGCTGCCCTTTCTGCTGAGCTAAGTATTTAAAGCATGTATCTGGTGTACAGAAACGCGTACCTCTGACTTACCTGCATAAAGTCTGACTGCTTGTTTGCTTCTGCACACTGTGTTCATGTGGCAGGTACAGTGAAGTGAAAGCTGTGCAGCCTTCCAGGCTCCTAGCGAAGAGCTCTGAGCACAGCTTTGGTGCTTTGTATTTCACCGCCCCATTTAAAGACATTAAATGCTCCCTGCTGGCGCTGTCTTGGAATTGCCACTATAAACTTAAACGACTTCAAACCCACTGTGTACATTATCCTCTGCCAAGTCCTTTTCTTTGCGATTTTTGGTGATAAACCTGTAGATGTAATTAGATTTAATTAGCGAGACAGCCGCCTCTCTGCAGCTGTTCCACGACAAACCCGAGGGGGGCACTTGCCCTTCGCTGACAGCGCCTGGCGGGCGCGGGACTCGAACCCGCGGCCCTTCCCCTCCGGGGCGGGGCTTTTGCCTAACGGCCACCGGGGGCGGGGCGCAGCCGTGGCGTCAGGGCCAGGGCGCCGGTGGGTGGGGGGCTGAGGGGAGGGGGTCGCCGCCTCAGGGCTCTGGGGGGGGACTCCCCAAGGAGTTTTGCGTTTTTTTTGTGATTATTTTTGGGTGTTTTTCCCCCTTTTCTCGCAGGGCTGCCGGATGAGAAGGCGGCTGGGTGGCCGTGCGGCGCCTCAGCCAGCGGGAGCCCCCCCCCCAAGGCTCCATGCCGGCTGCTGCCCGCTCCGGGCTAACGCCTGGCAGCAGCCCCGGCCCCTATGAACCCGGCCCGGCCGCGCTCCGCTTCGCCTCAGGTAAAAAAAACAAACAAACAAATAAATAAATACATAAAACGAGAACCGGGGCCCTGGGCAGGGGGCTGCTGGAAACGTGAAGCGCTCAGCGTGCTGCTGACGGCTTCGGGCAAAGCCCACAGGTGGCACCACAGCCGCAGGCAGCGTTTAGGGGCGGTCTCTGTGCCTAACACACAAAGATTTCAATTGAAACCGACCCGGAGTTTGTTATCAGGAAACTGGGACGCTTGTTCTTCGTGCTGAAGCGTGTTCTCCTTCTTGTGTTTCCTAGAAATTCAGCCCGAGCTTTGAGAGCAGCACCATTGAGAAGCAGAGGCGAGAGCTCCAGGTTTTAATCGCAGAACTGAAGGATCGAGATGAGGAGCTGAATGCCATGGTTGCCGTGCATCAGAGGGAGCGCCTCGCCTGGGAAGATGATCGGCAAAAAATACTGACTCTGGCAGAACGATGCACCTTATTAAACAGTAAGCATTGTCTGTAAAGAATAGAATCCCGGTCTTTCAGTAAGTTTGGATGCTTTGAGCCCTGACTGACAGCGTTGAATCATGTAAGGAACCATTTCCTACACTTCAGCCTTACGTTGTCTTCTTTCTGAGATCAAAACTTCTACAGTGGTACTAAAATGGACTGATCATGTAGGACGTTCATTTGAATTTGTAAATTGCTTCTGTGGACTCATGAAGTAACTATGGAGAGAGAACAACTTGCAAGCATGCCGGTGGTCTGCAGAGCCCTGTGCCCTGAGGTTCTGCTGCAGAGCTTTGATATCATCCACGAGGCACCTGTATAAATCACCTGGTGGCTCCAAACAGCCTTGTTTGACAGCTATACCACAGATGTCACCAAGGAGTTTGTGTTCTGTCTGACCTGGGTAACAGGAATCCTCATTTGGAGTGCACAAAGTGAACATTCATTTCTGAATTACGTGATTTTAATTGAACACTCATTTAATTAATGGACCCAGGATTAAATTCCTGTCCATACATTAGCATAAAATCACTGTCCAGTAATTAAAATCTCAGAAATATCTAGCCTGATTTCTCACAAATATCTTCTCTTTTTTTTTTTTTTTCAGATGAACTGAACAAAAGAAATGACATTATAAAATCCCTAACCAAAAAGTTAAAGCTCTTAGAATCTCAGCAGAGTGACAGTAAGACAATATGTGAAATTAGACAACAGAAGTTTAAAGAGCTGTCTCAAAAACTAACAGATATGACTCTTCACTGTCAGGGTCTGGAGGTAGGAGTTGAATAATGGTCTGATTTTGCAGTCCAAATGTGTGGAATGCCAGTGACACTTGTGAATTTCACTAGTGAATGAATATTTCAGATTATCAGGCTCCTGAGTTGTGTGTCTTTTAGTACAGTAATCTTAGATCAAGTTGTCATGCGGGGGGAAGAAAAAAAAAAAAAAAAAGCTTTTCTAAGCTAGGATTTGGAACTTGATGTTTGCTTACTTAGTTTTGGAGAACATTGTTCAGAACCAACTTGCTTCCAAAAATCTCTGGCACCGTGACTTCATGTTTAACCCCCAAAACTGTACTGGTACTTCACTGGGAAGTTCCAGAAAGTCTTACTTACACTACTGGTTACTATTAAGAACTGTTAATATTCTGTAACTGGTTTAAGGATATGATTTATTTTTTTTAATGACTTAGCAATGATGTGTTTATTGTAATAATCTTTCCCTGTGTCCAATACGGTAAAGCAGTATTCTGTGTTTCCATCTATCTAATAATTTTAAGGCATGCAGGCTATTAAGGCCCTTGATTACTAGCAAGTTTAGATGTAAAAGAACTGGGGAACAATTTCTATTTCAGCCTTCTTTTGTCCAAATCCTCTGTTGCCATTCGTGATTTTTAAATACAGTTGTCCATACATTTGCTGGCAAAACTGTAACTTTGAATTAGTGAAGTAAAAATTGACATCGTTATTTCTGTTCACTAGGAGGAAAATCAAATTCTCCGCTGCTCCGTTTTGGAACTGTCTGCTAAGAAAGGCCAGCTGCAAGCTAGAGAACAGGAGCTTCTTAAAAAGCTTGAGCTGAAGGTAACATCTGTCATCTCATCAGGCACTAACTGTGATCAAAATGCAGTGCATTTATTGGTGACTGACATAGTGTTTTAGTCTGTGTTGTTTTCACATCTGTTTAATTCTTTGGGTTGACTGAGAAGGAAAAAGTAGTCAACAAACAATAAACTCATTTATTTTCATAAAAAGGCATGTTTCCTGGCTTTTGATTTTTTTTCCCTTCAAAAACCCAGAAGGAAATTTGTGAAGTAGCTACACCTACTGCAGTAAGGTGTACTGTTGTTTTGTTGAGATCCATATGTGAAGGTAAAACAATAATCAGGAATATGTTCTATTTCATATTTCAGGGAGAGGCTGTACTTGAAACAACTGATTACATTGCTGAGTTTACATCTAAATTAAAGCTGGAGAGTGCACTGCGTGCAGCAAAGGCAGAAGAATTCAGTCTCAACAAAGAAAAGCAGGACCTCAGACTGAGACTGAGAGAACTAATATTTGAAACAGATAAGCTGAAAGGTAAATGTTTATACCAGGCACCTCATTTAGTATGGACCAGCGTGATTCCTTTTCATGCTGGGAAATACTATGTTTTGTTTTAAAGATGACCTCTGTGAAAAGATGAAAGAAAATAATAAGCAGCAGGAAGAAATCATTCACCTCAAACAAGAAAATGTCTTCTTGAAGAATGAGCTTGCACTTAATGGTAAGTGCGGGCAGTTGGCTTTTCAAGCCTCGGCTTTCAACAGATCAGAACCTTCTAGATGACAGCAGTTCACTGGAATCTGAGGGAGGCAGCTTCCTTGACATTTAATAAAGGTAGATGCCCTTGTGTGTTATTCTGTGAAAGCAGTACCTAGGACTTCTGCAGGGACAGTTTATAAAACCTTGTAAAAGCACAGAGTTCACCAATGTGATGATGTGTGGAGGAGTAAATGGTTCAGAGGATTCTCTCTTGAGAATTTTTGAGACTTTCATGTCTCTCATGGTATTAATACAATAAATGGGGGTGGTGTTCTTCCTTCTGAGTTAGGTTGCATGGAAGTTAGTGATATACTGAAAAGATGCAACATGCAAAGTCTAGAGCTTAGGCCACGTGAAATTACTAGCCCGTTCACTCCCTCCTGTGGGCAGCAAGCAGGTGTTGCTGTTGAAGCAGCAATATGTTCACAAATTCAGTTTGGTACTTTGGTACTCAGTATTTCCCAGCACTTACCTGTACAAGGCATGTTTTAGAATTAATTGGTAAGCTTCTTTTCCATGAAAGAATGTAAACATGGAAAAGTAAAATGTATCAATCAATGAAGTTGAATATTGCTACTAGTAAAACTAGATGCTGGTTTAGGTGAAAAGCCCAAAGAAAATACCTAATAAATCTGTGAGACAACTTACTGTGTTTTTGTTCAGAGGGAAAAGAGATCCTGTTGATCTTAAGAAAGTGCTTTTATTTTGTTTAGGTACTTGTTTCTACTGCTACAGACATGCATAAACAAATGTACTTGATTTGTGTCTATTCACTTAAAGTAAGTAACTTGAAAACTATATAACATGTTTTGAAACAGTTGAGAAAGCAAAGAGAAAGGATCAACTTCTTCAGTTTGCCAAGTCTAAACAAGTACGGACTGACACGGAGCTATCAAGTTTGCGACAGGTATGACCCCAACTGTCCTTCTGTTCTGAGATTATAAAGACGTTTTTCAGTAACATCAGATTTGCACAGAACAGTGTGAAAGTTAAAACTGTCTGTTCTTAAATAAGAAAGAAAAAAAAATCAAATTTGCTGTTGCTGCCTTTTTGAGACACTATCAAATGTTGATTTTTTTTTGTTGTTTAAATTAAAAATCCTTGATACAAATCCTTGTATTTACACAGGCTTTTGGCCTCTATTGTGTAGTTGTATCTACTTAGTTCTGCAATGAGTAAACATCCCCGCAGCACCCTGGTGAGGTAACAGTTCATCAGTGTGTGTATAACCAGAAGGTGCTATGCTCCGAAGTCATCTGAAAGGCAGTGGGAGTTGGGTGTGCTGGCTCACGTGTGCCCAAGGTGAACTCCTGCAGCATAAAGGGCAGGGTGTACCAAAAGAGCTCGCTTCAAGGGAGACTTAAACCCAGTGTGTTCACCTGCACTTATTTGATGTTTCCAAGGCACGTTCAATATTCTTTTATTGCAAATAATTGATCAGTGTGTTATCTTTCAAGTTAGCTATACAAAACATTCCGTGCAGTGAAAACCAAAACTGCAGTCATCGTTCCTTGTCCTGTAATTTTGCTTTGAACAACATAATAACAACTTGTGCAGAGTACTGAATAGCAGTAATGATATTTTATTTTTGGTTCATTGTGGTTTAGTTACAGAAGACCACTCCAGTTCTGTAATAAAAATACTGTTTATTTCAGAAAAATGTTTTTGTAAATACATGGAGAGAGAGTCCCTTAGACTTGGATGGCTTTGACAATAAATTGACTACAGATATATAAAAATGGTTTGTTTAAAAACAAACACACAAAATAACAACAAAAAACCCCTGCACATATATTAAAAAAGCTTATAAAAATATTTTGAGGATCTATTTGGAACACCAGCAGTGTGTTAGTGCCTGACAGCAGCGTTCTCGCATTCCAGAACTTCATTAATGTGCCTTGCTATCTTTAAGCAGATCTATGTAAAACAGCAGCGTGACTTGCAGTTTCTTCATGTCAACTTGGAGAACTCTCAGGAATTAAGACAAAAGCATGAAAAGGTGGCATATGAAAGGAGGTACAGAAGTTTGTTTTTTTTTTTATATATATATATGCTAATTTACTCTCCAGTAGACTTCACTGTTGAGCCACAGTTGGCATTCTGAAATAGATGTGTTTTGTATCAAGATGGCTTTGCTGGACTTGACCGGATATCCAGTGCAGTTGTCCGGTAGCTGTTTTACATGGTCAGGACACCATGAGTATCTGTCACAGAATTTAAGCATTGTATGGAGGTCAGACAGTTCTTGATCTTTTTTAAAAAACAGGAATATTCTGGCGGTACGGCTGTTAATCTGGCCCGCTATTCCACGTTTGAAAAACAAAATTCAATTTGCTTTCAGATTAGGAAATTGGTGCACTCCCTGAAAGTTCAAACAAAATTATCAGTTGGGTAAAACGTGAGGGAACTCTCAGACTCTCTTTTTACAAAGTAACATGGTCAAATAGGGGCAGGCTTCTGTTGTGTTTGGGCAGCATGCAGCTGCTTCTTAGTATATAAGCCACTGTAGAACCATGGCTACAGCCTCTAGTTAATGTATAGCTTTATCCAGACTAGTTACATATGCTCTTTAAATACACTGTTTCTGATGATTTCTTTTTCACACCACTGTAGCATAGGTACAGTGTTCCCTGCTCCTGAAAGTAACAGCCAAACAGAGTCGGTTAGGACTGACGGTACCCACAGGGTGTGCGAGGATCATGGAACTGCACAAGTTCCGAAAAGCAGGGTAGAAAACACCTCTGAGATGTGTGAAGTTGATAATAGACTGTTACTGGATGCATCAGGCTTGGAGAAAACTACATCAGCACGCTTAAATCGGTGTCAAAAAGTTGTGAAAGGCTTGGCAGTGGAAGAAGAAGAAAAGCAGGATGTTGCATCAAGCTCTGATGAGCTAGACAGCAAGCTATTTTATGAGGCAAACAACACGAGGCTGTTGAGAAACAGGGAAATCTCTGAGAATGAAGTGGAAAGCAGAGACCAGCAAACTTTTGAGTCATCTTCACCTGAATATTGGCTTAACATCACTTCTTGTGTAAATTCGCAAAATACTTTTATCCAGAACGCCACATCTGACAAAGCTGATAATGAAAATAAAATCTGGGAAGAGAGAACTGGAATTTTGTTTGGTCAAAAAAGCAAAGAGACCTCTGTTGCAATTCACACATCTGAATCTGAGTCCTTTAGTAGTAACTGCATTATTAAAAAAGATGCAAGGTGGAAACCCATATCAGATCCAGAATGGCTGAAGATTTTCAAACCCGTAAAAGGGAATGGAAGTAAATTGCAGAGAAAAGATTGCAACTGTCCTAAGACTGCAGAAGAGATGACATATGCCAGTTCAAAAAGGTTATGTACTTGTTACATTTAAGAAGTAGACAGGGACAAACTAAAGTTATGTAGAAACTCGAGTGGACAAGCTCTCAATAATTTGTATTATTTCAGGGGATCTTTAAAGTAACTGCTGTTTTAAAATTAGACCACCAACTTGAAAAGTGGCAAATTTAAAACAAGTTAAAATAGCTGTAAGGTATCATTATTCTATTTTTATGCTGCATAACTCACCAAATAAACCAGTTGAAGAGAAAAATGCAGATTTTCAAAAATCTTTTGATTTTTGGAAATCCCAGATGTTACTTGTAAATCTGGTGGGTTCTGACTCAGTCCAGACGTGGACTTGTACAGTGACATTACTGTAAGGCAAGAAACAAACCCAGATTTTGTGTGATGTTTTACTGACTGTGTTATTTCTGTTGAGAAATCACACAGCGGCTGGGCAAGAATGTAGGACATGGCTCTTCCGTGCAGGCTGCTTTTCCTCACTCAGGGCAAGATTTAAAGGACAGCATCTTTGTTCGTGGGGCTTTCTCCCTGTGTTTATACTGGGGGAGGAAAGCGGGATGTGTGGCTGGGGACAAGCAGAATGAGGTTTCTAATTCTGAGAAGTGTCAGAAAAATACTGAAGTGTCTCAGTGGCACTGGAAGGTGTCTAAAATATAAATGCTGCTTTGCAGTTATAGAAGTTGTTTTTATGCCTGCACAAGCAAGGGCATTCAGAGCTGTGACTGTTTCTATGGATTTTTTGTGCTGGTTCCTCTTCGTCCTTTCGAAAAAGTGACTGGCTTTCCAGTTAACACCTCTGAAGTTTTCTGAAGATTTCTGAAGTTTTACAAAGCAACTTCAGAGCTGCTTTTTAGATGGGTGAAGAAGAGGTAGCTTTCCAGCTGATAGTTTGACATGTACAGTAAATGAACAGCTGTTTAAACCTGAAAAGTTTTAACCAGCAAGTTTGGCCCAATACCCAAACAATTTAATGTTATGGAAGGGAAGTATCTGATTGTACCAATGCTTTTATTCTATATTGCTTTTAAAACAAAAATACCATAGAAATCATTACTACAATGAGACAGACTTCTTCAGAAACAAGGTGAATGAGCAGCTGCTGGAAAAAATAGTGCTGTCCTGGCACATTTTCATGCAGCTTAGCTGAGCTTCTTGTGTTATTGACTGTCTTCAGTTTCCACTGTCCACAAGTCATAAAACAAGACTTCCCCTTACGTCTACCCTCACCTCTCTGTATTTACTCTGTCCAGCAGCACAAATGACACATTGTCACCCCTACAAATCTCTTTTGAGGCTGAGTCACTCAAACTGCTTTCATTTTTTGACTCATCCTTAAGGGGATTTTAGGGGAGAAGGAAAAACTCAACCCAGGCAGTGCAGGCAGAATGGATATCAGTCAGTACAGGGGGGCTGCTCCAGCCATTTGGAGTTCGCTGAGCTATCAAGTTTCGATCCTAGGAGCTATGCTAGGAGAGACTGGAGATGGATTGACTCCAATGCCTGTTCTCCAGCCATTGCTGATTCTGATTTCCCACCAAATACATTCTCACCCTGTAAATGGGAGGGAGACTGTGGTATTGCAGTCCTCAGCATGGGCATCTTGTTTGGCTACTGCCATTAATGCCTTAACACAACATTCCTCCTAGGACTTGAATCTGGATCCTCCAGTTTCCCGTTGCTGGCCTCATAGTGCTGATGATGTATTCTGTGTGTAGGGAAGGGTGCTGGCACCTCCCTGTCAGCCCAGCAAATATTTTTGACATGAGTTCTTGAATTCTGGACAAGCCAACAAGCAGCCTATTAACTCTGCCAAATACCATAGCCAGCTGCAGGAGCGATCGTGAAGTGCTGTAAGGCAGGAATCCTGTCTGTGTGCTCTGGCTTAAGTGACTCCATTTATGTTGGACCAACATTTACTGGCTTGGGATGTTTATCTCAGTTCTGTTTTTAAAGACAGCAGTTACTTGTTCGGTGTGCCCCCGCAGGAATAAGCCACCCGTGCCTTGAGCCAGCTCCCTGCCTCAAAATCCAACCCATTTCTCTCCGCTCCCTCCCAGCCTGTGCAGTTCTTCAGACTTGTCTGTGCTCATTGCCTTACCTCTGTGTCCTGCTGCGAGGCTGCTGCAGCTTGTTTTGTCACAGCTCTCCAGAGCCTGCTCTTGTTAGAAGCTCACAAACACGAGCTCCTCTTTTTTAAGAGCCTATTGTACCCCTGTGTTTTACGAGAGAAGTGGAACGAGACACAGCATACGGTTCTCAGCTGGCACCTCTCACAAGGGCTTTTTCTTAGATTGAGTGGCACTGAAAAATAAACCTTTCTGAGGCAGCCTTGCCAGGTATGGAATGGATTGCGCCACCGAAACAAGTATCTAAAGAATACTTAACCAAACATTGGGAATTTGAAAAGTCTTTTATTTAATGGATGTGTGTTTAACTAACTGATGCAGGCAGTGCTAGCAGTCATGTTTTGTTCAGAAGAGTGAGGAATATGGAGATGTTTTATTTGGGGAGATGGTTGCCATTTTATTTACTTTTTGAAAGCTTTATGAAGTGGAAATAGCAGCTGAAGATGAAATGCGCTGCAGAGCTCAAACCTGCTAGCAGAACCCAGGGCACGTCTTTGAACAAGCTGCAGACTGCATTCAGTCTGGGGGCCAGGTGATTTCAGGGAAAGATTTCTTACGTATATTTGGGCTGCTGCTGGGTTCCCGTACTGCTGGAGCAGATGAGCCAAAACAATTCCTAATGTGCTGCAGCCTTTGTTAGTTTTAGGCTTGATTTGTGATCAGTTGTTGCTGGAGCTGGCAGAGGGATGTGGGACGTTCTGATAAAATTCTGATTTAAGCCACTGAAATTGAGAACTGTTTTTTTTGAAGGGTAGGCTTCAATAAAGTTAACTTTTCGTAGAGGAAAGTTGTGAGAAAGTTTCAATCCTTATACATGCATGTTAAGGGTTACAGACCCTATCAGGGCAAGCTGGTGGTATTTGTAAGTCAGTGTTTTGACAATAATAATGTTCTGGGCCTGATTTATTGCTTTAATTGACATTTAAATTGCTTTTCAGATAGTCCTAAATATACTCAGATACACCCAGTGATAAATTAATATTTTGTTTTGCTTTAAAACCTAGGGGAAGATGCATGCCAATAGCTTGTGTGCGTCAACTCCACTCTGAAATCATAGGCAACTGAATGTTGGGTTTAATTGCAGTTTACCCAAACTGAACTTTAAATGTACTGTTTCCTTCTGTATTTGTAAATAAATATAAGAAAGCCTCTTTTGGAAAGCTCTCCTGTGATCTCCAAAGTAAGATAGTGGCGTTAAATGTCTGAGATTCTCTTGAAAAAGTTCACCTACAAATATTAATTTGCCTAAGTGGTGATTTCAAAAAAAGAAGAAGAAAAGAGGAATAGTTTATGAAAGAAGGAGTACCACCGGAGTAGTGGGAGGACGTAGATACTGCCTTTTATATGCTCTTTGGGATATTAAATACATATCCTAGCACACGGCAATATCTTCTTGAAATTGGTTGAATGTCAAACCCTTGTCCTCAGAGACTGAAGCTCATCTAGTGAAGATGTCAAACATGGAACAGCTCTGAGAAACAGAGTGATCTCACATGTTTGGTTTTCTTGGGTCGGGGCCCATAAATATTTATTTATTTCTCTTTACAAGTTTAAAAAGAATTGTGTTGCTGTTTCTGGCAATATCTTATTTTTCTTTTTCTTTTCTTTTTTTTTTTTTTTTAACAGTGAAGAAAATGTGGATCTGAATTCTTTTCACTTGGATTCTTCCCGTTGTTTGACTTCCACCCAGAAAGGAGACAGACCTCAAAGATGTGAGAAGTTCTCCGATGCAAACTCCCCTCTGGACATCGGTAACCTTTCAGTGATTGAGCCAAAAAATAGATGCTGCAATCCTACCGTCAACAAAGTCAGTACTTTATTGCAGAATGTGTTTTATTAATTTTATGGGGAATTATGACTGATTTTGAACTGAGACATTTTTTAATGGGAGAGATGATTCTTGCTGTTATAACTCTCTCATCTATTCTAGAAAGATGATTTCATAACTGCGGCTTGCTTTCTGTCTCCTCCAGGATGCCTGCTACCCCACAAGTAAGCTGCAGCGTGCATTGGCTGAGTCTCAACAGATGGTTGCTGATCTGGAGCTTAGCACTCTCCTCCACATGAGCCCTCACTGCGGTCCAAACAGCAGCAGCATTAATACGGTATTTGTTGCTCTTCTGTGACTAGATTTAGGTGGCTGAGAAGAGTCACTGTGAACACTGTGCTTGACCTGTGCGACAACATTATAAGCAATATCCTCCTCATGCTTTGCTGCAGAGCAAACCCCTGCATTCCTTCGCATAAAATGCTTGGATTTTTTTTTATAGGATTCTTTATGGCTCCTTAAGGTCATGACAGGATTTGACTTTTGCATGTGTCTAAGCAGATGGAAGGAAGAAGGCATTTTGGAGCAAGCTGTAGGAGGTCTAGAAAAAAGCGAGCACAAGTATGACTTGCACTCAGAACTGGTTTATTATGCTGGCTATATTTGTGGAAAGGAGGACAGTACAGGAAATGGTGATATAGAGAATAGTTTTGTGTAGGAATATAAGCCTGACTCTCAGCGTAAATAACCTTTGAATTTTTGTGGGTTAATAGTTTTAGTTCTTTCATTGCAGGGTCAGAGAGCATACTGAAGGGGCAAAGAACCCGTCTAACAGCTGTCACAGCAATGCATTTTATGAACGTGAACTCTGATAGGAGGTTTCTGTCCTGAGTATGTGAGCTACAGGAGTCATTGGAGAAGGAGGCACTTGTTTGTTTTCATAAATAGCCTTAAGAATTTCTGCTTTGACAAGATTTGTAACAAAGGAGATTGTATCACTTGTCACTAGTGTTGATAGGGATCACAAAGGGAGAATTTGGGCTCCTAATGAGAAGGCTGCATGCTGAAACTTCACCTGTGCTTTTCCTCTGAAAGTATTACCTCTCCCTAAAAATGTTGCACTCCTTGAGGCCTTAGATGAACTTGACTAGAACAATATTACTGTAAGTACCGGACCAACAAAAGTAATTCTGATAACATTGAGAACCAAAAAACCTTAGTTGTGCTGGGACTGGCTGACAGAGGATAAAGGTTGTGTGCCAGCATTTGCATAAACTGAAAGGATATTTTGTTCAGAAGTTCATCTGCAGGATTTCATTCAGCCTGAAAGACGGCAGCAGTGTAGTCCTTTGCAAAGACTATCTTGTGGGATGGATTCCTGAAAAGCCCTCTGCAGAACAGTAGTTACTTGTGGCTCTTGCCCAGCCCCATCAGATGTCTGGCTCCTGCTCTGATTGGCATGCCACAGCTCGGCTGAACCGGCCATCCTTTAGGCGAGAGCACGACGCTGCTTTACAACCTGACACTGCGTTTTTCAGCTTGGGAATTGGCTTCTCCTTTGGAATGGCTGTTGCTTCGGCGGGTAGAAAATAAAGCACGCTCATATTTTCTGGCAAGGGTAGCTTCTGCACCACATCTGTGGAACTTTGATCTACTTTCGGAGCAGTTCTGGGCAAAAACTTGTCAAGCATGTTCTGGTTAATCTATGCAGGCTAACTAATCTGTGCTTAAAACCAGGTCTACCTGAGGCTGTTTTAAACTGCTCTTTAAAACACGATGCATATAAAAAAATAACCCTTAAAATTTAATCAGTGAGAATTTGTGCCTGATGAATTCTGTGCCCTCTTTAGGGGAGGGGGGAGGAGGGAAATAAAAAGTGTACCACTGCTGCCCGCCAGTTTGAATGTGGGACATCTGTAATTCTTATTGTCCAAGTTCCTTGATTTCCATGTGGTGTTTTTGCATTACAATATAGACATCAGAACTTGCAGAGACTCTTCACAGAACGCAGTTGTCTGGTGCAGAAGAAAGAGGTGCTAAGCTTCCGTTCTTTTCTCTATGATATTTTGTGAGTATGCTTTTTTTTTTTCCCCACTTGATTTATTTTTGTTTGTTCTCATTATAAATGCATCTGCAATATTAATACAAGTCTCTGGGCTTCTGAGATGAGCCTGGCACAAGATTCTAAGTGCACTGCTCTGAATGCATTTCCGATAAAACTCTTGTGAGTACTGTAGCAGCAAACAGATACTAAGGCAGCCAGTAATTCCTTTAGTCAAATAATTAAACTTTTCTCAAGCATGTTTCTAACACTTCCTGCTCAGAAAAAGTCTGGGCTGTCAGATCTTGCAGGTCCATTCCTGAGCCTGCAGCTTTTCTTGTACCTGCACACAGCTTATTGTAGTTGGAGTCCTTCTGGGTGTTACAGATAACAGGATCAAGGATATGAACATTGTTGAGTAAGAGATTGGGAAGTGTTTTTCAATGCCATGGCCAAGGGCTGTTTTAGCATATTGTTCCAGGGCTCGGAGCTCCAAAAGTAGAATGTATTGAGTAGAGCTGTTTCAGAATATAAAAAAAGCAGCCTTGCCCATACCAGATTGTTCTTCCTTTTCTAAATCAGGAAATTTCTCACTGTCTGATTATTTGTTCTACCAATGTGAGTTGGATGCTTGCAATAGGCACCGTGTCGTCTGGTTCTGAGGACAAAAGGGTAACCAGATATGGTTAAAACACAGAAAACCACATGAAACTGAGTAACAGCTAGCAACAATGGGGGGGGGGGGGGGGGGGGAAAAGGAAATCTTCCAGTGCTGACACAACCCCAGAGCATGTCTGCAAAGGGAAATTATTACTCTGTAAGCTGGAGTGTGAAGCTGTGTGGCAGTGGCTTTCTAGTACTGGTTCTTCATGGGGACACTGGGGGTGCTCTTACGCAATTTTGGGCCAGTGGAGGGCTCAGTTCTTTTCTCGGTATATTCAAACTGCACTCTGTGTCTCTTCTGTGTCTCTTCTGTGGAGCTGAACCTTTCATGCCCCTGGGAAGTGGTGTTGGTTTACAGCACCCCGACGTTCTGCTGTTTCGGCAGGTATGCTCTGCATTAAGTGCAGAGACACTGAGTCTTCTCTCAAAGTGAGTTGGGTCTGCTTACTGCACGCTAATGGGGCTCTCAGAGGAAATGGATGCTGAGTAGCTGGAATGCCCGGCCTCGCTGTGCTGTAATATTCCTGTGCAGAGATCTCTTCTTTTCCTATAAGGATAAGCCCCAAGCTAAAAGAAGCAGGAGGGTTTGTAGATCGAAACCAGTGCTGTGACTTGCATCCTGAAACCACTGATGTTAAAAAGTTTCAGGAGCAAATCCCCAAAATTGCTGAGCACCGTGCTGATGCAGCAAAGTGGTAAGCACATGCTTAGCCTACAGAAATAATCTCATTTGCTTAAAGTGAGAAAGAACTGATGGAACAAACGTACCCACAATTCACTGTAAATCCATGACCAGGTTTAGTGACTCTGCAAGTCACTGGTTGCTGAATAAATCTTAATTTTTTCTCTTAATAAAAGGCATTGAATCAACTGTGATGAGTTAAAAACAAAGCAGCTTTTGCAGGTTCAGAAGTAACTAACATGTTCATGTAATTTTGTATTGAAAAGTGATGGAATTTATTTTTTGTTGATTGCTTTCAAGTCACTTGATGGCAGATGCAGTGCTAAACATTAGGTTAATTTCCTGCTGACAGTGATTTAGCTGTTTTCACCAGTCAGTCATTTTCTCTTCAGAGAGAAACTGAGCTGGGGAGAGCTGAAGAGCCACACAAAGGAGGAAAGCATTGGGAAAAAAGGATCTGTTTGGTTTTGGACAGCGTACTGTGTGCCACTTCTTGTTAACTGTGACTCAGTGGCAGGCCAAGGGCACAAAGATCACTCCTTTTTGCAAAACAAAATGAAAACATTTTATTTCATAACACGCAAGTGGTATCCCTGAGAGTGTTGTCCTTCTGTGAAGCACTTCATTTACAAATCTGTCTCCTCTTTATATTTTTATTGTATTTTTTGGTCTGTCTTCAGTATGAAAATGCATATAGTAAATTGACGTATATGTGATTGCTTAATATATTTCAGAGGAAATAAAAGCCTTCTGTCTTTTAATACAAATCTTTAATTTTCTGCAGTGGATGAAGACATTTCCATTATAGAATTATTTTTGAGAACTGAAGATCAGCAGCCCATCAGCTACAATGGAAAGTTACCTAACTTTTTTTTCGATAGTTCTATGAGTGTTTGAAAGACTCACAAGTGGCAAAAGATGTGACTACGCTGGAATACATTTCAACTTGAAATAAAACATAGAATGATGCCAAGGTAAACAAAACTATTTTTTATAGCAATGAGGTCAGGTTAAATACTGGCTTGTTTTTCTAAGAATCTTCAATGTGTAATTGTTACCACACAGCAACTATTTTTCTTACCTTTTTTATGGTGGTTCAGAAATAATTTTAGAGCATGACACACCAAGCATTCATTTTTGTTAGTTTATTGTTTTTGTTCTGAACTTGCCATGTAGAGAGATGAATAATGTTTATAGGAAGTTCCCAATTAGTGTTGTAACCAGGAAATGCCTCCTACATTGTTGAAATTGGACAGCTGTCACCCACAAGGTGGGCAAAACAACTCTTCCCCAGTGAGCAGCTATTTATTCTAACAAAAGCTTACAGCAAGATCAGGTGTTTGTGTGGACTGTTTTAGCACTGTATGGCAATGGCTAACCATAATGTGACTGGCTTTTTAGTATTTAAACTCTTTTTATCTTTGACTACTGAGCAAGACATTTCATTTTCAGTTTGAACTTTTTTTTTTAATGAAAAGGTCAAATAAGATAATAAAAGAGATTATTTTCATACATCCTTCTGGCATATTTCACACACTGTCCAACACATTCTGTACTTAATTTGATGATTCTCTGGGACACGCGACACCAACTGCCCAAAACACGAGTGCAGGGCAGGCTCTGGGTGGCCACTCAGCCGCATGTGGCTTGCAAGCAGCCTGGGGCACCTCTGCCAAGTCCACGTCCTTGTACACAGTGCCAGCGCTTTCACTGTGTGGGGGTAGCTGAGCAAGGGGCGTCTCTGGCCCCAGCCACTGCTACGAATTAATTGCAGTGAAATAAAACACTTGCACCATGGTTTCCCCTTGTTAACTTTCACATAATTCTCTGCTTTCTCTTTAATTACCTAAATGACAGCCTACTTTCTGTCCTGTACTAATGGCCTCAAAATTAGTTGAACAATTCCGGTCACAGCTGCCGTCCTGCAACCTTTCCCTCCTCTGCCTACAAGCGTTACAATTGGAGGGAGTCTCTTGCTTCTTTTTTCAGGAGACAAAGGCTATTTTCCACAAACCTTTAAAGCACATTTGATTCCTCTACCTGCAGAGAAAATTTCTAGGCTCTGGCCTCAAAATGTAATGCTATGGGTATGACAATAATTCCCCAGAAAAAGTCACTGACAGCAATAGCACGATGCTCACCCTGAAGCTGTCCAGCTGCTACCACCCGACTGGTCAAGTTAAATCAAACCCATGAGAAATTCCTGCAACTTCCTAGCATGAGCTGAGCTTTTTGGCTAAAATGTGTTGTGTTAGCAAGCAACCGTACTGAACCCTCTTGTGAATTTAAAATGCTTTGCTGCTGGCATTAAGATCGGAGTGGAAAAGTGAGCTCAAGTGATATAACAAGGATCAGAAGAGCCAGAGGATTTCTTGTTGGGGCTGCCCTAGATTTCTGTTGCTGTATTTTCCTGTTGAGTTCCTGCCTGTGGAAAGCACAACCCTCCCACAGCACCCGCATGCCCTGGTTTGCAGTTGCTTTTCCAGCGTGCATGGGGCTTGTTCCGGAAGGGGAAGAAGCAGAATATTGGGGCACACTTAATCAGGCATTAAGTGACTTACAAACCAGCTGTATTATCTACTGCACTCTGCACTCTGGAGCTTGCATTGAAACTCAAGCTGTATCAAACTTGGCCGCCTTATTTCTGGAAGCATTACAAATACTCCAGGGAGCGCCTTTGCTATTGTACTCTCATACTGAATTATTATTAAAGGAAACAAAGCTCCTGTTCAACTGCAGCTTTCCACAGGGGTGGACGAGCCCTGTGCTGCTTGGTCGTTATGAATGGAAGGATGTGGGCAGCAATGAAACTGAGTCCCTGAAACGTGTGGTGGGGTTTAGGGAAGGGTAAAGAAGGGCTGCAGAGCTGGTGAAGGGCCTGGAGCACAAGCCCTGTGAGGAGCGGCTGAGGGAACTGAGGGTGTTTGGTCTGGAGAGAGGAAGCTCAGGGGAGACCTCATTGCTCTCTGCAACTACCTGAAAGGAGGTTGTGGGGAGCTGGGGGTTGGCCTCTTGTTGCAGGTTACTTGTGGTAGTGCTAAAGGGAAAGGCCTCATGTTGCACCAGGGGAGGTTCAGGTTGGAAATGAGGAGACATTTCTTCTCAGAAAGAGCAGGCAGGTGTTGGGACGGGTTGCCCAGGGAGGTGGTGGCTTCACCGTCCCTGGGGGTGTTTGAGGAGAGGTTGGACGTGGTGCTTGGGGACATGGCTCAGTGGGTGACATTGGTGGTAGGGGGACAGTTTAGAACAGATGATCTTGAAGGCCTTTTCCAAGCCTAGTGATTCTGTGATTCTTCTGTGAAGGGGCTGGATGAAGGAAATAGGAGAACTCAGTCAGGGTGCTCGGGCACAAGCCTCCAACGCCCTGAGGCGAGGACGAGGGGGCCGCGTGAGGCCGTGTGGGACCGCGTGGGGCTGTGTAAGACCGCGTGAGGCCGTGTGGGGCCGTTTGGGACCGTGTGGGGCCGTTTAGGACCGTGTGAGGCCGTGTGGGACCGCGTGGGGCCGGGCAGAGGCGTGTGGCGGCCGCCGGGGGCGCCGTGGGGCCGAGCGCAGTGCGCGGCCGGGAGGAGCCGCGGGCGGCGCCGCTCGCTCGGTGCCCGGTGCGCGGTGCGCGGAGCCCGGTGCGCGGAGCGGGGCCCGCCATGAACAGCATCAAGAGCGTCCCGGCGCGGGTGCTGAGCCGCCGAGCAGGGCACAGCCTGGAAGCGGAGCGGGAGCAGTTCGACAAAAACCAGGCAAGGGCAGGCGGAAGGGGTTGTGGTGTGTGTGGGGGGAGGATCGGGGATCCCGGGGATCCGGTCCCCGTCCCCGCGGCGCCGGCTGTGAGGGGAGCGGTGAGGGCGCTGCGGGACCGGCCCCGCTCCGTGGGGGCTCCGTGGGGGCTCCGTGGGGGCTCCGTGGGGGCTCCGTGGGGCAGCGGAGCTGCACGAGGGGCCTGGCCGGGGGTGTGTGGGGGGAAACCTGGAGGCCACCGGGCTTTGGGGACCCGCCGTCCGTCTGTCCGTCCTCCCCGGTGGGCACCGGGCTGCAGCACGGGGTTGTTCTCCCCTTTCTCCCCTCACATCGCCCACCCTGCCCCGGTCCCCGGGCTGGTTTGGTCCCCGAGAGCTCCCCCCCCACGAAGAGCAGGTGCTGGTTTCGGGTGTTGTGCTCGGCTATGCTGGGTGGGAAGCGGCGATTGTTGGGGTTGGGGTTGGGGTTGGGGAGCGACATGGGAAAACCGGCGAGTCCTGCTCCTGCCGGACCCGTCTCCTTCAACCGCCCCACCGGGCAGCGCTGAGAAATCACCACAGCGTGAGCGCTGCCTCCTGCACCCAAGGGCAGCCTGCGCCGGCTGGGCAGGAGCACGTCCCTCCACCTCCTTCCATCCCTTTCGGCTTTTCCTTTCCTTGGCCCAAGCCACAAGAGAGAAGTCGCATTGTACGAGCACGTCGTGGCCCCACACGGATGCGACTTCGCTCGCACGTCTTCACTCGCTGCAAGGCGTCCTACAAAAGCTTCATCCTAAGCAGGATGTTTCCAACATCGTTACAGGGGTATCGATCTGCCTTCTCCATCTAATTATAGCTGCGGGGATGGCCACTGGGCGGTTGAGGCTGGTGGCGGGGTGGATTTCATGCCCCCACTGTGCTGCGGCAGCGGGAGGCTGAAACCGAGCACTGCCCCATCGCCTCTGCCCTATGCCGCTGGTGCAGGTGGGGATGCTGGGCCTGGTGTGAGCCTGGTGCTCGTGGGCAGTTTGGAGGCCACACAATTTTCCTGGAAGTTCTTTTTGAGGTCTTGGTTCAGGCATCCCCCTCGGAGAGGCTGCGTGTGGGACATGGGAGCCTGCTGTCCCCGCTGGGTGCTCACATTGCAATGTCATCGGAAGAAAAACTCATGTTTTTCTGTGCCCAAGTTCTTCCTTCTCTTAGACATGTGCCAGAAGGTAAAAATCCAACCAGCTAAGCATCCACATACGGCTTCTGAGTGGTACTTTTCTGGTATGATTTGGGGAGGAGAAGCGTTAGGAAAGGAGCTCTGGAGAGGATCTGTAGCTCAGCTGATCCAGCAGCCCCCGGGTCGCCCCAGGGGAAGTTTCCAGCCTGACATCCTGCTGCCAAAAATCATCCTGCTGCCAAAAATCGCTCCCCGCCGTGGTGTGGGGACCTGGCATCCACCTGCCGGGTGGGGATTGTGGCACCGCAGGATGCCGGGGCTCGGGGGAGCCGTGGGCGGAGAGGTTCACACTGTAATTAAAAGCAGCCTGGAAAGAAAGGGTGGATGTAAACCATTCTCCTTCATTTGGGCGCTTTGATCCCAGCTTTAGTCACCAGCTTGGTACGTGAGGGCTGTGAGTAAGGTGTTCGGGCTGTGCCCATGTGGGTTCCCGGGGCCCGCAGGCAGGCAGGTTTCGGGGTCTGACTCCCCCCCCAGCTGTCAGCGCTGGGGTGGCGATGGGGAAATCGTCAGCAGGTTGCATAAAGGTTTCGGCCAGGCTCTTTGTGCACCCACGCTCACAACCAGGACGTGTCCATCTCCAGATGTCTCTGTTTTGAACCACTTTTTTGGGAACTTCCTGGCCAGCCCGGGGTTTGGAGGCAGCAGAAGCACATCCAAGTCACTGTCCCCGGGCAGGGGCATCATTTTGGTGCTACCTTGGTTTATTTGGGACCAAGCTGGACGCGGCATCTCCCATCTCAGCAGTGGTGAAGGTGGCCTGGGGGCTGCTCACCTGCTCCGGATATAAATCAGCTCAGTTCAGCCCTCAGCACCGAATCACTGAGTAAGAAACCAGCCTCTCCAGCAGCCCCCAGGCTCATGGGCAACAAGGCAATAAAACCACCAGCACCGATGGGGACTGCAGGCTGGTTTTGGGACAGGCAGGTTGGTCCCAGCCCATCCTGTTGGGTAGACATGAGTGGACGAGTTCACATCCCCTGGGATGGATCATCCCCTGGTGGTGTTTCCCTTGTCCCGACCCCGTGGGGATCAAGGCTGAGCCCGGCTCCTGCTGATGATTTGAGCTGAGCTTGCTGTCACTCCTTGCAGGGCAGGAGACGGCTTTGCCCTGCTGCCCCCTGAGCAAAGCGCCCTGATAAGATGCAATAAACCACCCTTAGGGGCTTGTTAGGAGCCTTGGGGCTCGTTAACCTTCGGGGTTAAGAGGATTGCATCAAGTTGCCAGCTTAACTCTGCTGCCGCTTTACTGACCCACATGGCAGGGGAACGCCAGGGCTTCCCTGAGCACAACCAAAGCGAAATCGCTGCGGGCACAGCAGTTTTGGGCTCACTTTGGGCAATTTGGGGCATTAACGCCTTCAGCATCACCCCTGCAGCTGAGTGGTGGCGATGCAAACCCCAGAGCCTGCACCTGTGTCCTGAGGGCTGCTCGGCCCCAAAATGCTGAGACGAGGAGCGCTGATAATGCCTGTGGGGGGATCAGCTCTGTGAGTTTCTGGTCCCGGCTGATATTTGACGGGACGGCAGCGTGCTGGAGCTCAGGGCACCGAGTTCCTTGTGCATGAGCTCCTCTCACCATGCAGAATACCAGGTGACACAAACCCAGGGCTGGTGTCGGGAAACCTGCGTGCTGCCGGGAGGTAAGGCTGGAGCAGGTTTTATGGCCTGTGCACAGGGAGGGACTGCGTTTCCCTTCCGGCACAAGCGCCAACGGCGCGCTTGCTTCCTGCCTTCCTGGCCACTTGGTTTTTCCTCCGCGAAGGCACCGGTGACAAAGGGCTCTCAGACGCAGGCACGGCCCCAGCGCTCGTGCCAGGGCGGAGCAGCCCAGCTCAGCTGAGCCTGGGACGGAGAAAAATCCTCGTGGTTCCCAGCAGCTCGGTTTTGGAGCCCGGCGTGAGCTGAGCGATGCGTCTGGCTCCTATTTTTGGGACCAAACCATAATTTGAAGTGCGATTAAATCCATTAATGTACAGATAACCATCCTGATAAGGGCGGCATGTGGCACTCCTCTCCATTAACCTCACTGCTCCGGATCGTGGCATCGCAGCCCTACTCCCTCCTTGCTCAGGGGCTGCGTTTTCCCGGAGCTGCTCGCCCGCGGGGCTGCCATCAAAGCCGTGGAAAAACACCCGGTTCAAAGGCTTCTTGTGATTACACAAACAACCCGAGAATTTGGCATCTCGCTCTCGTGCTGTACCGCTCGCCGGCGCTGAGTTCAGGCTCCAAAAATGCCGTGTGTTTACCGGGCCAGCCGAGGGTACCAGCGGCTCTTGTCGAGCCGCCAGCCATGCGCCGACGGGGAACGGGGAGGGCTTCCAACAGGCTGCTTTGTTCAGGGACAAAAAAGCCTGGGTTTGCGTGTCACGAAGGGTTTCGAAGTGACAAACGTGGTATTAAATTCAGAGTAGTCCCAAAGAGCCCCGGGTGGTTGGGCTGCTCCCAGCTGGCAGCACACCCGGCTCTTTGGTTGGGGGGGACGCGGGTTGGGGACAGGGTGGCCCCGAGGTTTGCTGCTGACTGCCCATCTCTCCTTCTCCTGCAGGCCATCAGCATCAGCAAGGCCATAAATACTCAAGAGGCACCGGTGAAGGAGAAACATGTGCGCCGTATCCTTTTCCTCAGCTGCTTGGTGATGTGGGAGCTCCGTTCTTGTCCCTGCAGGAGATCCGCTGCCTCTGAGCAGCGCGGTGCCAGGGCAGGAGGGTTTTGGACTCCTGCAGGAGGTTTGGGGTGTGGGACAGCTTGGCTGGGGTGGCATCTCGGAGGTTCATCCATCAGTGAAAATGCAAAGGAAATGCTCCACGGGATGATTTGAAATGCTTGTGGCAGGAAAACGTGGGAGTCCCTGGTGCACCCTGCAGCCAGGAGAAATAAACGGGGTCTTGTCTGTGGGCACAGCTCCGTGCTGGTGGCCTCTGAGCCCACGGTGAGCTCTGAGCCCACAACGTGTCCCCCCTGTGTGTGGCTGGTTGACCTTGACTGCCGGGAAGGGATCATCCTGGGGACGCACCATGAGAAGGGGGCCTTCACCTTCTGGTCCTACGCCATCGGGCTGCCCCTGCCCAGCAGCTCCATCCTCAGCTGGAAGTTCTGCCACGTCCTGCACAAAGTCCTGCGTGACGGCCACCCCAATGTGAGTGTTCCCTCCCAAACATCCCTCCCACCAGCTCGGTCTTTTTGGGGGGAAGCACGTTGCATCCCTTGGCAAAGCACCCCGTTAGCTCCCAGCCCTGAAACCTCCCCAGCCTCTGGCGTTTGGGGTTGAGCTTTGAGTTTTGCTGTGAGGGGCTGGATCCTGAAGCTGGATCCCTGTTCCATTGCTCTCACTTCTGCCCCTAGGTCCTCCAGGACTGCCAGCGGTACCGCAGCAACATCCGCGAGGTGGGAGACCTGTGGGTAAGTGGCAAAGCTGGGGAGATCAGACGTTGGTGCCTCGCTGGGGGCTTGGGAGTGGGTGCTGGGACTTCCCTGGGGAGGGGATTTGGTCAGGGGCTGATCCCTGAGCACCTGCAGGGGATGGAAGGGCCAAAAAGCATCACGTGCATGGGGAAAGCAAACCAGCAGCAGAAATAACCTGCTGGGCAGTGGGTGTGGGTGAAGCGAGGGGCAGGTGGGAGAGGGCAAGAGCTGTGGGGCTGCTGTGGGCGGCAGGTGGTTTTCTGCATCGCTCCAGATACCCCAATTTTCCCTTTGTGTCTTCATCAGGGCCATTTGCACGACCGGTACGGGCAGCTGGTGAGCATCTACACGCGGCTTCTCCTCACCAAGATCTCCTTCCACGCCAAGGTGAGACCCTCCGCAGCGTCTGCACCCCCAGAGCTCCCTCCTTGCTGGGGCACCCGGCGGGGTTTTCAGGGGCACGTGCTACACCAGCAAATTTACCAGCTGCAACAGCTGTTTTCTTTTTCCTTTTACAAAGCACCATGAGTTCCCCCCGGGCCTCGAAGTGTCAGATGAGGTGCTGGAAAAGACGGCGGGGACGGATGTGAATAACATGTGAGTGTCCTCGTGGGAGCAGTGTGCTCCCGGGTGGGCGCATCGTGCTAACCAAACGGCCTCATGAAAGGCAGCTGGCGGTGTTTTTAAATCACCCCTTGTCTGTCAGGGTTCAGCGGTGCCTGGTTTCTCCTAGAGCAATGAGACACAGTGTAAACACGGGGAGCAAACACACCAAAGTCTTGTAGATCAGAGGGAGGTGGGGGAAAAAAAGGACTCAGTGGGAGGAAATGCAGCCTGGAAAAGTGGCGTCCTGTAGGAGCACCTGTAGCAAGCATAAACAGCTGGAGCAACGATATCCGTGCTGCACAGTGACCCGTTTGTTTCTTTTGGCAGCTTCCAGCTGACAGTGGAGCTGTTTGACTACCTGGACTGCGAGCTGAAGCTGTCAGAGTCAGGTGAGGAGGAGGCAGGTCCTTCCCGGCTGCCCCGGGGCTCTTGAGCAATAGTTTCGCTCTTTGGTCAGGAAGCAAGTTCCAGTTTGGGTCCTTTCTCCTCCTCCTCCTCCTCTTCCTGGAGTCTTTGGAGAGAGTGTCTCAGCTGGTTTCCCTGTCGATGTTCTGTAGAGGCAGTTGTAGGAAAATATTTCAGAAATGTGGTTATTTTTAGCACACCTGAGCAGTGCAAAGCGTTGTACAGCGCTGTTCTGAAATGCCTTTTTGTGCCTTTTCAGCGCAACGATGTTAATTGTGTGCATTACCCAAATCCTTTCCACCCCCCAAAGCAGAGCATGGAGGCTGTGTTCCTTTATAAATATTCATTTCCTCGTGTTGAAATACCTCCAGCAGGGCTGGTGGCCCCTGCCCCGTGTTTGCTTCCCTTGCCTCATTCTCCAGGAATTTTGAGATGGCTTAAAAATAAGGCGGTTTCTTCCCCTCCATCAGACATCAGGAGCACGATGCTGCCCTGGAGAACGGGGCGCAGCGGTGAGGCCGTGCTCCCGGCTTCGTTAGCCATCCGCATCTCCTCCTGACCCAGTTATACGGAGAATTTATATTCATAAATATTTCAAAGCTGAGCGGGGAAGAAGTCAATCGATGCGCTGCCTGGATTTCTGCCAGGGGAAGGGATCCATTTCTGTGCCGTCCCCTGCCCTCGCATCCTGCCCCAGCTCTTTGCAGGGCAAAAACCATCACCTTTCCCGGCCACCCCTTGTGGTGGCAATTACCGATGCCAGCTGTCCTGCCCATTTATCATCCCGGGTTAAATTCCTCCTATTTGGGATCGGGGATATCCGTGGCAGAGCTGAGCCCCCATTGCTTCTGCCACCAAGGTCCCTGTGGGTGTTTTTCTTGCACGGAGCGGGGTTGTTCCCTGCTCAGCAGCACGGGATGGTGGTTGGCAAAGCCACAGCTGTCATGGTTAATGATCAAGCCGAGCTGGCTGGAGCCTGGTGGCTCTGCAAACACGTCCCCGGCGCCTCACCGTGCTCTCCCCTCCAGTTTTCCGGCAGCTCAACACCTCCATGGCACTCTCGCAGATGTCGGCGGTGCAGTGCCGCCTGGCCCCCCTCATCCAGGTGATCCAGGACTGCAGCCACCTCTACCACTACGCCGTCAAGCTCATGTTCAAGCTGCACTCCTGTGAGTCCCCACACCCCACACTTCCCCTCACTGCATCCCCCGTCCCCGCCGCTGCAGTCACCCGGGGATGCCCTGTGTCCCTCCCGGTCCCACCTGGCCTTTGTAGCCAGAGGGATGTGGGCATGTGGGAATAAATTCACAGCTGGAGTGGGGCAGAATTTGCAGCCACTGCTGTCCCCTTCCCGTTGCCACAGGTCTGCCAGCCGACACCCTGCAAGGCCACCGCGACCGCTTCCACGAGCAGTTTCGCAGGTACCTGGGGCTGACACAGGGCACTGGGGTCCCTCCAAGCCTCCCCGCATCCCCTTCAAGCCATTTTTCTTTCATTCCCCCTTCCAGCCTCAAAAGCTTCTTTAAGAAAGCCTCCGACATGCTGTATTTCAAGCGGCTCATCCAGATCCCCCGGCTGCCAGAGGTACGGCGGGGTTTCGGCATGCGATGGTTTGAGAGGGTTTTTAGGGTGCACGGGGGTGTCCCCACAGCCAGGGGGCCTGAGGATGCTGCAGAGGGACACGCCAGCACCTCGTGGCAGTGAGGGGTCGCCTCCCTCCCCGTGGCTCTCCCGAAAATCCATGGAGGTGTCACCGTGACTTCTTGTCCCCACAGAACCCCCCAAACTTCTTGCGGGCGTCCGCGCTGGCAGAGCACGTGAAGCCGGTGGTCGTCATCCCCGAGGAAGCCCCTGAGGACGAGGAGCCAGAGAGCCTCATCGAGATCAGCACAGCTTCCACCACAGAGCCCCAGGTGGGGGCACGAGGAGGGGCAGAGACCCATGGAGGGGGGGGCAAGGACTCAGCCTGACGCCCTCTGTCCTCCCCAGGTCACCTCGGATTTATTTCAGCAAGCCTTCGGGCCGCCCAACGGCATTCGGGATGACAGGGACGCGCAGATCGAGAGCCTGAAGAAGGAGGTGGACACGCTCCGCGCGGAGATGGAGAAAATTAAGCTGGAGGTAAAGGCTGGGTGGGGGAGCAGCTGCTTTTCCATGCTGTAGTGGGGAAACCCAGATGAGATCTGGCAGGATTGGGGCATGGGGTCCTGGCGCCCTGTTTTGGGACCTCTCCCAGTGCCAGCAGCCAGCTCCCAGGGAAGCAGACGGGACAGAGGACAACCTTGGGTGCTAAGGGGAGACTTTCCTGGGGCATCTTGCAGCTGCTTTGCCCAAAACTACAGCTGGGCACTTGAAAGGAGTTTTTTTGGGGTAAAGGGGGTGCTGGCACCCCCACGGGGCAGCACCCAAGCACTGTTTGACCCCACAGGCGCAGCGGTACATCACACAGCTCAAGGCGCAGGTGAACAGCCTGGAGGGCGAGGTGGAGGAGCAGCGCAAGCAGAAGCAGAAGGCGCTGGTGGACAACGAGCAGCTCCGGGACGAGCTGGAGAGGCTGCAGCAGGTGAAGCAGGACAGCGACCGGTCCCTGCGACTCTGCGCCGAGGCAGAAAGTAGGTGCAGGGCAGCTGCTTCGCCCAGCAGCACCCGTGGGCTGCGGGAAGCCACTGGAGCGGGCGCTGATGTGTTCTCACCCCCTCCAGAGAAAGCCAATGCCACCGAGATTCGCTACACGAAGCTGAAGGAGAAGCACAGCGAGCTCATCAACACCCACGCCGAGCTCCTGAGGAAGGTAACACCACTGTCTGCAAGGACCAGATGCTGCCTTTGTCCCCCTGTCACTGTGTCCCCCCAGCCCAACCCTGCGTCGATTCCATCCTCCTGCACTCAGAGCCCCCCGAGCACCCCTTAAATTCATGTCCGCCACCAGCCAACATATTGGATGCCACGAAAAAGGCATCGCCCCTATTGCCCCAGCCACGATTTGGGCAGAGGGAGGGTGGAGGTGGTTTTGCGGTGAGGGTCACCTCTCTGAAAGAGCCCCGTGTCCCTGCACAGAACGCTGACACGGCCAAGCAGCTGACGGTGACACAGCAGAGCCAGGAGGAGGTGGCGCGAGTCAAGGAGCAGCTGGAGTTTCAGGTTGAGCAGGTCAAGCGGGAAGCAGAGATGAAGGTGAGCAAGCCGTGGGGCCACAGGTCCTGCCCCGGCCACGCATGGAGCCCATCCCAGCCCGGGGCACGTGGCACATGGGGAGGTGGCTGGGGACAATGCCTGGTCCAGGAGGGAAGGAGCTCCCACAGCTCTTTATCACGGTGTTATTTGATGTGTGCTTTGTTCGCTTCTTGCCCAAATCTGCCATTTCTTCCCCCAAGAAAATGCTGCGCTCCAAACCTCTGGGTTCAGTTGCTTTCGTTCCAGCAACCTGGGGGTTGCTCCCCAAACTCCAGCCCTTTCAGCCCCCCTGTTCCAAGACCCCCAGACACCATCCTGCTCCCACAAACCACCACCAGGCTGGTTTCCACTGAGCCCCGGCGCGGGTTTTTTGGTTGCAGCTGGAGGACCAGAGCGTGCAGATGGAGCAGCTGCGGCGGGAGCTGGATGCTCGGCGGGACGAGCTGGACCAGGCGCAGAGCTCGCTCAGCCACGCCAAGCAGGTACCCGGGGAGCACCCAAATCCCCGCTGAGCCCAAGAGCAAACTCACCGGGGTCCCTCAGTGTGGGTCCAGCCCATCGGTGTCACAAGCTGAGCACGTTCTCAGCCCCTTCTGTAACTGTGGGGTGATGACCCGTGGGTGACAGGCGTCTCCTGGCCCTCCTGACAGGCAGGCACGGAGCTCAGTGCCCAGCTGGAGACCCTGCAGGCTGAGAAGGAGCAGCTGAGGCGCTCAGTGAGCGAGAAGGAGCGCGAGCTGCTCTCCACGCGCAGCCTTGTCCAGGAGAAGGAGCTGCAGCTGAGCCAGGAGGCTGACAAGGCCAGCAGGGAGATCTGCGAGCTGCAGGGCAAGCTCCTGGAGAAGGTACGGTGCTGCGCCCCTCGCTCGGTTTTGGGGAGGGTGCTGAGCATTTGGGGGGCTCTGCCAATCTGCTGCCGATGCAGCCATCTGGATGGGACTTGCAGCACGGGATGCTGGCCTCTAATCCTACAAAAGGGACTCTTGGTGATGGGGTTGCTGTGCCCCAGCCGCGTGCCCACACCTCCCTCCCACCCCACAGAGCAACCAGGAGCAGAGCCTGCAGCAGAAGCTGCTGGATGAGCAGTTTGGCATCCTGCAAGAGGCAGTGCGGGAGGCTGAGGGCATCCTCCGCGACGCGGTGGCCAAGCTGGACGACCCCCTGCACGTCCGCTGCACCAGCTCCCCAGGTATGTCCTGCAGCCCCCTGTCCCCCTGAGACAGGTAACGTGGCATCTCCGCTTCCCCCAGGCATCTTCTCCCACCACACATTGAACCTGAGGAGTTTGGGGTCTGACTTCCAGAGTGGGGATTTTTTAGCTCTTCCTGAACTGGTCTTTAAGGGTTCCTTCCAACCCAAACCATTCCGTGATCCTAACGAAGCTGAATTCCTTGCAGATTACCTGCTCAGCCGTGCAGAGGCGGCGCTGGAGTCCACGGATGCGCTGGAGAGCGGGCACGCGCAGTACGTGGCCTCCATGGCAGGTACCTGGGGCTCGGGACTGGCAGCGTTGCTTGAATGTTGCTGTGATTTTATATTTATCCAGCAGCCCCTGGCCGTTTTGGGGCTGTCAGCAAGCATTCACTGCCTGTGGCGGGGGGAGGACACAGGGGCTGGAGCTGGTGGGTCCCCACGTGCTCGTTTGAGGAGCCACCTGCAAGCTGGAGGGGTCAACGCCAACCTCTCCAAGCCCTTGTGCTGCCTTTGAGGGGGTGACAGTGCCCTGGGCTGGCTGTCCCTGACCTTATTCTCCTGCTGGCAGATGCTGCAGCGCTGGTGGGGGCTCTGTCTCTCTTCGCCCACCTAACAGCCGACACCATCGTGAACGGCAGCGCCACGTCCCACCTGGCTCCCACTGACCACGCTGACCGTGAGTGGATGCAGCAGATGCTCTGGGTGGGGTTGTGCTCACGGGGGTTTGGTTTTGGTGCTGTTTTTGGTGCTGGACCCTTCATCGGGTGAACATGGGACATCCCTGCACAGCAAGGAGCCCGCCACCAACCTGTCCTCTCCCCAGGGCTGACGGAGACGTGCCGGGACTGCGGGCAGCGGAGCCTGGACTACCTTGGCCAGCTGAAGGACAAGCAGACGCTGGGGTGTGCTGAGCTGGGGGACGTGCGGCGGGCACTGCAGGGTGTCCTGGGGCTGGCCCAGGTAGATGATGGAGAGCTGGTTTTTACTTTAAAAAAAAAAAAAAAAAAAAAAAAAAAAGGAAATGTGGCTTTTCCTGTTGCCCAGAGCTGAAATTGGAGATGCTGGCTTGGAGTCAGCACTTTGGGGTAGTTTGTCCCAGTGACCTGCAGGTTCTGGTACATTTTCTGAGCACTGAGACACTTCCTGATGCATGGGGATGGTCACCCTCAGATCAGCTGATGTCTTTCAGCTCAGTACCCCTGTGGTATACTCCTGAGATATCAAATTTCCCAGCTTTCAGATGTTTCTTGAAGCCTCCTGTTAGTCTTTTCCATTAAAATACTGCGAATTTCAAAGGCCATCAGCTCTCTAGAGCTCTGCCATGTTAGCTCTGCCAAACTGCACCTGTATTTGTGTTTTGCCAACTTGGTTTGGGACATTTCCTACCTCTGAGGTCCTTGCGTCGTGTTTGCTGCAAGGTGCTGACCTAAGGGACTCTGCCCTTGCTGCTTGCAGAGTGCTGCTCTTGCAGCTTTATTTATTTAGGGGAGAAAAAAACAAATTCAATGCCTTCTGTGGTTTTATTCCTTACAAATACTTTCTTCTCTTCCTCTGCTGAAAACCTCCTGGCTGTTGCTGCCTCCTCTGGCAGGAGCTGAGACCGAAAAGCTTGGACATCAAGCAGGAAGAGCTAGGGGACATGGTTGAGAAGGAGATGGCCTCCACCTCCGCGGCAATTGAAGATGCTGTCAGGAGGATAGAGGTGAGACAAAGCCGTGGGATGGGCCCTTGGGCAGCAAAATGTCCACTCCTCCCTGGTGTCTCCCCTCCTCCTGAGCCCTGCTTGCAGCAGCGTGGTGTCCCACCTTCCCTTTCCCATTTCCCAACAGGAGATGATGAGCCGAGCCAGGAACGAAAGCTCTGGCATCAAACTCGAAGTGAACGAGCGGTGAGTGTTGGGGGATTGCCATTTCGGTCCTGCAGCGGCTCTAACAGTGGGGCTGGGTGGTGTTCTGAAGCCTCACGTGCACTCTGGACCTGCATTTTTCTAATGCTAAGCATAAAATTGCCTTATGAAGGGTGGGCCTTCATATTGCACGTCTAAGTTAATATTTGATAGCTTCTCTGTGGGCTGCTTAAAGGTAACCTTCAGCAGGCTGGTCTCTGAAAAAACTAATTCGTTAACTCAGGCCAAAGAGGGCTCTCCTGGATGCTCAACCCTTTTTCTTGTTTCCCTACAGGATTCTGAACTCCTGCACGGACCTCATGAAGGTCAGTACTGCAGGAGCTGAGCTTCTCGGGGGGTCACAAACTGCACAAAACTTTCACTTCCCACCACTGGCAAAATTGATCCTTCTGTATAAAATCCGCATCAAACACCAAAACCTGTTCTTCCTCGTTCCAGGCCATCAGACTTCTTGTAATGACATCCACAAACTTACAGAAGGAAATAGTAGAGAGTGGCCGGGTAAGTCCTCCCCTATGTTCATCCCCGTGCACTGACGTGAAATACCCACAATTTCCCCCAATTTGCAGAAACAATTGCAGAATTTCCCACAATTTGCAGAAACACCAGCTGAATTTCTCACTTTCCCCCATCAGTGGCACATTTGCAGCCCTGCTGGCTGGAGATGGGCTGCTCAGCCCCGTGCTCTTTGCAGACCTTACAAAGCTTTGTCCATCTAAAGATGATGGCCCAGAAGTGTCCTAAACCCAAACCAAATTCACAGTCTCAAGGTTCCAAAGTTAGTTTTCTTGGTCCATATTTAAGTAGGCCAATAAGAGCAACCTGAAGGGCACAGAAATGCTGCTCATCCCTTGATTTATGGCTTTATATATGGCTTAAAATACGGCTTTATTTATGGCTTTATACATTGTTATATCGTATGAGGATTTTTTGGTGGATTTTAATGATTTATGGATTTATTATACATTTATATGGTAGAAAGAAGCTAATGCAGGCCATAATATTCTTATAACAACAGGGGGCAGCAACAACTCAGGAGTTTTACGCCAAGAACTCGCGCTGGACTGAAGGGCTGATCTCTGCCTCCAAGGCGGTGGGCTGGGGAGCCACACAGCTTGTGTAGGTGTCCAGCTGCAGAACGCAGCCGTTACCCCACTCGGATACTCCCTGGCTGTTGGGGTGGTCGTGTGTGGGTGGTTGGGGTCAGGGCACCACGTCCTGAGCTGTGCTAGTGTGGAAAATGTAGGGGCTTGTTTGGAAAAAGCCCCTACAAGATTTAAATATCTTGTCCACTCTATTGCAGGGGCACAATCCTGCCTCCTGTGGTGTTTTATCCCCATCTAAAACTTCTGGATCTGGGGTTTGAGCAGTTTGCTTTGTAAATGAGCTTTAAATAACCAGACAAAGCTGTGGTTTCAGCATCTGATGCTGATTTCTGAGGGTATAGTGGGAGGCAAAAAGCCCCCGCTTGTGCTGCAGTGCGAGGCAAGTGTCTCTTACACGCTCTCTCTTCCAACTGCAGAGAGTCAGCAGACAGAGTTGTCCTGCACACAGGCAAATACGAAGAACTGATCGTCTGCTCCCATGAAATCGCTGCCAGCACGGCCCAGCTGGTAGCTGCCTCCAAGGTGAGCATCCCAGCAGGGCTGGCTGCACACCACGTGGCAGGTTTTGTCCTTTTGTTCCCATCGTTTTGTTCCAGGGCTGTTCTCAGGCACTGGTGCATGGCAGTCCTGCCCATGGCCTCCTTCCCAGGGAAGGGAAGCTCTTAATTGGAAGGGGATTATTAAAATTGGAAGGGGATTATTATTTTCAAGTTGGTTTCTGCTTTTAATATGTGTCTTCACCTGCATGAATGCTCCCACACCTCACAGGGCTTGCCTCTAATGAGAGGTGTAAAACCTCCCATCTTCCTCCTGCCCAGCTGATTATGTAAAGAAAATGTTAATAACTAGTGAGGAACCCAGGGAGAGCTACTGCAGGAGGCAGCATTGAGAGGGATGAATTTCGGTCCTTACCACCTTTCTTCTTCATGGTGACGGAGATGTGTTGAGGTTTCAGTGAGCAGAGAGTTGGAGGGAGGTGGGCCGAGACTGCTTTTTGTGGCAGATGATGTTAAAATGAAGAACGGGGTTGTAAAAAAATTATCTGTGCACCAGTGCTGCTTGTTCGTGTGTCCTTGGCTCACGTGGGAGCAGAGGTGGCTTAGTGTCTCCAGGCTGAAGGAGGTCACCTTGTCCCTGATGGGATCAGCAAGTCCATCTGTCCTTTTCACATCTAGGTTGTCATTCCCAGTTAGGCCACTGTAACGTGGTGTGGTTGGTGTCCCTGCTCCCGTGCAGGATTTGGCTGCCTCACTGTGCACCCTTGCCCCTGAGCTGCAGGCTCTGGGGCCACGCTGGGGACCCGCGGCCATCTGTGTGTTCGTTGCAGGTGAAAGCTGAGAAGAGCAGCAGGAACTTGAGCAAGCTCCAGGAGTGCTCACGCAACGTCAACGAGATGGCGGCCAACGTGGTGGCTTCCACCAGGACGGGGCAGGAACAGATCGAGGACAAAGGTGAGGTTTGGTAAAGCAGGAAGGGAAAGCTAAAAGCTGAAGCCCTTGGTTCTTTCCTGGCCTAGTAAACACCCCCCCCCGCTTTTCTCTCCAGACACCATGGACTTCTCAGGCATGTCCCTCATCAAGCTGAAGAAGGAAGAAATGGAGACGCAGGTAAAGCCTCCGCATGGGGAGGAAATGAGGGCTAATTCCATTCCCTCTGGAGGGGGCAGTACAACATTTTGGGGGGTTATTGCATCTCTGTGGTTGTTGTTGCTGGGCATATGAGGACCAAGCGTGCTCTTGTGGTGCAGGTAAAGGTGCTGGAGCTGGAGAAGTGTCTGGAGGGCGAGCGGGTGCGCCTGGGCGAGCTGAGGAAGCAGCACTACGCCTTGGCTGGCGGCTACGATGCGGCAGAGGATGGGGAGGCCCGGCCAGCACCAGCCCCCAGGAGAGGCATCCTCAAGAAGCCAGCCCTGGCTCAGAAACCCGGCCACGTCCCGGGGCCAGACAGAGAGGTAGGGACATCAGAAGAGGGGGGACACGGGGCTGGGGACATGTTTATGCCCTGATCTTTGGCTTTGTCCCCTCTCGTTGCAGCCTGAGCAAGACGCCAGCCTGCACCGGGCGCACGCCGTCAACTTCTAGTGGGACCGAGGGGACGGAGCTGGGGCCCAGCCCCGGGGTGGGGGCAGCCACAGCAACGCTCTTATGTCTGTGTTTTAAACAGATCGCCTTGCCTCTGCACTGGTGTGCCTTCGTGCGCGGGGGTCTCCTCCCTGCCTGGCCTGAGAAACTGGATTTTTTTTTTTTAAAGTGACTTTTATTTTTTTTCACTCAGTTCCTATCAGTAGAGTTGTTGGGATCCTGCAGCTCCCCAAGCAGTGCAGGGTACCCTCCTCGTGGCCTGCTGAGCAGCTCGCCCAGTTTAACTTAATTTGGGATTCTTTTGGGTTGATTTTATTTTATTTTTTATCAGCTCTAGACATTTTCAGTAAATGTAGCTCTCTACTGTACTGCTTAGACCCTTTCAAAGAACTGTGAAATGTTTTTGAAGTAGGAAACTGCTGGGCTTTTCTTGCAACTGTTTTTTTAAATTCCCCTTTTTCAGGAATAATTTGACTTTGTTTTACCTTGGGATCAGCTCTCAGCAGAGAAGGGGAATTTAGCTTTAACAGGCGTGAGGAACGTTTTGTAAGGGAAAAAGCAGGTATTGACACACTGGCAATAAGGATATAAACATTTTTATTTCCTTTTCTATTTTGTATTACTACAGCAACAGCAGGGGATCAGTTGCATTATGTTTTATATGTAAGATAATTAGCAGAATTAAACCTAACCGTGGCCTGCAGGAGCCAGGGGACGTTAAACGTGGCGAAGTCTGCAGCAATAAGGGAACGCTGATGGGAAAAGACGGGGGGCAGAGGAAACGTAATCAGCTGTATCTTCTCTTTGAACTACTACCATGATGTAGATTATTAAAGCAGCAATATTTAAACGAGGTGTGATGCTTGGGCAGCGGTGGGGTTGGCACTAAAGGGGTGCTCCAGCAGGTGCTGAGTTGCCCCCTGGTGGGGAAGTGCCTCGGGGGAGTTCAGTGATGGTACAGGGGTGGGATGGGTGAGATGTGGCCGTGAGAGAGAGGCTCCTCGCTGCCCCTTTGGGCCCCCATGGGCAGGAACAAGATACCACGAAGGGTTTTGAGCCACAGTGGCTTTGTGGCAGATCATACCTGCAATGAAAGCTGTGGCTGAAGGCACAGGGCGGGCACCTGCACCCAGGGCTTGCTGCCGGCTGCAGGGCACCCGCCCAAAGTCAACAGGGAAGTTTTTGGCAAACCTCAAGGTTACTGACAATTTATTTGAAATTGCTTCCGCTTTCTTCAGCCTTCAGATGACAGAAAGGGGATGTTTCAAGGAATCTCAGTTATTCTGCAGGGCTGAGTTTCACTCAGGTGCACCCATGGACACCTCAAGCAAAGACACCCATGAGAGGGTGAGCACAGCACCCATGTAGCTAAGAGGAGCAGTGTGAGGGGCCATTAAAAAAAAAACACAAAAAAAACGTAGAATCAACATTTTCATCCAGTTCCTCATGAAGGACTAAATCACTAAAGCAATTATAAAATTTCATACAAGCCACAGTACAAAGCCTGTAGTTCACCATTAAAAATAGACTGTGAAGCTGTTTGTTAGAATTACAACTTTCTATATCTAAAGAATGAAACCTTTAGAAAGCATTTTATTATTCAATAGTGTCGCTGCCTCCTGAAGACCTAAGTTTCCTGAGGTTACACATCACAAACCATATTATCGGGTTATAAACAACCCACCCTGGCAGCGCAGTGAGCTGTAATTCTTTCCCAACCAATCATACCCGTAAAGAAGAGCCCACATCTTGAAAATGGGCTTTGGTGTTTGTTAAATACTGGTGTCACTGGGCAAAATGAGCAACTAGTTGACTCCTGCAAGCTACAGGGAGTGCTTCCGCAGCCTGACAAGGCACATTCTTCCCTGGAAGGCAAAGCGAACCTCTTATCTGCAGCAGCACTGGAGGAAAGGCTTTAGTTTATTGGGTGACCAATAAATACCACACCGTGCTGTCACGTTACAGCACCAACCGTGGCCAGCCCTGTACTTCTAAGTTTCGTTTCTTCCTGAAACCCTTTCTCTTCACACAAGGAAGTGCTTGCTGCGGTAGCTTGCAGTCTATTTATAGGCAGTGATAAAGCTGTATTTGCTGGGAGACTGACGTCACCCTGGCCACTCACACCAGCACATCTCATAATGGAAATATTGATTAATCAAGAATGCTAACTTTCAAATTGCGCTACCGTAAATCTAGCCACAGCTCTATTTAAAGTTTAAAGAATTCAAAAGCAAAGCGATATTGGCTTTAAAAGCAGTCCTATGGGTGAATGGAACTTGTTCAACAACGCTGCTGTTTCATTATGGTTTACTTAAATCAATACTTGCAGAGGCTGCAGGTAAAGTGACCCATGCAAGCATGTACAAAGTCAAAAAAAATAACAGCACACACTAGCCCCAAATGCCATTTAAAACAAAACTTACGTACTAAAGTAGTTTTATATCAAAATTAAGCTTGCTGTCCATTTTAAGATTGCCTCAATTCCCATTCTTTTTGGAAAGTATTTTCTAGTCATAGCAGTCATGAAAAAAAAAAAAATAAACAAACCACATCACAAACTGTCTATGCAAAGGTTTAGTCTAAGATTCCATCAAGACGCCCTGCTGTACAGGATCCAATTTGCTAATGAGTTTTAAATGCCATTATTGTATCCGTAGAGCAAGGAAGATGCTTAGAACTGTGCCGAGAACAAATTTTACTCACTACTTGCGACAAAAACAGTGGAAAATAACCAAGAGAAAGATGTGAAACATGACAGTCTGCTCCCTCCTACCAAGGGTAGTTCAGTGCAGTTTATTTTTCTTGAAGCAGTTTTCAAGCAGCCTCTTATTGAAGCCCTCCTCTCCCCCACCCTCTGGCTTCCTCGGCAGCCAAACCTCGTGTAACCACAAATGAGTTTGGATGTGAGCGCACAAAGCAGCTGAAATTGAGTACCTGCACTGCTAGAGAGAGCGAGGTTTAGAAAACACAAGTCCCCCAGATCACTAAGAAGAAAAACTCCATTGAAAGTAAGCACACAAATAGAAAACGCTGCCATTACAAGCTCTAGGAAATCAGGTAAGAAAGAAACTTCTGTAAAAATGTTTTTAAGAGCCCTTAAAGCTGTGAGCAGCCGCCACCCACTTGCGGGGTGGGTTATTTCCCTTCTGAGCCTAACCTTCAGGGCACCAGGTAAATGCTTCTGTGCAACACTGTTCTTGGCACAGGCATTCCCTGAATGGCCCAATTGGGAAAATTACTTGGGAAGGAAAGAAATCTCAGCCAAGACAGACATTTTACAAACACCCCTGGGGTCAGCTGGCTTAATTTAAAACAGCACGATGCAAAGAGGCTGTATATAGCCCTTGCAAAACATCACTGGTAGTGTGAGACAGCTAACACACACACACACACACAGGCACACACAGAGCACCCTAAAAGACAGCATAACATTTCCACAGCACAGTCAGCCGGAGCACACGAGTGTCATAAAGCTTCACTGAAGCTTCAGGTGAGAAATTCTCTCGAAAGAAATCAGTCTAAAAAGCAGCCCGTGCTTCAGTCACAGTGGCAAAGACTCAGAAGTAAACAGGCAAACCTATAGAAGATTCTGTCGGGGTTGATTAATGTACAACTGGAAGAGGACTCAAATTAGAGGAACAAGTGTTACAGAAGGACGTGTATAGGTTTGTGTGACCTCCAAAGCCAGCTTCCAAAGAGAAGGGAGGGCTCAAGACATGAAACACTACCTGTGTCACCAACACATCACTTGCACCTTTTGTGTTAATTTTTTTTTTGTTGTTATCAGTTACACAACCGACATGTGGGTCCCCTACCTGGCAGCATCTCACCGCACTGGCTTTCTCTCCTTTGGCTAAGGAACGATCCCACCTAGATCAATGGTTTAGCACACGGTGGCCCCATGGAAGGGCATCTGAACACCCCCATTTTGGAACAGGCACTTCTTGAGGCTTGGTGCACACCTTCAAACCACGGGCGTTGCTGCAGATTCTTAGGAGAGCCGCGTTAAGGAGCTGCAGCTTTTACATAACACCACCTCCTTCCCTCGCCCACCTGCACTGAGTCAGCACAGCAAGCTTTCTGTAGTTGTAGTTCCCTATTTCTGCATTAGCAGAAGGTGATCAAATCTCTGCAGCCACCACAAATGGAACACATCAAGAAGAAAAAAGGAAAAAAAAATTTTAAAGGGATTTTCTCCCATATATTATCCTCAGTTATTCTGCAGCAGGACTTCTATTTAACATTGTTATTAAAACGACAGATATTACAGAAAATTACATCAGGTTCTTTCTGCTCTCTGACTCATATTCCTAAATAATTTTGGTTGACTCATTTCTCCTCACTTGGCTGAAATCTAAGTTTTTCCTCTATTAACAAATAAAAGCGGGCTTCCCCCTTCTCTCAGCTTTTCCAGGCCAAGACTAGACACTTCCACTGTTCTAGGGAAGTGCAGGAAACAAAACTGCAGAGATTTGACCTGGCAAAACAGCCCACCCACCTCTTCGCTATGATTAAGATGTGCAGAACCTGAGTATACATGTCCTGTATCAGCTGCACACACAGTGTATATCCAGTCACTAAAAATACGAACAATGGATTTATTATGAGCAGTTATTTTCCTGTAAATTTAAGTTCCACATTCAGCTACAACTGCATGTGATGTATATACATCATTAGTATTAAAAAACATGAGCATTATCTCCACCGTGATTGAAGGAAGCCGCAATGGGAACATGACACCAAGAGATATGATATTTTATTTAAAATCAGACCACAGTAGATTACAGAAAGACTTATTATGCAAACAAATCCACTGTACATTTCACAACTTGCTAGGCATATAAAATTGCCCCTTTATTCAACTGTCCAGCATTACACAAAGAAACCATTCAGGTGCAGGACGACTCTACCTCCTCTGAACTCAACGTTTGCCAAGTAGCTCTGTGTTCAGGCTCGAGGAATTGTCAGCTGGAGCTCTACGTCTAATTCACTATTCCAGTTTGAGAGGGCAGAAACATCCACAAGAGGTGGAGACTGAGGTTATGAAGTGGGAGCACTAAACAAAACGGCCACCCACGACTGGACTGTGCCCAGGGCCCTGCCTCCTGGAACTGCATCAGAGCTTGTATCCTAAAGAGTCCCTCCAGGGTCACGGTACAACCGCAACCCGTGTGGATCAGCTGTGTCGGAACAACTGACTCCGCTTCCTCCAAGAGACAGCACTGAGGTGCAGCAAAACTCATCCTAGAGTTAGACCCATTCAATGCTGACCATCATTCCAAAAAAAACCCCAACAACCCTAACCACACACAACTGAATTAGTCATAACTTACAAAATCTGCGTACAAAAGACTGGCAAACGTAACGCCATCATTTTCAGAGAGCATTTTCAACCCTACCAACACTCTAAAGCCGTGTTACACATCAAGTTTAAAAGATTTTTCTCCGCTCCAATTGCTTTGGGGAAGTATATGCTATTTGCAGCAGACATGAAAAATCCTCAAGACAACATAAAATATATTTTGGCAAGCACACTGAGCTACCCCATCTCAAGTCTCGGCTTGCCTATGGCATTTTAATCTCACTATCTTATAAACAGTGCAAATTAGTACAATTCTAAACATCCTAGCCATAGCAGAATTTATTAACTATAACAGAACAGGAGAAGCTGTCAAAGGGCAATGGTTCAAAGCACTGACACAGCTCTTGCCCAACTCATTCAGATTAGTGTTCTGTAACATTTTTTTTTTCTGAAAGGATTTAAACAGCTTTCCACAGTCATCTTTCTCCTATACCCTTAAACATTACCAGCAGTCAAGTACGTATTTACAGTTTGTGCGCACACACACACAATTAATGGCAAAAACATTTTCCATGAGCAGCTGGATTTCAGTTACGGGACTGCTATAACTGAAACATCACATTAGTTGTATCACCTATGTTCAAACTAACCCATCAGTGAAGGCAACTATACGCTCACAAATAGCAGATACAGCCTTTCTCGATTCTAAAGTATGAGGGTGAGATTTTTTTTTTTCCATTTTTTTATTATAAAGAAAGTGCTCTTGAAGAGCCCTTAAATTAGAGTTAAACAATGGCTATTCAAATGATAAAAATGCTAGTATCCTAGTATTACAATCACAGGTAGTGATCCTAAGGCACATCAGCCACATGCATATGCAATAATGCATTGTTTTGCTTTCAGACAGAAAAACTGCATTAGCTTTGTCTGTATTTAGTTAGCACAAGAGTTTGTTTTTAGATAAAGTATCCCTGAAAGATCATGTTATCACAAAAGTTACCAAAAGACAGAAAATTTAACAAGTAGTAAAAATACTTTTGGACTACTAATACCAATAAAGTTAGATACATAAAATGCAGTGCAAATTCACAATACACTTATCTATCACCTCCATCACTTCTGAGGATTTGCAACTCTCAGAAAAAAAGTTGGCACTTGATAAGTGTAAAATATACCTGGTTGTTTTTATTAAATGTTAGCAAAACTAATTTGGGATTGTTTTAGTTTGTGTAGCAGGCTCAACGTATGAATTTCTATACTCAACCACCACCCTGGTAGCCCCCACCAACTTTTATTCTTCCTAGGACACAAATCATTTCTACAGCAGATTTATGTTTAGCATTCAGATACGACAGTTGCCATCCAAATACCAACACTAATAGCACAGCAAAATTTTTTTTTGAAACAAGTCATAATCAACCATGCTTACACAAATGCTTCAATGAGAAAATAATACCAAGAAAAGATATTACACTATTTTAAAAAACACATCCTGTACCATCACTAGATTACAGAAAAAACACACTTTGCAAACAAATCCAATGCATGTTGCTTCACAAACTCCCCCATCTACAGAAACTTTCCAGATTTACACTGGGGAATTGGTTCAGATGCCAGTAACACTGACCAACCTTCTGCCTTTTGTCTTCAGAAGGCAAAACAAGCCAAATAACCATATTTTCAGAATAGAGAGCTTCCTGTTATGAGATTAATTTCAGATCAGTATTTGCTAGCAACCACCACACTCCAGAGGAAATGATTAAGGGACAGTCAAGGGCCTTATGTAAAGAAAAAAATAATCAGATATTCTATTTTGACTGAAGCTGTTCGTAGCACAGACTTCCAAACAATGTAGTGCATTCCAGGACAATTATAAGAATGTTTTAAAATAGTGAAGAAGATATGACAGATTCCGGATCACGTCTTCCTTAAGTTAGCATGAATTAGTTGAAAGTTGTTTGTGGGTATGAAAAATTGATAATGAATTTGTGGACATATTCTGCACAAGCAAGTGTTAAAGATTTGCCTCTCCCAATGCTAGATTAGATTAGCAGCACGTGCCTAGAGTCATATTGAGAATGAGATCTGAACTCCCCTAAGCAGCCTCCCGCAACAGTGGTATAAAAAGTCAAGAAAAGATGATATAAGAGGCAAACAGCCACCATGGAGATCAATTTTTTTTTTCCTGTTTCGACTGCCTGCACAGAAATGTTAACTGAAAATTCCAGATAGATAAGCATGCCAAAAAGTGCAAGACTAAAGGAAATGAAGAAGTTAAAAACAGTTCTGCCAAGCAAGAGATGGAGTTTGAGGGACAAAATGAAGTTGTGGGCAATTACATGATGTGAAAATCCAACACTTAATTAAGAAAATACCCTGCCTGGATTCCTGGAGTCACGTGGTATCAAAAGCTAAGCACCGGTATATAAAAAAAATTAATTTCTGTATCCCAGGTGTGGAAAAAAAAAATATGAAAATCTTAATAGGTAAAGAAATAAAAATTCCTGGTAAAATTTCTATAAAACCCTAAACTGGCTCTACAAACAGTTTAGTTTAATTTCAAGAGACCAGGACTTTCAGAGTATCAAACTATTTAGGAATGGGAAGAGTGCATACTTTTATTGTGAAAAATCTAAGGTAACAACTGAAATGTAGAACTGAAACTCTTGTAACTTTTACTGTTTAAAAACCCTAGAACGTTATCTGACAACAGTTTCAGCTCAGCGAGCTCTGAAAGTGTTGTGCACCTGGCCACAAATGCCACTTGTCTGGGCGCACTGTGAAGGCTGTTGATGCAGTCCCTTCCAACCCTTCGCCCAGCACTCAGATATGGCTGTTACCATCCAAACACTGGCACTCGTAGAGAATTCTTTAGAGAGACAAATAGCTCCCACTTGCCACACACACATCCAGCTGCAACAGGAATACGTCAGAACAGAAAAGGATGCTGATTTACCATCACTAAAGAATTCGGAGATTTATAACGTCAGGAAATCCACTGTGCACTGTTTCACAATTTGATGGATTTACAAAATTTAGCCCCTATCACCTTCCTAGAAAGTTCTTGCTGTCACTGGTATTTGAAAACAAAAATAATCACATTTACTAAACACAATTTCAAACCTCTGTGCCAGAGCTCAAATTTTATACTCCACTGTGCAAAAAACAGAGGCTTTCCATTGCCTACATTAAGTCTCTGACAGGGAGAGAAAAAGGAAATATAAGCACCAATACATTAAGTCAGGCGCACCAAAATATTCACTGGAGGATAAAACCAGGATGTGGTGGGAAGCGAGCTGGTCTTTGGGGAAGAGCTGGAGGATACGGTGGTACGAACTGAGATGGGTATCCTGGCTGTGACACTTGACTTGCAGACTGAGCTCCCGGCCGAGGTGGGAGAGGAGGATACGGAGCACCTGGATAAGAAAGAGCTGGTCCTGAACTCATGGCTGCAGTAAAGGGAGTAGGAAAGCGTCCTGCTGGGACTGAAGGCGGAGGGGGTGGTATTCGTCGGGGCACAGCTGAAGGAGGAGGGTTTGCATCCGAAGTGTAGGAATCTTGAGGTGCTGGTGTTGTGTCAGGTGCTCTCGGCTGAGCCAGCGGCTGAACCTGTGGAAGTCTCTGTCCCTTCAGCACCATCTCTTGGAGCTTCTCAATTTTTACACGTCGCAGGTGAGCCAGTTTACGCTTGCTCTGGTACTCGTCAATGAAGGAATCCAGTGGTATTTCACCATCAAGAAAATTTTCTGCCATATTCTATCAAATATGGAATAATCTTTTAGAAAACGGCATACTCTGAGACAACCTAAAGGGCTTACGTCCTAAAAATAGGGTAATTTTGCCTGTGATTTTCCAGCTTGCATATGGAGGATGACTGGCATACTAAGAATTCGAAGCAGAATTTTGAATTAGTTATTACTTAGAAGCAGTGGGAGTTAAATACCATTTTTGCTGAAATTTATGCTGAAGTAACAGCAGTAAGAACATCTGAATCTGTCTCTGAACATTTCCATGATCATCAGAGGCAGGACTGAATCAAGCTCAACAGCTTTCCAGATTGCCAGCTAAGCTGAATTACGGTTTAGTACTGCTTGCAGTGCCAACAGAAACACTGAGAACTCTACAAGCCTCAGTACTGAGAGGTAGATTATTGCTAAACCAGATTTAATACTCATGCTTACTTGTGGCAAAGCAAAGCTTTGGGAAAATGATGTTTTAATAATCAAGAGAGGTGACCACACATACAATCATGAAATTCAACTTGACTTGTGATTACAAAAAAAACATTCCCAGGACAAGGCCAATAAGCAGATCTTTTCCTGGATGCTAACAAACCATGTAGTTATACAGAACGTCCTACAGGCAAATCCACTAACAAAACTAAACACTCCCATTGCTCTAAAAACAAGCCACCCTTCAAGCACTTGTAGTGACCGTTGGCACCTAGACAGGTACATTGAAATCATAATGGAATATTCCACCAGAACTGCTGCAGTCATCCCTCTCTTCTTACAGACCAGCACAGGCAGTTTTTCATTAGGTTACTAATTGACGTTTGTAATAGATTAATACATATACCAGGCAAACACCATTAAAAATATTTCCACATTTGGATGCTGTTAGTTTGAAGGCAATGCCAAGGAACTAAGAGAGTTTGGCTTTCTCGTCTGAAAAATACTGTTGTGTCTTAAACCTCAAAGACCTTAAGAATAGAAAACAATTACTCAAAAAAAGTGTCACTGAAATCAAGTGACTGCTTAAGGAAGTTCAAAGACCAGACCACATACTTAAAAATATCCCTTTAGACTACTTATTACATATTCAACGGTATTATATACTTCAGCTACCCCAAGTCTTCACTAATGGGTATAAAGTGGCAGAATTGAAGTGTACTGTCATTACCTCTGTGTCTTCCTCAATCTTAGCCCCCTCTGTCTGAAGGAGTGCTAGCAGTGTTTCCAGTGAAGCATTACTGGATTGTCTGTCTGTAACGGCATGAAAACAAGAGTAAGTGACAGCTGTTTGTAAGTGACTTTTAACCGAAGCTATAAAGTATCATCAAGCATAAAAATCTTCTCAGGCACATCTGTATAAACAGCATACTCTACTGATCTAGACAGGATGACTGTCAGACTACAGTGAGACAATACGACATTTAAGTAGTTAGTTATATAGTCACGGTGCTACAAACAGAAATTATAATGTATAATAACGAAAAAAGCACTTCAGCAAGTGTAGCATCAGATGCACAATACTTCATAATTCAGTATTAGATGAGAACATTAAATACAAGGTTGTTTGATTTATGACTAATCACTGGAAATTCAAATTGGGTTTTACTTTTTAGCAAGGTGGGCAAATTTGATCATTTAGCAAACAATAGCTACGTAACCATATCAGTAATTGAAAGAATCAGTAGTGCATGTTCCTGGGTGTAAGAGACGCTTAAGTCATTATGTTCATGATCTATTTCAGAACTATGTGAGAATAAGATTTGATTTTATACCCTAATTCACAGATCTAAAAATGAGTGAAAAAAAAAAAAGAAAAGATGCACAACAAATTTAAATTCTCTTAGGAAAGAGCAAACCATAATAACCAACAGAAAACATTACCTAGTTTTGTTTTCTTTATCTGGTATGCTTCAAAAAGAACTTGCAGCTCTTGATATTTTTGAGTCAAATTTGCTTTCAAAGACTCCAACTTCGGCTGGAACAGAAGATTGTCCTCTGCCAGACTGCGGTTGCTGGCAAGAGTCATGTCTTTGCTGTGTTGAACATTTTGGGCCTGCAAAAAGAAAGGTGTGTGAAGTGACAGTGAGGATGTTGAGCGAGATTAATGGTTATGTAGACAATATGGGAATTTCAAGACTACTACATAAACAGCAAAAGTAAGCTCTCTGCAAAAACCAGTACTACTGCATTGAAGCTGCAAACAACAACAATACTTTGGGATTTTTTATTTGGGAATGTCTCCTGTTTTGGCGGGTATGGTCAGCTCCAGCTATTGCACCCATTTCCACTCTCTCTCCTACACCAAATCTTTCCTCACAAACTATTTCTGCTGCTCCGCAATATACTATTTTACTAGAAGAAATAAGGCCTATGCTGCAAACAGCACGTTAGGGACATCTACAAACACAAGCTTGCACACAGAGAACATCCCCTGAGCGATTCCACTACGAGCACGGTTCTCCCCCCTCAGCCAGCACCACCCGTGAATTCATCGCTTCCAAGCAGGAGTTAGCACTGACCTGAGGGCACCTTCCCACATGTATTTTTAACCCCCACATGTAGCAGATGGCTCATTAAGCAGTATTATTTCCAGCTTGGAGAAGAACTACTTTTATTCCAAACATTTGAAGAGTTTGTGCTGTGGGAAAGGTCTCCTAAGAGGACCCTCCCCTCTGACAGGGGCAGTGGAGCTGGTGACGGGCCCTGCAGGCAGAATGGCTTTTGCTGGATCAGGATAAAAACATGAGTTCCTGCCACATCAAATGGCCTGCAAGAGTCCCGTTTCACCCCATTGCAGTGGTTACTGACTGGAAATCAGTGCCTGGGCACCCATTTGGACATCTCTGCTCGGTGGCAGAGGAGCACAGTTTGTGTCACCTGAGTTTCCTCTAATTCTTGTCCCCAGTTTTTGTGAGGCCTGACCTGTTGGCTGCCACGGCCTTGTAAGATCAGTTTTACACTCACACACTGCTACGTGAAGATGCTGTGTATGAATTCCTACCCGTTACTTAACCTAGATACTTCATCCCCACCTCACCTTAACACCCCATGATGAATACTGACAGATAAATCAACAGTTGCTCTTAAAAACCTTTGAATTCCACCCATAAGATGCAGGGAGACTGCAGAAGAGTGTCATCCTTTATCTTACTATAATGCAAAAAAAAAAACCAAACAAGCACTGCATCATTATGGCTCCTTCTCCAGAATATTCTTCCCAAACTATGTTAAATCAAACCTGGATTAATGCCAAAAGCTTGTTTCAGCTCAATCCTGCTGCTTAACATATCCTAGCCCAAAGACATGGTTCTTAAGGAGCAAATGACAATTCCCATAAAACCACTGCCAGCAAGATTCTGAGTTTGCTCACACATGCACGATTTTATCAAGACAGGCTTCAGGAGCTTTGGGAAAGACAAGTGTTCAGAGAAGCCTGCTCTGGACATCACATTAGATTCAATAAAAAAAAAAAAAAAAGACATCAAAAAGAAGGGAGGAAAAAGCAAAGGATCTGATTTCACTCTGAATCAACAAGTGGGCTAATTTTCCCATGGCACAACAGACTGAGTCTATTAAACTTTCTTCAAAACCAATTAAATGCTTGGTGCACTTCTTGTGACCTCCTACATTAATGTGCCCCTTCTACCCCACCTTCAGTGCAAGCGTGAAGAGTACAGTGCTTTCTTCCTTTCACACTCCTGGGGGGACATAGGAGAGGCTCACCTCTGAAAGGGCAAAAGAAGAAACCTGAATGAAAGGAAATCTGAAAATCCCTGAAAAGGAGGGGATTAGAACTCATGTGTTCCTGACAGTCTGAGCACAAGGCCATGCGCAACAGGTGGAAACATCTCCCAAGCATAGCAGCAGTGTCTTCATAAGCAGTTACTTCCTTTTAAAATTTTTATACACTGCTTCAACCTGCTAACTTCAAATTTGACTCAGCATTGCTTAAATACATATTTAATACTTAAATACATCCCAAGATACTGTTCCTCAAATACCCAAGCTTTACTTTTTTGCGCTGTTCTTGCTAAACCACTCAAAAAAATATCATCAAGTCAAGGATAATGCTGAGTCCTAAACTGTGCATCAATCAAAATAAAAGTCTATTCCAAGCTGTACAAATGGGAGGAACTATTTGTAATACTGTTTTGGCTTCTCAAGATTCTCACATCGAGCCTAAACAAGCTTCCAACCCTATGCTTGTGTTCAACTTGAATACTTTCCAAGAATAAAAAGAAAATCCTCTCTTCTCACTTTTGATTCCAATGCAAAATAATTTAAATTAAACTCGTTGCTTCCATTTGTTTGTTCTCTTATGATCCAACGCAGTTAGACTCAATTTTAGTAAGCTGAAGTCCTTGTTTTACATTTTTTCCAAACAATAATGAATGGAAACCAAGTACACGCTATTTAACAGCTTAATTACTGACATCCAGCTTCTTACCAAATTACCTGCCATCACCACAAGTTTTGTTAACTGGCTGCCTTGTGAACTGCCAGCCAAAGAAGATTGCGTGCAAACAGATTTATGCTTTCTGATGCCTCTCCTCTTTCACCATTTTAACGAGCAAACTACTTCCTTCAAGTGACTTAAATTCGGTCTGGTGATCACATTTTCACTGCTTGTAGGGCTGATGTTCTCATTTCAAAGTAGTTGTGCAGTCAGGCTGGGAAGACCAGTTTTATGAGCGGACTTTGATCTTTCATCAGGACGAAGAACATGTTATGTACATTTTTTCTAGAGAAGTAAAAACAGGGGAATGAAAGATACGCAAATCTATAAACATTTCAAGAGTACAAATCTCTGGGAAAGGGCATTACTCAAATCATGTATGTAATAAGGAAGAGAAGAGCTCCAGGTAAACAGGCAGAATAAGAGAAAAGGCTTCTTTAAGTGATATAAAACTTCGGCTACTTTTTAAATAACTCTCCTCCTTAGGTACCATAATGTACTTAACCACGTACATAGCGTGCAGCAGGGCTACAGATATGAACAAGGAGACAAACACCTAGCTTTCTACAATGACTTTCTGAAGAACTTCACTTCTGAATCACTATGAATGTGCAAGATGAATAAACATCATCATAATAGGATATACTTGTCTCGTAGGTGTAAGAAACAAATGAATATTACAACAGCACTTGCAAAGTCAGAGTTACCTGGTTTGATGGCAGACAAGCACAGGTAACCCACCTACATCTGACGCAGTGACACCCTTTCCTGACCTTGCCACCTGATGTCTAGCGACTACAGACTAGCCTGTACTTAACTGGAAGTCTTACAAATATGTTTTTAAAGATGACAAAAAGCTGAGCTATTCTTAATCGCATTGTAAGTTACAGTGCTTGAAATTACACAAGCCCTAATGACTCAACTTCTCCCGTATTGTAGCACTTCTAAGAAGGGCACATTTTTCTAAGAAATTGAACAAAAAACACAATTCATATTTAATGATCAATGTTAATCTTGAAGTCTTTGCTTTCAGCTTTAGTCTCTGTGCCAAATTTCTTTTTGACAAATGGGCAGTTAAACAGATGAGAAACTCATATTGAATGTTTTTGAGAAACTCAAAACCATGCAAAGAATTAACTCTTCAATTACAAGGTAAACTTAAGAAGAACTTCTTTCCAAAACAAAGATAAAGACCCATTCACCTATTTGGGACATTTTAATGCTTCATTTCACCGAAAGAAGTTTGGGGAGGGAGTAAATTCTAATTCCTAACAAATAGAACTAATATAAACCCAAGCCAATGCAAACTGAATACTACGACAATTTTACAAACCAGAATAATCTCTGGCACAGATGTAAATTCAGTGCCATAAACTTTTCTGCAACTGTTCCACGACATTTAGAATTCAAGGACTCAGAAAAGCAAACAGTTAAATTAGCCTAAAAAGCCCTAAAGAAAAGCTTTAAAAAATGTTGCCTGATTTAAAACCAAAAATAAATAAATAAATTGCACAATCATCCAAGGGTCAAAGATACAGCATAGCGTGACCCGTCTGCTAAGAGTACCAACACTGCACAAAGCACGCTTTCAGCATCCATTCAATAGCTATAACAGAACAAGGAAGGAATAAATCCAAACCAAGTTATTTTGTTGTCAGATCTGCTCTGCAACAAAAAATTGTATTAATAGGGAACTGCTACTGCATTGGATGTTCGCCTGCCTAATGGAAGTAGAGGGAAAATAAGTTACCAACAGAAATAAGCTCAGAGCACGCAACTCGAGCAGAATTGCTAAGACGACTGTTGAGGTTGTGTGCAGGAAACCTGAATCTGAAAACAGATGAAAAATACCAGCCAGAATGATGAGACATAATGAGACAGGGCGATATTAAAGTAGAATGTGCTTTTTTTTTTCCCCCCCAATTGTTTTCCTTTTAACTATCAAGGCCTTGCTATGAATTCTGAATGGGACAAACAGGACGACACGGAGCTACTTACAATGGGATTTTGATGGCAGAGGGATTGCTCAGCACTGAGCTCTAAACCAAACTGTGGGCAAGGCAAGGCAATGAAGTCACATACACATGGAAGTTAAAGACAAAATCAGGGATTATGAAGTTATTCAAAACTTAAGATGCTTAAATAGTTTCTTTAAGAGACATAATTTGAGTGGTTTTACTCGAGGATTTACTTAATAAGCACTTGTAAGAACAGGCAGCAGCAACTGCTTTGGGAATGGAAATCCCACTGATCTCCTGAACTGCAGCTTTGTTTCATCCCACTTTTAAAGTGAAGAAAAGTGCTGGACAAAGTTAAAATACGAGCAAGTACTAGGACTAGCTTAGCAACATTTTTACTGTTTACCATTAATTCCAAAATAAATGTTTGCCCTAAGAGTGGTTTGTTCAAAATGACTCTGAGAAGCATCCCTCCTGTTGACCTAAGGCACGTTCCCAGTAGAACACGTCCAGACCAGGTCCTTCTGCCACCGTCCGAGCAACTGAAACCCCAAGGAGCCACAAAGTGCACCCAGTGCTGCTGTAATTACAGGCTGGCTTTGGCAGGCGTCAGGACAAGAAGTCCACTGGTACTTTCAAGAAAAAGTCTCTCGAGGAGCTACAAATAAAACAAACACTCAAACTCTCTCTTTCACTTGAATTACATACTTGTAATTTAGGATTCCAATGCGCTGTCACACTGCAGAATTATAACTATGCACAGTTGGAGTGACAAATTAACCCTTGAAATAGGAGCCAACAGGTGCAGAGGAGGAGAATAAAGACGTCTTTTACAGAAGATTTAGGAATGCTTTTCATCAAGTACTGGTGAACGATAACGCACCCTCTAATGGCATCTGTTTGGTAATAAATATTAAGACATATTCCAAAATAAATAGATTTGCTAAATTTAGGTCTGATTATGCAAGTACTAGCTTAAAAATGAGAAAATAGAGGCTAAAAGGTAAAGTTGCAATTCCTAAATGTTTACTCCTGCTGCCCAGAACTGCAGTTTGTGCCCAGCAGACACAGGCAGGTTATTCATTCCGTGCTTAGCTGGAAAAGAAAATCCTATAGTTGTCACCAAGTCTAATTCTTGACTTTGTAGCTAAATTTCATGTTTGGCAAACAGGAACATAACCACTCACACCATGTGGTTTTAGGACAGGATAAGGAATCCAAGAAATCTGGGCATGCATTCACATCCTTTGAACTTGGACTTTCTGCAGACTGCCCGATCTTTTCAAACAGCTTTTGAGAAAAGGGCTACACTCAAAAACCCTTTCCATGCCTGCCAGCAAATTCCGAAATGCTGGAACAAGAGGAAGGCGATGCATTTCTGACGACTTCACTTCATACGATTAAGGTGTTGAAAAGCAAATAATTTTGGCAGGGGACATGGAGCGTTCAGTAACACAATGCTGCACTGTTAAAAGCAAAGTCCTAGTACGGGTCACGAGACGGCCAATTCTCACCAGAGAAATTCATCGAGCTACCACCAGTATCCCACCACAGACTCACCTATGCTGTTTAGAATTAACATTCTGAGATTGACTTTTACAAACAATGTACTTTTATTTCGTGAAGATGAATACCATCGATGTACTACAGAAATTAACCTCAAAGGATTATCAAAAAACCTCCTCGATTTCAAAAGACGAGGAGTACCAGACAATTGGCTTCCTTCCTCTTTCTACCAGACAAGATGTTCGTTGTTCAAGCGCTAAAAGCCCAGAGGCTTCAAAAACAACCTTGCAGACAGAAAAAAAAGCAGCTTAGCTCTTTGATGCCATGTTTTTACACACCTGGGGTTACAGCATGAAGGACACTGCCTAAGCACATTACCCCGGTGAAATATATCTGCACACAAGCACACACACGCAGATATATATATGTATTTATATATATATATATATATGCCTACACCCCCAGGATGACATATACAAATCCTGCTCAAGTGCTGCACAGGAACACATTCCCTTCGGGGCTGGAAGGAGCCTATTTTTAGCTATTAGCAAGAAAGCCAAGTGGTTTTCCAATCCCTTCTCTCTGTGAACAAAACATTGTTTTTCTGAGCTGGGTTTCCCTCGCAACGACGAGTACAAAGGTTTTTTCAATTATGGGATAATCAGCTTTAGCCAATTTTGCCACTGAAAATACGAGTGACCTCAGAGAAGTGACTCAGAAAACATGATTTAATTGGCATGCCCCAATAAAATTACTAATTTAAGGACTTTGGAATAACGCTACAACCTAGATACATCCAGACTGCAAACCAAATACCTACACAAGCAGCAGTGAAGTTACCATGGCTTCCCCTTAACGTTCAGGATTTCCCTCTCTCCCTCTTCCTGCCACATACTTCATTGTGAAAAATCAGGAGCCAGCAGCACATACCCAAGGAGTAAACAATTCAGTGAAGGCAGTAACAAAATGAGGAAGTATTCAAGCAATTCCAGGATAGGTAAATGCTTCTGAGTTGAACACACTCTGGTAAAAGCCTCCATGCACAATAAACAAGGATTACACCCGACAGTAGTATAGCCCTATTTCCACACAGCTCAAATACCTTCAAACCTAGCCACACTTTCCTAACACCACAAAATATTCCCTCGGGCCCGGAGAACTTTACTCTACAATTTAAAAGCCTTCTGTTGCCAACTAAAGAGGGAAACCGGAGGGTCAGATCGAGAAGACGGTGTAATCCCGCAGAGAGAGACAAGCTTTGCCACGAAGGTCAAGAGGTTTTTTTGTCACTTCTGACCCACAGTCTGAAGTCTGCATTGACCGAAAACAAGAGGCTGGCTGGGCCAGCCCACCTAGCACTGTACCTTGCCAGAGGTCACGCTGCAATCAGCAGCACTGCACCCGTTCCTATCTGCACCAAGTTAAGCCCGTTATGACCCGCTGGCTTTCCTTAAATCCTCAGTCTTGCCACGGAAGGGTTCTCCTGCCTCCCAGTAAGCCGCTGGGGTCTCCAAGATCTTTTCACATTTTACTTTCCACAGCGGCATCTATTTCTTCAACGGTTTCTTAAGTCCTCAACATAAAAACTCGTACAGAAAGCTAATACGCCCAACCCTGTCTCGTAAATCTATTTACACAAAGTTTAAGAGACAAACACTGCACAAAAAAAAAGCAAAAAGCAGCTTCCCAGGACTCCTCGCTGCCAGCCTCGACCCTCAGAGGGCCCCTCCGTTGTCTGTGATACTTTAACGCTGCGGTGATCCCGAATGACTTCCTTGGAAGTACCAGAAGGGCAGGAATCGTACTTCCAGGAAAAGCAACAAAAAGGGACCTTACTCAACAGATGAGGCTTTTTAATCAGCTAAGCCATTTTGTTTGTTTGTTTCCCCTGGGACTTTGGTCCTCTGATTTAAAACAAAAGCAGTAACACCAGATCCTGGGAAATACAGCACGCTTGCTTCTTTCAAAAAAAATGTTCTCATCAGCAGCGGATCCATCTTACTTGCCGTCAGCTGACTGCTCGGAGCCTTTTTGGGGCGTTTGGTGGAGCACAAAGCTGGGGGAGGCTGCTCCCAGCACTGCCCCACGCTCACCCACCGGCACCTAAAAACCCCATAGGAGGGGGACCAGCAACAGCGAGGACCCCAAAAAACACTTCTTCTATTCGGTCTCAGCAAGCCCAGACCTGAACCCATGCTTTTAGGGCTGACAAAGAGGCTCCAAACGAGTACAAAAAGCCTCAAGAAGGCTGACAGCCTCCTCATTTTTGCCTCTTTTTGACTTAAAATCACCCTGAGCTCAAGAGCACGACCGGGACCGGCTTCACCCCAAGACCCCCCCCCGCCCCCCATCATCGGGGTTCGGCCACAAAACGAGGAATGTGTTAATGGGAAAAAACATATATAATAAAAAATAAACACGATACCGTCCGCTTCTCCCTAATTTAGCCCAAAATGAGCGATTTCAGTGCTGCCAGGCCCCTTCCTCCGACAGCCGGGCTCGGGATCGGGGGGAGCAACGGGAATCGGGGGGGCGGCAGACAAAGGGCGGGGGGACCGGGAGGGACCAGGGGGACACCGGGGGGACACCGGGGGGACACCGGGGACATCGGGACAGGGCTGGAGGGGGGGGACCGGGGGAACCGGGGGACACCGGGACGGGGCTGGGGGTGTCCGAGGGGCACGGGAAGGGACGGAGGGGCACGGGGGGGGAGCCGTGGCACGGAGCCACCTGCGGCGAGGGGGGGGGGGGCTGAAAGTCACCGGCACCCCCCGGCCACCGAGCGGCGTGGCGGGGGTCCCCGCTCACCTCCTCCATCTCGCGGGCCATGTCCTGCAGCCGCTCCTCGTCGTCCAGCAGCGCGCTCAGCTCCTGCAGGCTCAGCGCCTCCAGCCGCCGCGCGTCCACCGCCATGGCGGGCCCGGCCCGGCCCCGGCCCGTTGTTTTTTTTTCTCTCCCCCCCCCCCCACCCACCCCCCAAAAGCCCCAAGCGCAGCCCGGTCCCGGTCCCGGTTTCACCCCCCCCCCCCGGTCCCTCTCCCGTTCCCGCCACCGCCCGGAAGTGGCGCGGCCCCGGTGGCCCGGCCCGGCCCCGCCCCGCCCGCGGCGCCCCCTGCTGGGAGGGGCGGGGCGGGAGGAGGAGGGGGCGGGACGCGGCGGGGCGGGGGGCGCTGAGGCGGTGCCATAGGGGATGGTGGGGGGGGGGGCAGGATGGAGGTGATGAGGGTCGCTGCTTTCGGCCTCCCAGGGCTGAGATGGGGGCAGCGGGGCAGGAGAAGGGGCTGGAGTGGTGGGGGGGGTGCCCCAGGGTGCGGAGGGGTGGGTGGGCTTCCCTCAAGGTGCCGAGTATCCGTCCTCAGAGCCCCTCGGTGCTGCCTGACCGCAGGGGCTGTGGGGCTGGCTGAGGTGTCAGGGCTTGGAGCGTCCATTTGGTGGGCACCGACCAGCTCTGACTGGCCTCTGACCAGCTCAAAGCACCCCGCGAGTCCATGTCCTGAGCTCTGTCATGACGTGACGGTGCTGCTGTGGGTATCCTCGTTCTCCTTTTTTGTGTGTAGCTGCATCTGTAAATGAGGAAGGAAAACCAGGAGAATTATTTAATTCTCACTTCCTCACCTGGTAGGGAGTTGGCCACAGCAAATCGCAAAAGAGTGTTTGCGTTATTGTTCTCAAGTCTAGGCCGAATACCTATTTACGCTTAAAATAGCTAAAAATCTCATCTTGCTAAGCTTCAGTGCTATTCCTTTTGTCCATCATAGGCACTTTCTTCATCAAGCATAAAGGTCAAGAAATGATCTTTCTTTCACGATGTATTTTATAGTGAATTTGAACAATTTTGAAATAAAACCTGCAAGTTTTACATTAAGAAGCATCAATTAAAATATCATGGCTCAATTTGGTTTGTTTCTGATTTATATCCGTTAAGTACACTTGCAAATATATCTACATCGTCGACATTTTGCTATGTACTTTGTGATAACACTTTGGAGCAGTAGCTCTCCAATTACTGCTGATGCTGGAGCATAGATGATACATACAATTACGCCTGGAAATAATTAATCGTGTTAGCATAGCCTGGGCTGTATGCATCTCTAGGCACACACCACCTTCTGGCCTGCTTTCGTAGCTGATTGTGGGCGTGGGTGCGCCCATTTCCCAGTGTGTAACTGGAGGGAGAACCAGGATAAGCATGTGAGCCAAAGGAACAGGGTAGGAAATGGCCATGGGGTCCTTACCCTTTGTATTTGGCTTTTTTGATCATTCTGAAGAAAGAAAACAAAAAAATCAATGCGGTGAACTGAATCAATTTCTGATGTAATCCTACTCAAACATAATGACATTAGTCACGTTCAGGAAGTGACCCAGTACTTCCTGGCAGACCTGAACAAAGACAGCACCATTGTGATTGTTTCTTTTTGTCCTACAACTAAACTCAGCTCTCCATCTCCCCCAAAAACCCTCTCTGTCACCTCACAGGTCGCAAAGCCTGACAGTAACACACTGCCAGCAGAAGGCTTCCTGGCCTTCTGGCTGTTCAGTGCAGGGCTTCTGTGAGCTGAGTGCTAGAGGCAGGTAAGAGAGGTCAAAGCATCCGGCAGCTGAGCTTGCTTAGGGTGGGGAGAACATGATTAGCGATATGGGCATGTGTCTGCTCTTCCACGTCAACATGCCTGCGTATTGCTGAGCTATGTGCCAAACTCCTCCTTGTGGGGGTGCTCTGCTCGGAGCTAAGATGAGTAAGCAGCTGTACCCCTTGGCTGTGACATGGCTTTTCAGGGCCACTACAGCCTGACCTTGTTATTTAAAACCAGCAGATAGCTGCCATGTCAACACGCTATCGCATGCCATATTTGCATACACCCATCAAAAAGAGTTGTAGCCTGGTGTTGAACCAGTCTTTAAATCTCTACATGCATGCAAGCATGTACACGTATGTGCAGACACACACATATAAACAGAGGAATTGGCTGAGGGATTAAAAGAAGCCCCTTCTTCTAAAGAACATTAGTGATTCTAACTTCATAGCATAGCAAGATAATTGGTATGGGGGGAGCGTGGTTTAGAAGAGTCTGACTCAGCTTCATGTTGTAAATCTAGTTTCACCACTGCCTCTTCGTGTGATCCTGAGTGGAGTTCTCAGCTTCCCTCAACCACAGGGCCTTTTGCTTAAAAGGAAAAAATCAAAATAACCACTCGGACCCATGCAGAGAGTGGAGAGGAATAGTTAACAGTGAATAATGCTTGTGGAGGTACTGTGGGTGAATATCTCAGGTGAAGGGCACTACAGTATTATCATCACTGTATTGTCAATATGCTGATGGGAAAGGTGATTCTATATTACAGTGACCTTCTCAGGGGATCTTCTATGTAATTATATAATTTGTTCTTGTTTATTTTGCATAGGGTTGTTCTTGGAATTGTACTGCTGTAGACATCAAGGAATGGATTATTTGAATTTGCCAATGGTAAACAATATTTAATTAGTTAGAAGCCATATAATGAAAAACAATGAAGTCCTCAGAAAATGCACAGGGAAAACAAAACTCATTTGTGCTCAAGTACAACATATATTGAAAATACTTTTTCTCCCCATGTAGATAAATTTGCATTCTGAGGTGTTGGGGAGGAGTGTCAATATTAAACATCTGGTCTGCTTTTTAGTACTCTGAACAGAATCTGCATGTGATTGAGAATTCGAGTTTGGCCAGAAAAACAACTGAGGTTGAGAGACAAAATAGGGGTCAGCTGCTTTTGTATAATTACATATTCTACTTGGATAGGTTGGAAGGTGCCTTTCCATTCAGCAGTCTTCACGAAAGATTAAGGTTTTGTGACAGCACATCACTTCGACAGAACGTGAAGAATAGCAGATAAACTAGGATTTTAGGCTACAGGGATTATCAAATATTGCAATGCTGCAGTTAGAGATTTATCAGCTGCCAAGCCCTGGTTCTTCTTTACCTTTGCTAAAATCCTTTTGAAAGGTGACAGTACTCATGAATGTTAAAAATGTAAGCAGGCAAAGTACAGAAGCCAGGATTTCTTATTAAAGGAGAAGTAGAACAAAAACTCTGGGAGGACTACAGTAGAAGCTGTGTCGTGGTGAATAAGAAGTCAAGCCACAGTCATGGGGAGAACTGGCATCCAGCCCAGTTGAAATTAAATGTTAGTTGTTGTTTTTTATTTTTAATTTTTTAAACCTGAGCCTGGATTTCCTTCTGTCACCTCATATCCCTTTACAGTCAACAGCACTGCGTCCATGCATATTTATTAGATTTAGACATATTTTGCAAGTCACCTTCACAACTTCTTTTCTTTTCCTGGACAAACTGGTTGGTTACGTAGAGACTGAATTTGCAAGTCTAATCTTCGGAGGTTATTAACCCGTTTTAGTCTGGTTGCTCAATAGGTAGATAAGTTTTTAGGCTTCTTTGCAATTTCATTTCCTCATCGAAGTCCACGCTTCTGTCCAGATTTCACAGTTTAGATTCCTTCACACGTGAAATGAACTTTATATCCAGCCTCCTGGCGGAGAAACAGCAGTTCTGCTGTTAGTATTGCTTTCATTTAGTGAGCCAGAGGCGTGAAATGAGCAGGTTTATACACCTGCATACACATTCTTTGCCCTAAGCTCCCAGTGACGCTGGAGGAAACAAGGCAGACGCTATTTCTCCTCCCCACGCTAAGGTGCAGCTCCAAACCTGAACTGGAAGCACTCTGGGTATTTATTTGCTTGTGGTATTTCCAGCTCTGCTGAAGGCCTAGAAAGCCCAGCCACTGAAACACACACAATTACATATTGAGGCAGAGTTTGGGGTGCTGGGAGACAAGCTGTAGGAATAAACACAGCTATGTTTTTTCCATTACACCGCATTCACATTTACCTTCTCTGTGCAAACGTATGGGGGTAAATACATGTTGTTTGGGAATCGCTAAGAATGTAGGATCTGCTCTTAAACTTTGTCTTGGAGAGGGTTCTCCAATGTTTAAATTAAATAAAGCTGTGGTTATACTCATTACAGGGCATGGTTTGAGCTTATTAACTGTGAGGAAAACAACCTATTAGAGAGCATACAGTCAACCTTTGTCAGCACCTGTGCTTTTGAATGACCATTGGCTTCCAACTCTGCCATGACAGCCTTTAGGCTGTGCTCCACAAGTTCAGGTTTCGGAGAAACACATCTGAGTTCCCTGTGGAAAAAAAGACTCTCCCCTTCTAGGAGAATAAACTTATCCGCCTTGCTGTCATCCAGAAGTGCCTGAACAGATCTTCTTTGTGTTTCCATGTAAACATCAGCTCCGGGTAAACATGCAGCCACAAAATATTACGTGTCAGGGTCTCAGAGGGAATGGCGGCCTTTTTTCCAGAACAGCCTGAAATTCGGAGACTGCACACAGGCTGTGAGGCCCAAGGACAAGGGCAGCTCCAGATACAGCACTGAAATAATTGCCATTGCTACACCAAGTTAATATAGCCTCACTCCTGGCCCTTGCTTGACCAACAAGCATTTCTGACACCAATTTTTACATTACAAGCAAACCCTGAAGAGGAGATAGTGCTCCTATGGAGACTTAGCACAGTGTTTGTTTGTGCTCATGCTCTAATTTAGCTTTCAAGGAATTCTTTATGAGTTCAGGCACTTGGTTCCCACCCAAAGTTTCTTCTTCGGCTCCCTTGGGAGATCCAGTCCGTGCACGAAAGAGAGCAAGAGGTCTGAAAAGAATGCTTTCAGCTGGACCAGACATGATACTTCTCATGAAAACAGATTGAAAAATGCTCAGCAAGCAACTTCTGCGTACATGGAACTACAGCTGAATGCAGTGACCCCGTAAGGTAGGGGAGTCCCATCGTAAAAAGAAGTCATTGCCAGAATGATTTTGTAAAGCAAGATTTTCGTTACAGTTACAGGGTTTGTACAGGTTTGGGAACAGGGCCAGCAGAAATGCCTGTATTACGTTAGTATTGCTGGAGCCCTGGTGGTGTGTGGAGCTCCCACCACACTTCCAGGCCCTAAGAAAACCCTTGCAGCTTTAGCCTTCCAGCAGATCCACTCGTCACATGCCAGCAGCACAATAAAAGGACTTGTTCAAGCCCCAAGATGTAAAGCTCAGTGGAAAAGGAGCCTCGAGTTATCTGGATGCAAGAGAGAATTCAGCACCAGTGGCAGTGAACAAAGTCAGGCTCTGTTATCAGCTTGGCCTGGTGCCACCACAGAGACAATCTGCCCATTTCAATTCGTATTTCAATTGAAGCTTTTCGGACCCAAACTGGGAGTACAATGCTGGGATTATCATCACAACATGCTTGGAAGGCAGGGCTCCCTTCCCCAAATTCACTGTAGCCTTTGCAATAAAACTAATCCATGTGTATCCTCAGATTCTTCTTATTGCAGCACTGCCTGGGAGGCCACACACATCAGGATCTAATTTTCTTTTCTGCCATCTCATGTAATAGTGAGCATTGTCCTAACAGCACTTCTCAGGGTGTTGGCTTCCCTAATTCCCAGGTTACATGACTTTATTTTTTTTTCTTCCAGTTTTTCAATTAAGCAGCAATCAATTCCATTTCTACAACCCTAGAAATCTGCTCAGTCGCTGATAAGAACACAGAATTGCTTGCCCTCCAGCACTGGGTGGAACCCCCTCTTTATACCCACAGTGAATATTAGCATCAGGCAGGAACATACTGGCCACTTACTGAAATGGTGCGGAGAAATGATTTCAGTGAGCTTTTGCAGCATGATAGAGGTTTCACGAGTGGAGGAAGATAAGACAAAGAGAGCTCTCTTCCTTCCAAGGCACGGATTTTTATCCTATCACAAAAGCAAGCAGCTGAAAAGACTCCAGCCACAAAGCCCTGTGCTTTGACAACAGTCAGACTGCCAGTCCTTTTGTGTGGGACTGATTGCCAGATGGGATCCGAGATGGAAACAAGTTCTTAAACAAGTTATACCTAGTGTGATGGTTCACGGTCATTATCAGATGCTGAAGGCTGTTACATACCTCATTCTCCATAGGTACTTCTTGTTATTCCCCATGAGGGAACCAGAACATGTGTGGTAAGCAGCTGTATCCATCCATCATCTCAGATGAACATTACCTTGAAAAACCCAGATGTTCTGAATGCAAAAAAAAACAAAACAACAAAACATCCCCCACTAGACTGGCTCAATGTTGAGTGGCAGAGGTAGTATTTTATTTTTGTTTGAGCATCCCTCCTCAAGGACACTAAAGAGTTTGTAAAACATCACTGAACGAAATCAAAACAGTGCGAACAACGAAACTGCAAAACTGCCAAAAAGTAAAACACAGCAGCATTCAAATACTGAAAAACATGAGAGCTAAAGTGCTTGAGATCATTTCTTAACTATGCACAGTCTGAGTCAATCTTTCCCACAAAATCCAATGCTATTTTTCAATAGCATCTGCCTGGCTGCATAGGTTTCTTCACCAATCTATGGCAGCATAACACTACTAAGCCAGAGCCATCACACGAAAGGACTAGGAGCAATATATGTCTTTCTTTCCCTCTTACTAAAAGTTAATAAATAGTACTCAAAGAAACACATTTCACAGTTCAGGCAGCGGAAGTCTGACTTCCAGGAAAGTGACTGTACGGATTTCCCATGCAGTGAAATCACTTGCATTGCCTGAAGCTGAACAAAGCTTTGGTGGGTTCTATAAAGTGCTGTCTTTTAGTATTTTATGCCTGTCTTTAGTAGTGTTTTTTTCAAACCAGCACCGGGGTTGTGAGTTTAAAAAAATACTGAAGTAACAGACTGAATTTCAGTGGACACTGGAGCCAGACAGACATTGTACAGTGCACACAGAAATATAATAATAATTAAAAAAATCCCTAACCCAATTATGGTAAAACTCTTCGTCCTTAAAAAGAAAACCAAACACCCACCAAGCACCAAGAGTAAATCTGAAAGCAACACCTGCCTCCTGGTCCCCTGGCTCATTCCAGGAAGAATGATTACTACGTGAAACAAGCTCAGCAGCAATGGTTGTGAGCCTGAGCCTGCAGGCACTCAGTGCAAAACTCTCCCAGCATTCAGCCCCATGGAAGGGATCCCATTTTCCCCGAAGCTGAAGGGAGCTCCCTACAGACTTCAGCAGACTTTGGACTGACCCCATAGATTGACAGCAGGAGCAGGACCTTGTTTTACAGTCGCTGCTTTTCTACCCAGCCAAGAAAGCCACCCCCTGAAATTCCTGGAGGGGTTTTCAACCTTCCCCTCCATGCATGCATTTAACATCCAGTACAGTTAATAGCAGTTACACATGCATATCAATGGGAGAAAAGTCCCAGTCGAGAGGAATTACTGGTAGTAAGAAAAGAAACCCAGTAGAAATGCTGAGAATGGCTAAAGACCCAACTCCCCAGTCGGTTTCCCTGTTTAACCAGCAGGCGTCTGCCCCGCCGGGCTGTACTGCAGGAAGCTCTAGAAGTGTGTGGTTTTGTGTGCACGGCTGCGTGGCGCACGCGGGACGGGCGAACGGGCGGCGTTGTGCGGCGTGCCGGCCCGTCGGCAAGCTGCCTCCTGCCTCGGCATCCCAGCAAGCGTCTCCAGCGCCGGCCCTCGCCGCTCTCACTTGTGAGCTGTGTTGTTATAATCGTCCTGCGCCGTGGCCGGGAGGGAATGGTCTATCCTGAACTCTTCCTCCAGCCCGCTGGGTGCCTTCGCTGAATCTCCCCGGGCTTCGGGTTGGTGGCCGCCCGTGCCGCCCGCCTCAAGCCCCAGGATCTGTCTCTGCACCAGCTTGGAATAAAGCCCTCCTTCTTCCATCAGCTCCTTGTGCGAGCCCTGCTGCACCACGCGGCCCTTGTCCAGCACAATGATGTTGTGTGCCTTCTCCACAGTGCTCAGCCTGTGAGCTATGACGAGCACGGTGTGGTTCTGCAAGTCGCCGTAAATCGCCTGCTGAATCTGCACGGGAGGAAAAGCTGTTAGCGCATGAGCATCGCTGCCACCGCTTTGGGAGGGGAGAAGAGCAGCTTTGTGGCTCTGTGTTAAGAAATCTCTGGGCAGGAGGTTTGCTCTCCTCTGGCTACACAGAGGACACGGGAGCAGGACTCCCTGTAGCACTACCAGCACCGGCATGTCCATCCTGGCTCTCACTGCCTAGCCACAAATCCTCTCAGTCCAGCCAGCTCACGGATGCGGTATGCATCCATCCACTGCCAGGAAAGGGCTAGGGTGGTTAAATGACAGGTCTGCTCTTGCATGCTGGGCTCTCGTTAGAGCTGGATGCAAATAAAGGCCACGCAGTGTTGGCACAGACTGCGGGAAGCTGATACCTGGGAAATGCAGCTGCTTAGAAAGGTGGGGCTGTTTCCTGGGAAGCTAACAAGGCAAACCAAGAGAGCAGCTTTCCAGCCAAGAGACAGACAAAGGCGCTAAGATCTGAAGGCTGGCAGATGGTCACCGGGCACACATCAAATTGACACCCCCAGCTATCCAAAACCAGCCCCAGGCCGGCATCAGATACCACGCAAGATGCTGAGGACAGTGCTCTGCTGCTGGTAGAGCCATTTGGTTGTCACATCCCAGTGAGGAAAACCACGGCACATCTCACAGAGCTCAGGGCCTTTCCTGCAAGTATGGCTGGTTCGGTGCCTCAGCTGGGATTTCAGCTCGGGTAGTCCTACCCTGCCTACTGCAGAACCATTTTTAGAGTCTTTCTGTGCGTCTTGGCCCAAAAAGCTGCACGGTGTTGCTGTATGCCAGCTAACACTTCGCACACTTCAGCAGCTGGCAGGGATCCTGACCTGAGAGGGCTTGGCAGGCCCCGACACCCAGGTCACCCACTCACCGCGTGTTCGCTCTCTGCGTCCAGCGCGCTCGTGGCTTCGTCCAGGATGAGGATGGGGGGTGTTCGGATCAAGGCCCTGGCAATAGCCACTCTCTGCTTCTGGCCACCCGACAGTTGAGCTCCTTTTTCGCCTGCCTCTGTTGGATCAAGAGAGAAAAAGGGGGCAAAATAAAAATCAAGAGCTGCCACCAAGTTCAGCGCCCAGCCAACAGCACCAGGATGGTGGCACGCTTTGAAGCAAAGACCAGATAAATGCTACGGCTCCTGCTCACTTGGCAGATTAATTTAAATGTATTAAACACCTGCAAGGCTACAGTCCTTCCCTTCGGCAGCAAGTTCTCCAAGTCCCAGGGTGTGAGGGACTGATGCTCATGGAAACAACCAAAGGAGGAAGTCCCCAAGCCTGGGAGATTATCCAGGTCCCAGCTTCCCTCTCTGCCTTCTCATGGTTCCCTAGGTACAACTCAGGGTCAGGGCAAAGGGAGGGATGTCAGTACCTGTGTGGTAGCCGTCCTGTAGCTCCGTGATGAAGGCATGGGCGTTAGCCTTCTGGGCAGCCTGAACAACCGACTCGAAGGAGGCCGAAGCTAAGCCGTAGGAAATATTATCAGCAATGGAGCGAGCAAACAGCACCGGCTCTTGGCTCACCAAGGAGATCTGCAGAAAGAAAGGGAAGAGCAGGCAGTAAGGAGCTGGAGACACGACGTCTGACATCTCAGATCAGCAGCATTTGTTCCTGCCAGGTAAGGACTTGAGTGGGCAGAGCCCCACCATTAAACTGAGAGACAGAAATTCCTCAACGTCAGCTTCCAGCGACGCTGGTACTGACAGGGTGCTGGGAGGCTGCTGCATAGGAAAGAAAACGCAGGCAGTGCTGGTATGTTGGCACCTCAGATGGGCACCCCTTGTCCAGCACCCTGCTGTGGTTTTGCTCCAAGCCCATAATTCCCAGCACTGTCTGCTCTTCCCAGTATGGGAAACCAGTTGCTGGGACAAGGCAGACCGGACAGACCTCCCAAAATCTTGCTGATTTCCCGTTCAAGGCTAGTTGTCACAAATGGGCCCTGTGAATAATCCCCCCTGCGTCTTATAATCCAAAATTAGGAAGTTCTGGACATAGCTGATGCAATTCCTTAATTGCTTAGCAACGGTCTCCCTGCCCCACTGTACAGCCATCGCTGCTCACTCTCAAATTCCGCCTTTGTTAAACAGCCTATATTGAAATAAATTGAACCCTCCAAATTATTGCTCAGAACGGGACGTGAAGAGAGCCAGCAGGATACGGTCATATTTTAATTGACTTCTCCCCATGCTCCTAACACCACACCAGGCCTGCTAAGCTGAAAGACTTGCTTGTCTTTTAGTTTTCACTCAGTACAGGCAGGGAATGTAAATTAGTCACACTGACTTTGGCTTTCCAGCCTGCTTCTGATCAATTGTTTTCAGGTTTTCCTGCTGACTCGCGAGGCCATTCACTCTGGGGGCAAACAAAGCGGGCAGTTACTTGCAGAGGAGATGAAGACTGATCTGTGCTGACATGCAGACAAGAACCAAGGGGCCCAAACCCCTCTCTCCTGGGGAAAGCACCCAGCCCCTCCACTGCTCCCGCTGCTGCTGGCATCCTGAGCAGTTTAAATCCCAAAATCTCATCTGAGAATTACTTTAAGATCTTAAGGTGGAACATGCTGGAAGACTGTAAAACACTTTTTCCAAACTCAGTTTAGACTGTAATTAATCAAACAGTGAAAACCGTATTTCTAATGGGTTGGCCAAAAAATACAAAAACACAACAGGTTGCTTGTCCTGGTTTTGGAAGACTTCCCCCTCCCCACGAACCGATCACTGCCCCTTTCCCTTCTGCCCCCACAATCTAAATTTGTTTCCTGGGCCACCTCCAGCTTTCCAGACATTTCGGAGGCTGCCAGCTCAAATCCACAGCCACATGCACCACTGCCATCCATCCCCTCCGACCACGGCAGGCGCTAGCTAGAAGACACGTAGCAGTCGCTCGTACCACTGAGTGCAGGTACTTGTGATCGTACATGTTAATGGGACGCCCGTCGAGCAGCACCTGCCCATCTTGCAGAGGGTAAAAGTTCTCCAGGATGTTGACACAGGAGCTCTTCCCGCTGCCCGAGGGGCCCACCAGCGCCGTCACTTTGCCGGGGTGCAGGGTGAAGGACACGTTCTGCAACACGGATGGGAGAGTGTGGTCAGGTGCTGGCCTTCACCAAGGTCCTGGGGCAGTGCTTTGGGCACTGTGCAGGGGATTTAGCCAAACTGTGGTCCCCACCTTGATGGCGAGCTGCTTCAGACATCTCGCCTACAAAAGACTAGCTGTTTGCTTCTCCTCCCAGCTCCCTTCCTCCAAGGAAGCAAGAAGCCTGCAAGCTCGCTTTGAATTTGCCTGCTTGCGTGGCAGGACCTCCAAGAACTGCACGGCTTTGCTGTCTCGCCCTGCCCTGTGACCCCAGCCCCTCTCTCACATGGAAGCAGCCTGAGACAACTTGGCACAAAGCCCTGTACCACGCTGACGTGTTCAACGTCTGAGCTGGGAACAAGGGTTTTATTAATAAAACTCCTTCCCTGTAAGGAAAGGCAGCTCTGGACACCCACTGTTCATTATGATCTGTTTGCCAGCATCCCACTGAGCCTGCCTTTATGCATTTCCAGAAGGGCAGCTGACCTTCCCTGTGGGCTGGGGATCAATTATTGTCGTGACAGAGGAATATCGTGATAGGAATATCCTCCCGATGGGGAGCTCTCCGCACTGGTGGGGCTCACCTGGAGGACCTGCGTGGCAGAGCGAGTGCGGTAGGAGAATGTCACATTTCTGAACTCCACCTTCCCATCCACGTGGTCCGGGGCCAGAGACCCGTCGTTCACCATCGTTGGCTTGCGGTCGATGAACTCGAACACCTTCTCAGCAGCTCCCACCCCCTGCATCAGGCCGCTGTAGACGGAGCCCACGGACTGGAAGGGAAGAGGCAACGATGAAACCCTCTCACGTGATGGAAACAGCAATCACAGCCACTCGTGAGGAGAGTGGTCAAAGTGTTTCCAAATCCATCACCTGGTGTTAACTAGAAGCAGAGAGAGAAAGAAAGCTCTTACCCTCACCCAAGGTTTATTCCTCTCCGGAATAATGCCCCATCATGCTGGCCCTTCCCTGTTAAATCCAGAATTGCTGAACAGCCTGTACTGCAACTGCCCCTCCCATCGGAGGAAGAAAAAAAACAAAAACCCAAACCATACGAAATGCACACCAAAACCACAGCCTGGAAACACCACCAGAGCCTGCAGTTATCAGCACAGATGGTGACAGCTGGGCGAGCTGTCTCCGGCTCTGCTCTGTCACTGAAGCACCGCTGAAACCAAACTTGGCTGCGAGGAAACCTGGACTTGCTAATTTCTGCCTCAATTAGCCAAACTGACACCTTGGCGAGGGGGAGGCAGCCCCGGGTGGGCTCCACTGTCCCGCCCACAATCCCAGCTCACTAACACGCTGCCAACGCAGCAGCTTGCAGCCTGTTCCAGGGAAGTTAAAAAAAATAAAGTAATGTAATTAAGCTCTTAATGAACCCTGAAATTTAACAGGCAGACGCACAATCTCGGCATCCTTCATACCACGAAACGTGCTTGGGAGACAGCCAGGATTCTCCTGTTCAGCGGGGCCAGCCCAAACCTTTTGGTGCTGATTGCCTTATTGGTGCTGAGCTGCTCTGGGTGCTTTCAGGTGTCCAGGTGTTAGCAGTGGCTGTGTTTGTGGGGCCATAGCGGGATGAGAGCAGGGAGCAGAGGGCACACAGGTGGGTGAAGCCACCCGTGTGGTAGGGTAGGCAACACCGGGTCTAGTCCTGCAACTGCAGAGACTGGGAACATCTGGAAGACGAACATCACCTTGATACGGGGTGTCCCAGAGGGATCAGGCTCACCTCCATGCAGTCTCCCAAGACGAACTCATAAATGATGAAGGATATCAGGTTTCCGCTTGTCATTTGCCCAGAGATCACGAGGTGCCCGCCGTAGTAAAGGATGCTGACCTGGACCACCAGGAGGGTCAGCTGAAAGCAAGCAAACAGCCCCAAATCAGCAAGGACGAGCGACGTTTTGGTGTCGCTGTAGTTACACACACAACAGCCCACAGCTCAGGGGCTGACATTTATTCTTTGAGCCCCAAACCAAGCATCCTTGACAGCGCATGGCTGACAGCAGCAAGGATGGATATGAGAAGGGAAAAACAACTCAGGTACTTGGGATGGGATCTTTCAGCAAAACAGGAGTCCAGAGGGGCAACAGCCAAGGAAGGAGAATTTATCTGAAATCACAGTGCCTCATCGATGTCTCTTGAGCTAATATCCTCAAGGATAATGATCCATGCTCAAATTACCCAACACATGCAGTCACCTCGCCACTAAAATAAACTCTGTTACATGACTGTGACACATTTTAATTTAGAGCACCAAACCAAGCCAAGAGCTAATGCACAAAATCCCTGCAGCACAACCTCAGCTCTCGCTTGAGATCAGTGTGTGGGGGTGCCACCTACTCCGCGGAGACAGCTCAGCCCTGACGTGACAGATAACAGCCCTGTGCCTTTAGTCAGCCTGCTTCTTTCCACGCAATGCCCAGCGCTCTGTGCAACGTTTGCCACGCAGGCTGCTACTGGGGAAAAGTTCCTTTTCTCTCCACCAATATCTGACCTTAAGATCCTCAGTTTCCTCTGAGAAAGGCTCCGCGAGGGCTGTGCTAAATCCGTCAGCTTCTTTTTATGTGAGCCCCACAGGAGCAGTTTTGATGGTTTTGGACTCCTTTGATTCAGCGGGATCTGTTCTGACCCAGTTCTTGCTGCTGGCTTCACCTGGTTGTGTAGGAACAATGCTAGAAATGCTCCGATTTTGCTTCCAGCTTTGGGAACCCGTAAGCCTCCCACAGCTGCATGAGGGCGTCATACCTCAAAAAACCTTTCAACAGCATCCCTGAAGTCGTGTGGGTAAGGGCAGCCCAACACAAGGGCTTTGCACTGCCTTAGCTGCTGGTGCAGAAGCCCTGGACCATCTGGTCCCAAGCAGTGAAAAAAACACCTTGCAAATAAAAATAAAACACTACAAAACAAAAAAAATCAGCAGCCTCCCCTCACCACTGCCCCCACACAGAAGATCCCTGTTTCTGAGCAGAGGCTCAACCAACGCAGCGGCTGCTTCCTGGCTGGAGCAGCCGGAGATGAGCTGGCACAGGCATGCAATGCAGCAGCCCGAAAACACGGGGTTTTCCACGACCTTGAGCAGTTATCAGTGATATTTTTATTTACAGGAGAAAGCAGACTGCTCAGTGGCGTGATGCAATGCTGCCCTAAGGGGGAACGGAACGTATTTTCGATGAGTTCAAAAAAAATAATAAAAAATATCAAGAGATGGTGGTTTACTGGCAGCAGACACCAAGGCTGGGCTCATCCCACAGAGCTCCGGGAGAGCGTGGAGCAGCACGGACCTCACACCACGCATGGTTTGTCACCTGAAGTGATGTCCCCTACCCGTCCCTAGTGCTGGACACCTACCCCGCTGGACCACACATAGTAGGTGTAAGCCAGGGCCTCGCGCTTGTTCAGTTTGTACACCTGCTGCAGCTTCTGCCAGTACACGTTGGCCTCTGTCTCCTCGTTTGCAAAGCTGCGGACAGTCTTCATGGCAGAGATGGTCTCCTCGGCGGTGTTGTTGGCCTTGGCCAGGGCATTCTGCACGTCCTTGGAGAGTTTCTGCAAGGAGCAGAAGCAGAGGGAGCTCAACACACATCCAGCTGCCCTTTCTCAGGCTCAGGAGAGGGCACGGTGGCATTTTCCAAGGCTATGGACTGAGCCAAGGCTGAGCACTGGGATGCATCCCCCACCTCAGGACAGTGGGGCACGTGGTGTAAGACTTGTGTGGGCCACAGGCTGTGGCATTAACCACGGGGGACAGGCCTTTGGCATTGAAATGGAGCTTGAGGCTAGGTTTAACCCTCCACCCGAGTCACTCCAAAGGGAGAGGAGAGGACATTCAGCAGATGAACAAGCAGGCACATATGGGACATCTCATGGGCAAACTACCTCTCCTATCAGCATGAAGGTAACAGCCAGGCCTATGCTAATCTGCCCACATAGGTGTAACACTGTCCTTCTGCCCCCACTACAGCCAGCAAAACACCCCAATATCAATCCCTGCAGCTCCAAGGCCACCCACAATCCCCACAACAGCTTCCCAAGGGGGCCAGCCCAGTGCCACGCCACACAACAGCCACACCAGCCCCTCCTGCCTACCTTGTAGTACTTGCCGTAGACGTCGGACACCAGCATGATGATGGGGAAGCCCATGAAGGTGACGAGCGAGAGCTTCCACGAGAGGCTGAACATGAAGAAGATCACCCCCGTGGCCTTCACGACATTGCGCAGGAAGATGTTGATGTTCTGGGAGACCAGGTCGCTCACGATGGTCGTGTCCGACGTCAGGCGGGAGATGACATCCCCTGCAGGACCGAGGCGTTGGGGAAGGGAGAGAGGGGACATATCACCACAGCAGGTCAATGCCTGGCCGTGTCCCATGTCCCATGATGGGACTACACACAGGAGCTCCTCATCCAGCCCAGGCCCTGACTGGGGGTTTGCCGATCAGCATGGACGGGGATCCACAACAGTGAATGTGAAGCAAAGCAGAGGAGCTCAGGCTGCTGGATGCACATGGGACATGAAATGCATCCAAAAGCACAAACTACAACCTCGTGTCACTCAGGACATCTGCAGAACTAAGGGGACTGCCTCTGCACTATACCCTGGAGGGCACCCTGTGGGCACACAGGCTGCCACGTGGGTGTTCACTGGGCTGAACACCCCTCTGGAGCTGTCACCCCAGCCCCCAGCTCATTTCTGAATGATGCCAGGAGCCCTCCACGAGCCTGCCAGGGGCTGCTGGCACCTTTCCCTGCTGTCCTCGCAGGACCAGAAGCACTCCTGGCACAGCACGCCCCGCAGAGCACGAGGCAGCTTTGGGTTTAGCTGTGTGTCCTGCAGCCTGGAGGAGGCCCAAGTGACCTGGAGGATGTGGGTGTGACAACTAAGGACAAAGCTCCTGCAGTGGAGATGAACATTAAGAGCCAGCAAACACCACCCTGAATTTCTAAGTACTTGGCCTGTCTTCGAGTGCAGCCAGGGCCGAATCCCCGTACTGAGCAACTGCTAGTCCAGGGTTACTGGATCCCACTTCCAGTAACATCTCCAGTGTCCTCAGCTACCAGGGCAGCTTGCAACGATTGCTAAATAGAGCGGTAACCTCAAAACTAAAAATATCGCCAGGAAGAAATTAAGTGTGGGAAAAGTTGCAGCCGACTGGGACCACGCCAGAATGACACAGCCGGGGACGGGACTGAGTGGCAAGCTGGGAAAGCCACAAGCAAGCACAGCAAGCTTTACACGCCCAAGGTTTCCAGTGCCTGGAGCAGAGATGGAGGGCAGCTGATCAGTGGGAACTGAAGGGAGGTGCAGGAAGGGGAAAGGAGGTGTTTTGGAGATGACATGGCCAGAGATGAATGTGTCAGCCCCAGGGCTGCTGGATGTCAGGCTGGTTGGTGGCAGAGTGACATCCTCAAGGTGCTGGGCAATCCTGACCCCATGGCAGGGAGGTACCCAAAAGGTTGAAAACATAAATAAAATAAAATAAAATAATAGCTTTCTTTCCCCATTTCTAAACACAAGCATTTGGGTGCCACCTCCAGCTACCTGCCAGGAGGGCAAACCAAGGGGAAAAATACTGTACGCTGGGACGGGATGGAGGGACTAGAGCAAACCCAGGGGAAAGGGGAACCCACCTGTACGGTTCTCATCAAAGAAACTCATCTCTTGGGACACCAGCGACCTGAAGAGGCAGTTGCGGAGGCGGATGTTCAGCCTTGCAAATATGAGCGTAAAAACGCCGCCCCGGATACCTGCGGCAAATGAGCTAATTGCAGATAAGAAACGTTATAGACCAGTGGACACGAAACCCACTCCTCAGCAACACAAACACACCAACGCCCACGCCGAGGGCTTGGGCAATGCTGTGCCGGTACCGTTTCCACCCCGGGAAATGATTAATGGTGTTACCAGCCCCACAAGGGGGCACTGGTCCTAACCCCAGCAATGACACCCGTCAGGACGGGACATGGTGCTGCCAGGACAGCCTTCCCTGGGGGACCCATCCCCTGTGCCTGCTCCTGCTCCCCCACCATGGGTAGATGGACGAGGAGGGCTATGCGATGGCCTCCCCACCACCACCATGGCCTCGCAGCACTGTGAAGCACCGAGAAGCCAAAACGCATCCCTGGGCGCCAGCCCCCGCGATTACCTTCCTATGGCGAGCAGCGACATGACCAGCACCGCCGTGGAGAAGCGGTCCATGCTCTTCTGCACCACGATGCCGTCGATGGCCAGCCCCGTGTAGTAGGGCAGGAAGGTCTCTCCTGCACGGGAACATAGGACGAGAGGTTACAGACACACCACAGGACCTGCATTCCCAGCCACGAAGGCCCTTGGCCAACCCCATCCCCACCACGCAGGTACCTCACATGAGATGTACCAGGAGGCACAGCCCTCAGCAGCACACAGAGACGTCCCATTTCCCATTGCATTTTACCCTCCACTGTACATTTTGCCCTTTTAACCATTCCCCCAGCTCATTTAGGAGGTGCCACCCATCTCAGGAGCACCCCACGTGGCTCCTTCCCTCCCAACGAGGGGCAGAGCACCCCACGGCCCCCTCCAGCCCCTCTGCTCACCCAGTGCAGCCACCAGGAGGAAGAAGGAGGCGATGCCCAGGAAGAAGGCGTCCGGCTTGGTGTACGACAGCAGCTTGTGGATGGTGGGACCCGCCGCCTCCTCCCGCTTGTCCCGGGGGGTGTCACAGCTCTCCTCTGCCTCGGTGCGGGACTCAGAGCTGGGCCCCAGCGCCTCGCGGGAGGACGTCACGCAGGCCAGCAGCTGCCACAGCCCGAAGGTGGCCGCCAAAGCCACGTAGGTCCAGGCAAAGAGACCCCAAAACCAGGGGTCCTTGATGGTCCTGCGCACCTCCGAGTAGAGCAGCAGCTTCACCATCATGTAGATGCCCATGAGGAGGCAGACGACGGCGATGAAGGTCCGCGAGGCCCTGAGGCGCCGGGGGCCGTAGGCTGTGTTGGTGGCCACCCCGATGGAAGCCCCCAGCAGCACGCAGCTGCGGTAGAGGCAGCCCCCCCAGACGTCCAGCAGCGAGTTGAAGATGTTGAAGTGCCGCAGGTCCTGCAGGATGTCCCGGCCGCCCCGGCCGTGGGCGTAGAGCAGCGTGGTGACCGCCACATCGACCCCGCTCAGCACCAGCGTGCTGGCCACCGCCTTCCAGGCACGCATCCTCCCGGCTGGGTTGGGAGCCACCGAGGCGGTGGGAGGGACGGTTCTAGTGCAGGGAGGACATGGCCACGGTGTCCTCTGCGTGGGGTGAGAAGAAGGGGATGGGGTTGGTGTTCGCCACCAGGAGGTGGTGGGGAAAGGGGAGCAGGGTGCGAGTGCCTGTAGGGGAAGCCATGCCAGCCGCCCAGCATCCTGATCCCAAACACCGCTATCTGTTCCTTCGTCCCCTCCTCTTCCCCTCTGTATATGCTCTGAGATAATTTCATGGAATTGAACGCCCAAATGAAGACAAATTCCCCCTCCCACATCTCTCCATCCATCCTAAATCCTGAGCCTGAAACCTCCCCTTGCATCTCAGTAGGAAACTTCATCCTCGCTTGCTGTGATGGCCCTGGGCCCACCCTGAGGTCCCAGCTGGGCGATGCTGGGACACGGGCACAGGCCCACGGGGCCAGGACATCTGTGTAGCCCTCGTGCCCTGCGCTATGGAGCCGTGTGGTTATTAAACCCAGATATTTGGGATCTGAGGGTCCCTCCCTGGGAGGGAGCTGAAATCAAGCACTTGATCAAAACCCTATGAAAACGAATCAAAGCAGAAGGGAGAGCAGCTCTGCTTTGTAACAGCTTCTCCTCTTAGAAAACCAACAAAAAATGCATTATCTCCAAAAAATGCATTATCAGTGGTGTCTTGAGGCCCCTTCCAACCCCTACAATCCTGTGATTACAGCTCCAGGAGCCACAGCACCCTCCCAAATAACCATTTGGGGCAACCCTCCGAACGTGCTGCATAAAATTCAGAGGCTGCATAAAATTCATTAAAAAATCACGAGGGAAAACTACAAAGCAGCTGGAAACCCACAGCCGCATCCCACGGGAGAGGGAGGCTCCGAGGCGGGACACCGCCCTTGCTACCACGCGGGGCTCCGACCCCACGCGGGGATGCTTGGGACCGGCTCCGAAGTGACATAAAAAGCAGTAAAAAATAAAAATAAAGAAGTGGGACTTCCTTCCTGCCCACCTGAGCCATGCCCAGAGGTGCTGCGCTTCAGGACGAGGCAGCGTGACCGATCCACGCGGAAGCAGCCCCGTGGAGCAAGGAAGGGCCGTACAAAGGCCCCCCGCGATCCGTGGGCACCGGGGCGTTGCGGGGTCCACGGAGAGCCCAAAGGGCTCTCCGTGGACCCCGCAACGCCCCGGTGCCCGTGTATGGGGTCTTGCCCCACCCCAGCATCCTCCCACCCCACCTACCCGCACAACCCACGCAGGCAGCTTTTCCCCGCGCAGCACCCCCTTTTCCCACCAACCGCCGCCTCCGTCCAACCCTCCGTGCTCCGGCCATTCCGCAAAACCCCTTAAAACAGACGCGGAGCCCCCAAAAACCCTCCCAAATCCCAACCCACGCAGCGCGCCCCAGCCCCGCTCCCTACCTGCGGCGGCTCCGGCGCCGGCGCGCCCGCTGCGGGAGAAGGTCGCGGGTGGGCGGGGCTTATCCCAACAAGCCACGCCCGCCTCCCTCTTAGCCACGCCCCCTCGCTGCGGCGCTTTCCCGCCGGCGCCACCGTGTGCCGGGAACGGAGGGTGACCAAAGGGAGGGGGGAGGGGGCACCGGTGTCGCCCTCCGGTGTCACCCCCCCGGTGTCCCCCAGCCCTGCACCGCCTTGGCCAGGTCAGCCTCAGGGTCCCCTCCCCGCACCCTGCAAAATTTCACAAAATTTATTTTATTTGGGTAGAAAATAAGAGGGAAAAGATGAAAGGGCCCTAAACCGGGCTTGGCAGGGTTTTATATTGACCCCAAATACAAGGAAACGTCAAACCCGGCTTGATGGAGTTTTAAATTAGCCCCTAGTAATTAACCCCTACTACGAGGAGTGCTGCAAGGGGTCCATTTTCAAGAAATCTGGTTTATAAATGTTTTTAAGCCCAGATAAGCTCGTGCCAGCACTCGGCCTCTTCCCTGCTCAGCACCCAGGTGGGTGACAAGTGACACCGGAGTGGCCTGGGTCAGGGGTCCTAGCACAGGACTTTAACAGGGTCTGCAACCCCGGCAGTGCGGGATCTGAGAGATTCCTGGAGTTCACCCCCTGTCTGGGGAGAACAGAAGGAAGAAGGCAGTTTTCTCCGCCTGGATAATCAACAAATGAGAATCTCGCGTTTCGTTGTCGATTTTAATTCTGCTAATGAGTGCTCACAACTAAACAGCTCGCTTCAAGCCATCCCCATGGCCACAGGGATGCAGCCAGACCTGGTGTGGCTCTTCCCGGGTCGGGCTGCCAGCGGGAAGGGCAGATTTAAGCTGGAGGAAGCAGACTGCGACCTGGTGAACGCCGCCTCCTTTCTGGTCCTTCCCCTCTCTGCCCCCAGATCGCTCCCCAGACCTCATTTCAATGATTCCCGTGTTGCAGGCGGAGCCTCGTGGCACCACCGAGCCCCCTGCTGCCCCCAGACGAGGATGGTGCCACTTCTCTGTGCCGTAGGGATGGTCCAAACCCGGACCAGGAAGGGATGGAGCAGAACTCCTTGTCTGAACCTTCCCCTTCCTCGCTCCCCAAGACAGATCAGGTGCGTCCGCGCGCTGGGCTCCCACACAGCTGGGACACAGCCCTCGGGAACAGTTCTTTCTGCTGGCCCCAGCCCCGCAGGACCCCCAGAAACTCCCCAGCAGCTAACTGGTTTTCTTTCCCCCGGCCATGCTCTGCTCAGGCGGCAGGACTGTCTCGATTTGGAAGGACACAAACTGGCCCTTCTTCAGCTTCTTGAGGGAAGAGGCGCCGTTGCCCCCAAACACGTTGTCTTCCACTTTGAAGGCGAGAGAGGGCAGGCCCCGGCTTTTCCTCTTCATGCTCTTGCGCTCCCGCTTGTAGGCTGTGGTCATGTTGGCGATCACCTGTAAAGCAGAGGAGAGGCTGCTTAAAAAATCAGCTCAGCCCTGCTGCAGCTCTGCGGGCAAAAGCTGTACCGACAGCGTCAGCACTGCTGGCGGCACCTCGAGGCACGGGAGGGACCAAACGAGGTCTTTCCACCTCATCAGCCACAAACTTGCAGAACTCATGATAAGAAATGACGATTTGTGGCTGTGCTCAGAGTTCGCCATCAGTAGAGGGCAGAATGGGATCTAGGCTGGAGCTTCAGGAAGCTCCGAGCACCTCCTGTCAACCACAGCTCCTGCTCCTGCCCCGCTTGCAGGACGGGGCAGGACACCTCAGTGTGACCTCACCTACCTTTTTTTTTTTTTGGCACACAGGTCTCCAAGCACTTCCCAAAGGACACTGAGGCGATTTTTTGAGGCAGGAAACCAAGACATGGAGACAAAACACTTTGCCCAAGGTCACCCCACAAATTAGAGCCAGCCAGGAACTGAACGCTGGCCTCACTCCTTGAATCCAGACCACAGGGCCGCCGGCCTTCATGGGGGAGAGCCCACAGGCAAGGGACTCCTGCGGGATGGCATTTCTGGGCAGACAGGGGGCTCAGCAGCAAGACTTACAATTTCTTTCACAGCATTCTGCTGCTCCTGCACGGCGGCTGTGAATGGCGGGAGGCCGTCTGCCTTGCTGGAGCTAACACCCTGCTCCTTGGAGTCCTTGACAAAATCCACCTGCAAGGCACAGACACGTGGGCGTCACCCCGTCACCGCAGCAGCACCAAAACCTCCTGCACGACTCCGCTCTGCCGAGAGGTTACCTCGGAGGACAGGCAGACGTATCTGTTGAACATGAGGAAGAAGGGGGTGTACTTGGTGGCGGCGTTGACCGAGGTGCGGAAATCGAAGAGCACGGGGTCGAGGTGGGCGTCCCACTCGCCGGGCTTCTCGCTCACCACGCTGCAGATGGAGGATCTCAGCACCTCGGCGCTGCGCTCGTCCAGGCTCGGGCAGTCGGCGGGGTCTGCGGGGGTGAGGATCTGTGAGATGTTCCAGCGCTCGCACAGATGCCGGCTGACCTGCAAAGGGCACCGCAGCAGTGAGCGGCCTCCCCGTGCCACGTGGCTGCAGAGGGAGGCACTCACAGCACTGCTTGTAGCAAAAAAAAATGGAGCAGAAACGCTCCCTGAAGCCTGAGGTACTACAGGAGAGGGAGAAAGGTGTTAGCGGGCATGGCAAGCTCGCTGGAGAAGTCATGGCCTGACCAAGTATTTTGCAACAACCTTTGTAACTGAGCTTGAGGCTTCTCACAGCACTGGCAAACTGGGTTAATCCCAGCGTAGGGCAGAAAGCTCAGGGGCATCATCTCACGGGACTCTTTCTTCCGAGCAGAGAGGCTGCAGTGCAGCTGGAGGACTTGCACCACCCAACTACGGCCTCTGATCAGGGTGAAAGCTTTGGAAAGCACCTACAGGGTGGTAACAGGGCTGGGGCTGGGAGGTGGCAGCAGCAGCTCCTTGCACCCTGTGCACGGCGCGCTGTGGCTCTGCCTGTCGGACCTGCTGTCTAAAAAAAGCTTGAGATCACGTTGCTTTCCCCTGAACCACCCATCATGTGACCTACCTCCTCGCAGAAGTCCCAGCTCTGACTGGCGTAAATGTTCTTGGACGCTCCGAACCTGAACAAGAAGAGGACACGCAATTGGTTTTACTCCACAGACCACAAAGCAGAGCAGCCAATCCTCACAGGAAATGGGGTACAGGAGGGACAGAGGGTCCCCAGTAGGGAGAGGCAGGCGTGACCTCGCCTTGCCGAGAGCAGGGAGAGCTCTGCTGCCCATATCTGTTCTGAAACAGCCAGGCCTGTTTGTTCAGGAATGATAAGGCAGCAGGAGAAGCAAGCAAAGTTTCTTGCTCTCAATGCAGTCTCTGCTGGCCCCACACGTTTTCCACGAGGTACCGTGGTGAGGGGCACCACACGAGTACAAAAAACGTCTCCTGGAAGGGATCAGGGTACAGGTTAGAGCTTCTGCAGGGAACTGGGGCACAAACTCCCCTGACCTTGGAGCTACGCAGAGAATCATTTTGGCCTCTTTCTCCCTTCCCCTCCTAACAGGAGGAGACCAAGCTGCTCCCAAGGACTTTGTAAAGAGCAAATGCAAGGCACTGCATGGCCTCTCCTGCAGGAGAGAGCGCGTGCTCTTGTGGGGAACCATCTTGTGGACACAGATCCTATCTGCAACACTTCCCAGAGTGCCCCACCTCACTGCAGAGGCGCAGTGTAACTGACAAGAGAAGAGCCCACCTGTAAAAAATTGTAGCTAGGGCTTTAGCCACTGACAAGGGATCTTTCTTCTGCAGAGGAACAGCCTCAATCCACTTAGTGAAATAGTCGGTCACAAGGAGGACATGTGTATTGCTCTGGCTTGTCTCAGGAAAAGGTCCTGCATAAACAAGCACCAAGAAAAATCAACATGATGCCACAACATCACCCAAATGAGGAAGGTAAAAACCAAACCTAGCAAAACAGTTGCTGCAACAAAGCAAACAACCCTGATTCTGTTCGGCACTGTCGTTTAGACAGTACAGCTCTGTGACCTTTGTCATCAAAAATCCACCCAGCACAGCCTTAATCCTGAGAAGCAATGCATGCCCACAACTCCCATTGTGTGTTGAGTGGGAACCCTGCCAGTCCCTGGATCAGGTTGCACCTCGGGTAAGCTGCTATGGCCTCCGTGACACCTCCTCACCGCAGAGCTAGGAGGCTTTCACTCACGTGTGGCCCTAAGTCTGCCACGCTTCCTGACGGCTGGCGCGGAAGCCCTGAAGAGCCTGTTTGACAGCCGCAAACACTCACCGTGAACATCTAATCCCAGCACTTCCCAGGGAGATTCCACTTTAACAGGTCTGGCTTTCCGTGATACATTCTTGTTGTGCTCCGCATTCTGGCACGTTTCGCACATTTTGATCTGGGAAAGGAAAAATTCATATCAAAGGCCTTTAAAATAGGCTGACAATTTCCGTCAGATTCAGACTGAACAGGTTATGAATGGGTAGGAGGGGCACTAACTGTGTACAGCTTCCTTCTACTCTATAAAAATAAGGGGACAAAAGAGAAAGAGGACAAAAAACAACAGGCTGACACAGTTCACCTCTGACAAACCTCACCCAGACAGCTTTCACAGACGCAATAACCAACTTTCTGAATACGATCTATACCAAAGACATTTCTCACCCCGCTTTGGAGCAAATATTTCCTGTATTTTAAACTTCTACTGGCTAGAGAAACTGTCAGCCCCAGGGTGCTGGAGGGGCACGGGCTGCTTGGATCACGCGACGTAACTGCGCTTCTCCAAAGCAGGCTGTGCCGCAGAGCCCTCCTGGAGGGGACTTTCAGCAATACTCCAGGTGAGGCACAGCAGCCCGGAGGAGCTGATGGCAACACCAAACAGCTCTCATTGCAATAGTTTAGTGACCTGAGGAGCTCTGGCAGGAATCCATCCTGCTCAAAGCCAATCCTACGTTCCCATCCTGCCCAAAAGTGCCCTGCACGAGGATGCCAACCTGTGCAGGCTTCCTGAGGCTCTGGGGAAAGACACCCAATTTACCCAGCTGTCTCAGGCCGTTCCAGCAGTTCCACCTAGCAGACAGCTTCAAAGCAAGAGCACCAGGACTGAATCCCCCCTGCACTGGGGCTCCTCCAGCTGCTCCCTGGGGTCTCCTGCCTGAACCCTTTGGGATACGCCGGTGGCACAGCCACAGCCAATGCTCCGCACTCACCCAGTCCACCACATCCTTCACGATGCCCAGCCAGTAGTAGCGGCTCTGGATGCGGTGCACGGTCTTCTTCTGGCCCAGGTGGTTGCCGATCTCGGTGAAGTGGCTCTCCAGGAAGACCTGCCGCCTGCGCTCGGGGTCCACGATCACCTCACGCTTCTCCTCCTTCTTGGGCCCCACGTAGTAAAGGCAGCCGCCTGCGGATGGGGGGGAGGAGAAGACATTTTAGTGCCACACGCCTCATGCCTGCTGTCCCCCTTACCCCAAACCCCACAAAACCCCCCACCCCACAGCGACAAAACCCTACTGCAGGCAGCATCACCCCCCTCACACACACACACACACCACCGGGAGGCCCCCTCACCCCAAAACCACCTCACAGACCCCCGGAGGGGGCAAAATTCCTGTCAGCATCCCCCTCACACACACACACACACACACACACTGTGAGGCGGCTGTTTGGGGGGAAGGTGGAGGGGTCGCTGCCCACCATCGAGGACGAATTTCTGGGCGTAGCGCTTGAGGTTCTTCCTCTGGATGGAGCAGAAGCTGGGCGGGAAGCAGCCGTCGGCCAGCAGCCGCTGGATGTCGGCGAACTTGCTGCTGGGGCCGCCCGGCTCGGCCGCCGCCGCCGCCACCACCTCCTCCTCGGCCACCTGCAGCGCCGCCTCCATGCTGAGGGGAACCGTGACGGGACCCCCCCCCGCCTCCTACCTTGGTGCGCGCTCCCGCCTCCCGCCTCCGGGAGCGCGCACCCCTGCCGGGAGCGCGCCCCGCTCCCCCTCAGCCCCTCCTCAGGAGCCGCTGCTCAGGGGCCGGGCGGGAACATGGCGGCGGCGCGGCCGTTCCGGGCGTGCTCCTGCTTCTTCTCCGCTAACCTCTTCGTGAGGCGCTGCGGGCTGCACGTTCGGTACCGCCACCGGGAGCAGCTCCTCAGCGACTACGGGACGGTAACGGAGGAGGGCAGCGGGCAGAGGGGAAGGGGGGGATCGGGGTCCGTCCCACTCGCCCCCCCCCCCCTCCCCCGGGTCGTTGCTCACCGCCGTGTGGGTTGCAGGCGCTGAGGGAGCGCGGCTGCGGCAGCCCTGAGGTGTTGGAGGCTGTGGTGAGGGAGGTGAGCGGCGGGGGGACAATAAGGGGACATTGGGGGACAATAGGGGGACAATAGGGGGTCGGGGGGGGGCTCGGTGCTGCTCTGCAGGGAGTTGGGGGGGGCTGGGTGTCGGTCTCTGGGTGTAGGTGGTTGTGGTAAGGCTGAGGGAATGGCCTCCAGTTGTGTCAGGTGAGGCTGAGGTGGGAAATTAGGGTTCAGGTGGGAAATTTGGAGGCGTTTCTCCTCAGAAAGAGCAGGCAGGCATCGGGACGAGTGGCCCAGGGAGGTGGTGGCGGCACCGTCCCTGGGGGTGTTCAGGGAGAGGTTGGATGAGGTGCTTGGGGACGTGGCTCAGTGGTGACACTGGTGGTGTGGTGATGTTTGGGCCAGGTGATCTCAGATCTCATTTCCAACCCTAACAATTCCGTGATCCTGCTCAAATCAATTCCCTGGCTCCCCAGGCCAGCAAGCTGTCAAACAGCTGGCTCCAACCCCACCCCTCCTTCCTCGTTTTCCCAAAACGTGCCATAACTAATCTCACGGCGGGTTATTAAAGATGAAGAGTTACCCAAATCAGCTGCTGCTCCAGCTGTTTGGTGTGCGATGACAGATCAGCCTGTCCCGACAGCGCTTAGCAGTAATCCCTTCGTGACAAGTCTGGTCTCCTTCCTAGCAAATGTCTTCATCTTGGACAGCGCTTGTGCTGTCAGGATGTAAGCCAGGCTCTCAAGGCGTAGGCCGGTGACTCACGAGGTGTCAGAAATGCCTGAAAGGGTTGAAAACTTGCAGCTCCACGTGACATGTCCATGGAAAGGCTTCAGTTATTTTTTTTAAGCCATCCGCTGTGAGAATGTGTCTCAAATCTCTCTTAGGAATTTGAATTTTTAAATATTTATAGGTTTTGTCTTGACTACAGAAAAGTGAGGCACGCACTCTGTCTCCCAGAGGTACCCTGAACAAAAATAACTGGTTTGAAACAATGCACAGGTTCCTTGAATTGTTTTAGTTACCCATTTGGATTTTCTAACGAGATGCTCTCTGTTTATTCCTAGATCGAGGCAGAAGTGCAGAGGAGAAAGCAGCTAATCCATCAGTCGGCGGAACGCAAAGCCATCATCGCCAGCCGTTACAAACGAAAACACCCCGAAGTGTACATTCTTCAGGTAGACACTGGGTTTGAAATCTGTTTTGCACCCAAGGAGCTGGCTGAGGGTTTGTTTTTGCAGTAGGGAGCCCTCTTGTCATCAGGATTGTGCACAGTTCTAGAGCTGTGGCTCGTTCTCCAGGCACAATTCCGCCGGGTTTGTAGCCAGATGAGGGTTGTTCATTGTTAAAGCTGCACCAGCACCCAGTACTCAGCTCAGAATACCATCAGTAATTCGGATCTGAAGCATCCCTGCGGCACACAGGGTTAGTGAAAGCTGAGGGACAGCTACAGCAATCAGCTTTTATGCCCCTAACTCACAGAGAAGTTCCGAGTTGCTCTCAGCTGGAGGCTGGCAGCCTGCTGCCTGCCTGTGTGCACCCCTCCCTGAGTTGCTCTGTTGTGCTGAGGCCAAGACAAGATGCGAAATCCTTTAGGAATGACTTTGCATTTATCCGTTAGGTGTCCACGCTGTGAGTCAGGCTCTTTCCTGTCATGCTAAGGATAAATCTGGCCGGTTATATTTAGAAATACTCACAGACTACAGGAAAACACCATTTACTAAACCACTAAAAACACCAGTATCGTTTTCTGCCACAAAAGTAACCCAAGTGTCACCAGCAGCCTTGCTCCCTAGACTCTATAAAATTTCTGTGCCTTTGTGGAAGCCCGTTTCCCTCTGGGGCTGTAAAAGACAGCGCAAGCTAATTGTGTGTCTGTTTCTATTTGTCTTCCTTCCCTGGATGCCAGGATTCTTTCCTGGCCCCGGAATTTTTAGAAATCGTTAGCTACTGCACTTCACCAGATGCTCATCTCGATGGCCTCCTGCGCTACACCGAGTCCTTCTCAGGTAAAAAACAAAACAACCCATCATCGACAAAGAGCACCCGCGTGACGCTGAGCCTCAGCGATGACAGCTGTTTTCGAGCCCTGTCTTTAATAGCTTGGATTTGATACGCAGCCGAGACGAGCAGGATGTTATTTTCTGCCTGATGAGAGTCTCTGGAGAGGCAGTGTTGTGCAGCAGTTGTGCTCTGGATGAGATCCTGTGTTCTGCCTTTCCTGTCCCAGCCTGCTGATGTCTCAGCAGAGGCTCTCACTGCAGCAGGGCTGGGGTTTTGGTTGTACCGTAACCTCGCAGGGGAGCCCGCTGAAGGAATCCTGCTTGCTAGGAGGGCTTGGTTTTCCCTCCCCAGTGCTTTCCCGTTTCAGACAATCCCCCTAGGTTAGTCTGAGCTGAAATATTCTCAGTCTGGCTTTCAGCCTTTTTAAAAGAGATCTGGGTTTTCAGCTTCCCTGGTGGCATTCGTGAAGCTCTCTTTCTACCAGAAATGCTGAGAAAAGCTGAAAAGTTGTCTCCTTTTCTCAAAGCAGAGAAGAATGTGTGTGCATGCAGAGCTCTGCTCTCCAGAGCTTCTCAGAGCATTTCCGTGGCACCTGCAGCAGGCATTTAAATTGGTGCCAGGGCTCCCAACTGGCTGGAGAAGCCTGGAAGCAAGGGCCCAGCGTGCAAAATAACAAATCCATCCCAGAGCCGATCCTCAGGACCAGTGCCAATCCTCTGAGCAGCTGGAGCACGACGCGAAGCGTGTGGGTGCTGCGTTCTCACCAACACGAGCACAGTCTAGCTCGGCAGCACACCAGCCAAGCACCCTCCTGCCTGTTATTTCCCCAGCTGTCTCCCTTCTCTTGGCAGATAAGAGGATCTATCGGCTGCCAGTGTTCACGGAGGAGTTCTGCCGAGCCTTTGTTGAGGAGCTGGAGAACTTTGAGCAGTCGGACATGCCGAAGGGCAGGCCCAACAGTATGAATAACTACGGGGTAGGACTCAGCAGCTCTCGTGCTTCTGTAGGGGGAGCGTTCACGAGCAGACTTTGTTTACCTCGCTTCAGGATCCTTTCAGTTCCAAAATGTCTGTATTTGAGTCCAGCTTTGTTTGGGTACAGCCTCCTTAAAGGCTGAGGGAATGTGAGTGACTTGTCTGGAGACAAAAGGACAGGGAAAGGCAGGGACAGGGTGTGGGAGCTGGTATTTCAGAGCAAAGAGTGCCTTGCATTTAAACAACACACATCTAAATCGAGGCATCTGGTTCTAAAGAACACTCAACTTTTGATCTTACTCTGTTCACCACCACTTTCCACCCGATCTTCTTTCCTCTCCCTGTAGCTGGAATCTTTGTTCTTTGGCTCTTTATCTGAGCAAGCAGCAGTGTTGGAAGAGAACAAGGCAGCTTAGTACTTGATGAAGCAGCAGAGAACCCAGCTGCTGGTCAGCTGCTCCCAGCTCCTCTCTCTGTGGCAGGTCTTGCTCAACGAGATAGGGATGGATGAAAACTTCATCACGCCCCTGCGGGAGAAATACCTGCGGCCCATAACAGCTCTGCTCTACCCCGACCTGGGGGGCGCCTGCCTGGACAGCCACAAGGCGTTCGTGGTCAAGTACGCGCTGCACGAAGACCTGGATCTCAGCTCCCACTACGACAACGCAGAGGTCACCTTAAACGTTTCGCTGGGGAAAGACTTCACAGAAGGCAGCTTGTACTTCGGGGATTTCCGGCAGGTACTGGGCACATTCCTCACCTGGAGCCTGCTTCTGTTCCCCCCTAATCCCAATTTCAAGGCATCGACTTTTCTAAATGGCAGTTGTTTACTTCTGACAGTCAGAAGCACTCTGTCCCTTCCCCTTTTTTTCAAGGTAGTGGTTATACAGGAACCATTTCTGCTACAAACAAGATCGCAGTGTTCAAGCTAACTGCAGCCACTTCAAAGAGAGGAGAGAGCTGTGGTAGTAGAAGGTGGAGTGAGACAAACCAACCCATCTTCCCTTAAGGAAAAGGATGAGCAGGGAGGTGCTGAGACAGGGAAAGAAGTCATTTACTTCACATGAGACTTGCACCTAATTCTGTAGCCCCTATTCTCTAAGAATAGGGCTAATCCCCCCTCTAAGAAGGGGATTCTTCACACGAGAGGGGTTAAAAAAAACACCATACACTGGTGAAACTTGTTTTTGGACTGAAACTCTGTCTTTAAGTTCCCTCTGGACCTGTCACTGCGAATGCCTTACCTGAAAGCAGTTGTACCAAAGTGCTGCCAAGCCACCAGAGGCTGCATTTGAGGTACAGCTCATCCTTTCCCTGGTGCTTGTTGAAGAAATCAAAGTTTTAACTTGCTGGCCACTGTTCTTTAGGGACTTTCTGGTGTAATGCTGTACCCACCTCCCTTTGTTCCAGGATCCCAGCCCCGTGCCGAGCTACATCGAGGTCGAACACGTGGGGACCCAGGGGCTGTTACACAGAGGAGGGCAGATCCACGGGGCGCTCCCCATCGCCTCGGGGGAGCGCTGGAACCTCATCGTCTGGATGAGAGCCTCGGCCATCCGCAACCGGCTCTGCCCCATGTGCAACCAGAAGCCCGAGCTGGTCGAAGCAGAGGGGTTCGGAGACGGCTTCACGGAAAGCGCTGAGGACGACGTGCCCGAGACTGTGGATCTCTGTTCGCTGTGGTAGCAGGTGTTAGGGCACCATTTCTCTGGACCACATTGCCTGAAGCTGCTTTCTGCCCTCTCAGGCCGCTCTGACAGACGCTGGTGGATGCGTGAGTCACGTCAGAAGTCGCTGTCACCTTGCTGGGGATGCAGAACCAGTCCTGCCGGGCTGGGGAAGCCGCCTGCGTCCCCTGCTGGTACTCAGGCAGGCGAGGGCTCGCCCCCAGCCTGGCGTGGTGGGGGGATGCTTGGAAGGTGTAGAAAGCCTTAAGGTGGGGTCACCGCAAGGGCTCTGTGAATATTTCAGGGGTACAGGAGAAATAAATGAAGCTGCTTGGCCTTTGTGGAGGCCTCTGTGCCAACAGCAGCGTTGCAAGGCTCTGTAAATGGGAAAGACCAGTGCAATAAAACCACATAACCCACAGAAACAGTGCAATAAAACCCGAAATTTGCCACTTCTCTGCTATTCGCGGGCAGTTCTGGCCTCTTCCAGGAGAAAAGCTTTTGGGTTGCGGGGCAGCAGTGAGAGATCTGCCCCAAACCGAGATAAAAGCGGCTCAGAGCAGGCTGCTGGGAACGGCGTGGGGTTGTCACCACTGGAAATTCACCTAACACAGGCTCAGAAAAACCCACTGGGAGCAGTACCGGGAGCGCTGGTCCCCTGCGGCGGCCGAGGGGGTGCCTCGAGGGCTCCACGAGCTCTTTGAAGCCATGGGCACTGCCGAGCCCCGGAACCAAAGCGCGCGGCCCCGTTGCCGGCCGGCGCCGAGCGCTGCGGACCGGAAGTGGGGGGGGGGACCGGGCCGGAGGAGCGGCGGCGGCGGCGCGGCCCCGGCCCGCGGTGAGGCCGGGGGGCGCCGCGGGAGGGGAGGAGGGCGCATGCGCGCGGCGGCGGCACCGGGGGGGCGGGGGGAGGGTGAAAGGGGCCTTAAAGGGGCAACGCGGCTGGGGCCCAGCTTTTAAAGGGGCCGCGCGGCTCTTAAAGGGACCGCTCCCTTCTTAAAGGGGCCGCGCCCTGCAGGCCGCTGGCGGCCCCTGCTGCCTCCCTGTGGGGCGTCGAGGTGTACTGGGGGAGTCAGGGCGGTAATTACCTGGGGATCCTCGTGCCCCTCATTAATTGGGGGCCCTCGGAGCAGCCCCGTCCCCCAGAGCTCCGGTGGCTGCCCAAGGACGAGGTGGTTGCAGCCCTGGCTCCATCTGGCCGGGTTTGGGCAATTTTGGGGATCCCAAGGGCGCTGTCCCCGCAGGGCTGAGGCGCCATGGCCCGCAGCCAGCCGCGGAAGCGATCGCGGAGCAGGAGCCGGAGCCGGAGCAGGCAGCAGAGGAAGGAGAAGCGCAGGAAGAGCAGCAGGGAGCTGGACTCGCAGCCCGGCAGCAGCTCGCCGGGGAGGCGGCCCTCGGGGCCTCACAGGCACGGGTCGAGCTCAGCAGCCGCCAAGGAAGGTAGGGAGAGGCAGCCACCTCACGGTTTTAATGGGTTTTCTTGGGGCAGGTGGACAAAGGGGGCTTGGAAGGGAGAAAAGGATCCCTGCCTGTCACATCAGTGCTTTGTGCCCGTTTTGGTGGCAGCACCGAGGGGATTTGCCCTGGGGCTTTGTCTTCGTGCTGGGAGAAGAGGGCACCATCAACTGCAGGGGCTAACGGGAGTCCCTGCTGCCACAGGGCCACAGCTGCTCTGCTCACCGTCTTCTTATGCATTGCAGAAAAGAAGAAGGAAGGAAAGAGCAAAAAGAAAAGGAAGGCGAGCACATCGTCCTCTGAGACGTCTTCCTCCTCCAGCTCCTCCTCGTCTTCGTCTTCTTCCAGCTCCTCTTCTGATGACTCCAGTGACAGTGAGCCCAAAGCAAAGAAGAGTCGACACAGCAAAAAGAAGCGAGCGAAACACAAAGACAAAAAGAAGAAGAAGAAAATAAAAAAGAAATCCAAAAAGAAGTCAAAAGAAAAACCTAAGGAGGAGAGCGCCAAGGCAGAAGTGGTGCCTGGCCCCTCGCTGGAGCAGTGGCAAAAGGAGTCGCTGGTGGACTCTGGGCCAGGTAACGTTCACATTTCCCTCTTGCTTAGCCAGGGAACGCTGCAGTGGGGAAAAGCTCCTGCGTGTCCCCCTCGTGGGATCCACGCGGGGTGTTGTAGCAGAGCTGTGCACGGAGCAGTCCCTGACTCTCCTCCCTCCTGAGTGGCTGCCTTTGAGCAACACCAAGTAAAAGTAAGGAGCTACATACATAGATTGGTGAGTTTTTAGCTCTAATTATGGCTGTAAGGTGGAAGAAGAGACACCAAATGAAAGGACACAGCAGTACCAACCTGGCAGAGCTCTGGGGCCGTCCAGCAGCCCTTCCTTGGCATGGTTTGTCACTGACCCACAAGCACTGCAGGGATCTGGTGCTGTGTTCCTGGCTGCTTGTTGCAGGCACGCTGTGGTGCCCCTCGAGCACAGCTCTGACTAACAGACACCTTCCAGTCCTGACAGACGAGCAGAAATCCCGCATCCAGGCTATGAAGCCGATGACAAAGGAGGAATGGGACGCGAGGCAGAGCGTCATACGGAGAGTCGTGGACCCCGAAACGGGGAGAACCAGGTATGGGCCCTCAGGGCAGCTCTTTGGCAGCAAAAGCCTGAGCTGAGGCCTGACAGATCCCTCCTGTCAGCCCTGCAGGTGGCACGTTGGGCACCCAAGGATGACATTGTGCTGGTTCCCACACAAGGGGTACTGGGCTGCCTCCCAGTGGAGAGCTGCAGGCAGCAGAACTCCCTTTTATTTAATCCATGTGGCAGGAGTGGTTCAGCTGCGTCCCATTGAACGGGGCCCTGCCCCTGCAAAGCAAAAACCAGAGGGGGTGGTGGTGCCTCCACACCCCCCTGCTTCATGCTCCTGCCTTTCAGGGCTGAAATGTGCCCTCAGCACCTGGGGCTGAGTGGGCAGGGAGTGTGTTTTGCTTGGGGTTACAGACAATCAGCCTGAAGTTCGTTTAGCTGCCAACTAGAAATGACCCAGATTTTAATAAACTGCATCCTCCCAGCGAGCAGCAAACATCATGCTGAAGAGAATTGGGCATGACAAGTCCGGTCTTAAAATAGAAGGCAGCCTGCGGGGCTTAGGGAGGTGTGGAGCTAAGGTCAGTTCCCCGGTAGGCACGTAATGAAGACAATTAAATTCCTGCTCGTGGTTGGAGGTGGGAGCTGCCTCTGACACTGCTGGAAATTTGTGCAGCCGAGATGCTCCGGGGCCTGGCTGCCTTTCAGGCCCAAACTGGCTCCTGTTTATGAGTGGCCCCTGTGTGCTTTGGGCAGTCGGGAGCAGACCTGAATTCAGTGCATAAACAAATAAAATAAGGAAGGGTTTTTGCAGAGGCTGGGTCTGAAGCAGTAGCAGTCACAACTCGTGGCCCTGTCCTTGTCTTCCAGGCTTATTAAGGGAGATGGAGAAGTGCTAGAAGAAATTGTCAGCAAGGAGAGACACAAAGAGATTAACAAGGTAACGGGGGGCTCGTCACCATCACTGACTGCTGGTGGGTGGGTTGGGGGAGGCACAGCTGTGGGGCTGCTGCACCCAGAGGTGTTGTTTTTGCCTCCTGGGACCTGCGTGGCTCCACCAGGGCAAAACAAAGCCCTGGCAGCCCTGCAGCGGCCCCAGCGGGTGGGTGCTGGTGGATTTTTGTCCTCGGGAAGGCCGTGCTCTGAGTGCCCGTCTCTCCCTTTCCAGCAAGCCACCCGGGGGGACGGGCTGGCCTTCCAGGTGCGGACGGGGATGCTGCAGTGAGGGCCTGGGCTCCAGCCGTGCCAGGGGCTGTTCTGCAGGCAGCAGCCTGGGTGTGATGAGCAGGACCCTGCAGGCGGCACCGCGTCAGGACGCTTCCCGGGGCAGTTTCCACCCGCTCTGTAAGTTACTGACTGGGAAGGAGAGCACCTTTAATGGTTCATCTCCCAGTAAACCCCTTCTCTCCCCTCTCTCCTGGCTGGGGTCAGTGTGGCTGTAACGTGCTTGGGTCCTGCTTGCCCTGGTGCCCCTTTTAAGGCCTGAGGAGCTCAGCAGCACCGAGAGGTGCTGACACCCCTCAGCTCCAGGCTTTAGCTGGCAGGAGGCATGGCTGTGGCCAGGGCATGCGCCAGGGCTACAGCACTGGCAGCTGGCTGCCACGTCTTCCTTTCAGGGGCTGCTCTCGGTCCCATCCTTGCTGCCCTGTGTGTACCCAGCTCATGGACCCTTTGTGCTCACCCACCCTGCTCGGAGCAGAGCGCCCATGGTGCTGTGTGGCTCTGCTCAGGCTGCACCACCCAGCCCAAGCCCTCGAGTGCCACCCTGTGCTGTGCCCCTGGGCAGGGGCTTTACTCATGCCCCTTTCCCACAGTGCAGGTCCTGGGCAGCAGCAAGGCTCTGGGGGGTCTCAGGGCCTTTGCCCACAGCAGCTGTGCTGCAAACAGCTGTCATTTTCCCCCACTACAAAGTCCATAAAGCTACAAACTGTTAAAAAAAAAAAAAAAAAAAAGAAGTGGTAATTAATGGACAAATGAGTCCTGTTGATCCTCGCAGAAGCCCTCAGTGTTGTGTTCGTGGCTGTAACCCTCCATTAAACTGGCGCCTGCTCCCATCCCAGGCTTTGTGACTCGTGTTTCTAGCGGCTCCCAAAGAAGCAGACGAGAGACGAGCCTTCCCATTTCTTTAATCTGTGTAACTCACAATGGTACTGTACACAAAGCACACCCAGGCATTGGAACGATGCACTAACAGCAAGGAGGAGAAGGAAGTCGTACAGAAGGTTTGTCACACACAAGCACGTCACCTGCACGGTGCTGCGCACACGGGGGCAGACCCAGCACGGCCCGGGAGCGCCGGCTGGGCTCGGGCTGCTCGGCCCAGGCTGCGGGCGGGCAGCCGGCGCCCTCGGGCGTGCCCTCCGGTGGGACCCCACACGCGCGTCTGTTATCCCCCCCCCCCCCGAAGCAATTTTTTATAAATAAAATATAATTAACATCGTCGAATATAAAATTGACAGTCGAGGGTATCGACAGGCAGAGGGTGCTCGGGACAGGGAAGGGACCGTAAGGCTTCTAGAACTAATAGGAAATGCAGCAGACGGTGGCAATACCTGAAGAAGGGGCTGCTACAGCAAGCACGGCGGCTGCTGGGCGGAGCGGGCGTTTGTTAGTAACCCTTTGGCTAGTTACTGCTCTCGGCTCGCGTATCGGACACTGTAAACGTTTTTTGGTATCAGAATTTCGCCTCACCTGACGGAGTGAGCTGGCCACCCAGGGAAACAACTCGGCGTGAATGCATGGGGTCCTTTTTTTTTTTTATTTTTTTTTCCTTTAAAAGACTTGAAAGGGACAGCGTCAGGTAGAAAGTCTGGCCCGATAGTTCCGTAATACAAAAAGCTGCTTTTTATAAAAATCTGAGCTCCACAGCAGAGTTTGATTCCCATGGAAACAATTAGAAAAAAAAAAAAAAAAGGAAAAAAAAAAAAAAAAGGAAAAGCCTGAGGCAGCCTGTGCAGTGCGTGCTGTATTGTGCTAATGTGCGAGTACAGGACGTGGGCTGCAGCAGAAGCAGCGCGACTGTCAGCGGTCGTGCTGGTGGCTGCCCAGACAACAGCAACAGGGAGGTGCACGAGAAACTTTTAATAGGCTTTCATTTCCAAGCAAACACGTCCTTTGTAACAAAGATAAGTTAGGTCTTGAACCTGACAGTGCCCCTTTAGTAAGGACGGGAGATACATTCATCTTTCCCTCACCGCGTCCAAGTGGATCCTCTTCCATACACATGGAAAGACATCGGGTCACATGCATCGCTCTCCAAAACATCTCAGAACAAACAGGTTATAGACACAGAATTCAACTATTGCTATTGTTCTTTGAGTGAGTAGCACGTTGATCTTTGCTTCAGAGAGATGAGTGCCAGATGGGGGTGTCTGAAGATAGACTGATGCAGACTGTGATGGACTGAATCGGTGGAGAAAACTTATTGGCATATTTCCTGGTAACTACACCCACGTCATCTGGTATTATTGCAGCAAAAAAGGTCCTGCTCTACAATTGCTTCTCCATGTCGGATTTGTACAATGGCAACAGATGGGGGGCCAGGGAAAGGACCTGGGGAAGTTTCAAGAAGCTCAATAAAGGATGAGGACGGAGGTGCTATGATTGTCAGTCTAACTGGTTAGTAGCTGTTTAAAACGTGAAGTGATGGAGAGGTGAGTATAATATTGCACTTCTGCATTCATTGACAGTTACATTAAACTTGGTCCATGAAGTAATTGCTTTGTACATAATGCCTGAAACAAAAAGCTACATTTTTAAATATTAATAAACCCTGAAGGTTCCAGTTCCTCCAGACATTTCTTCCTCTACATAAATAAATAACTTTCCATTTTATATATCCACTTTGTATGTTGAACATTTACATTCGCCTCTGTTTTACACTATCTACACATAAGAAAATGTGAACATCTCATCAGCATTGGAAAATGTACAGACCATGCCTTGGTTGTGGGCTTTGAGGAAAAGTTGGATTTTGCAAAGGCCATATCCAAATTTGCAGAAATTGTTTTTGTGATGTGGTTTGGTGACTTCACAGGATGGATTGTGGCTTGGCTTCCTACTCGGATGGCAACTGTTTGATAGAACATTCGACTAGCAAAAAGCTGTGGGACGATTCACATTGATTGGAAACCCAGCGAGCTCCGGATGTACATTCAGAGAGAGCTTAGCCGGGCCCACAGAAAGGGAAGTCAGTTTTCGGTAATAAAAGTCATCGGATACATTCTGCAATTGAATAATTATCAAAGAGAAGTGGTTAAGCAGTTTGCAGTCAGGCTGCAAGGACGTGGGAGATGCACTGTGCGGGCGGGCGGCTGGGTTTGAGCGCCCCGCCGGCAGCTCAGCACTGTCCCTCCGCTGGCAGCGCAGGCAGCGCGCGCGTTGCGTCTGCACCGACGCCCCGAACACGAGGTCTACCTTGGATGCCTGATGAGTTTAGGTTTGCCTACCGTGGCCCGGAGCCAAGTAGCAGAGCAGTGTTCACAGTGCTGTGTGTCTCAGTGCGGCCGTCCTGCACTTCATATTGAAACAGTTAATAAAATGAAGCAGCCAGTCTAAAAAATTGTTGTTATAAATAAGATCCTCGTAAGTAGAAAGTGATATAAATACAGGTAAGGGTGGTGGGGGAAGCGGGGTTACACACAGTCGAGGAGCTCGGTAGGACTATAAAATCTCCACGTGAAGAGGCCAACTGGAGGCTGTAAATGGGCACCCCGAGCCCCCCGGGGGGTGCCCCTCTGGCCCGGGAGGTGTGTGCAAGGAGGGAGCCAGGCCCCTCGCCGCGGCCAGAAGTCCCAGCCAGGCTGACCTGGGGGGGGACAGGGCTACAGGGCTTTCTGGAAGCCCCCACTCTAGGCACTGTTCTCCTCTGGTGCTGCAGGCACCGCACCACACACCCTGCACGTCTCGGTGTCACCAGGGGGTGCCGGACAGCAGCGATGGCTTCCCCCACGCACCGGGCAGCTCCCTCACCTCGCACCCAGCCCCGGCTCGCTCCGGCAGCACACAAACCATCGGCTCAGGCACAGCCGCTGAGAAACACACCAGGAAAATTAAGATATGGCCTTTTCTTAAGCTCGCCTGACTTTGTTGGCACACTTCCTTACAGTCTCCTTACTGCTGGAAAAACTTCTGCACAGAGTTTTGTTGTTTGTTTTTTAAATATATACATATACATATATATACGTGTGTGTGGGGGCGTATGTATATGCACATGGATGGATATACATACACACACACACACCCTGGCTTAGCAATATTTCTTTGTCATGCACTACAAACAGTTAGATGTAGCTACATGAGATGGTAACAGGTTTCCATTCTAAAAATCATCAGTGCAAAAAACAATGAGGTTTTACAGTTCAGTAACTACCGGTAAAAGAAGCGAGTCTAGTTCCCATTGAAGCTGCTACTGAACTTGGAGAGAACCTGGGAAGAAGAAAATGTCTCAGAGGTGGGTGTTGAGAGAGTCAGACCCTGCATTTGGATGAGAAGAACTGCTTGCAAATATATGGTGGTTAGTTTTGGAAATAATATAGAGCAATATTTGGAGACTTTTAACAGCAAATTAAGTATCTGAGGCTTGTAACAACTCAGGGTAGCTTGTATTCTTCTTTTAACAGGTCAACACGTTAAATTCCATCGGCTTCTAAAATGTCTCTTTAAAAAATAACAGTAATAACGACCCCACTTGCTTGGGCGTGAATCTGCCGACATTCTGCCCCTACCAACAGCATCTTTCTGCTTGGCCACTGCACGTACTCCTTGCGAAAGTGGCTGAACTTGAAGCTCCTCGTACAGGTAAAGCTCTCGGTTGCTCTGCCTGGCGCAGCCCCTGGTAAATCCCTCGCTTGGGGCTGTCTGTGCCGGGGAAGCAGCGCGCTCACTGAACCCCAAACCCACCCCGTGCCAGCACTGGCAGAGCACCTCAGTCTGACTCCTGGGACAACCAAGAGCAAGTTCCCCCAGCCTCATCCCCGTTCCTGTGGCTCTGAGGACAGCACTCGGTCACGCGTATCGGAGCGATGGCTAACAAGGCGAGGAGGCACGTATTTACAGTCACTAAACCTGGATAAGAGAAGGAGGCAGGAGAGAGCGCGATCTTGACCTGGAGACTTTCCCCCCCCCGATTTCCAGCTGTTCCTTGGGCTCACGCTGCACAAACCTGACGCTCCCGCTTGCAAGGCCTGAACGTTCCGCGTGGGAAACATCCCATCTCTTCCCAGAACACCACGATGTTATTAGAGTAGCACCATATTTACCCTTCCAGCCCGTAACGCCGGCCTCGTCCCTCTTTCCTTTTGTTTTCCCCTCCGGTGGCTACAGCCGACAGTCGCTGGCTCTGGCTCGGCTACTTCTGCCCCAAGAGGCCAGACTCCAGGCGAGATGCCGCGCTCCGACCCCAGCACCCCGTGGCGATGCTCATGCTTCTTTGGCTGCGTTCCCTGTCCCTCTCCTTGTCGCTGTCGGACTGGCTCTGGGTGCGCTCGGGGCGGTGGCCGGCGCTGCTGCCGCTGGCAGCTGAAGGCTGGGAGGAGATGGTGCGCAGCAGGTGGTTCCTCTTGCGCAGGAACTCGGTCTGGCTGGGCAGCCCGAAGCTGCCCTTGCGCAGCGCCATGCGGGTGGTGTTCTTGGCGGGGCGCGAGCGGTGGTTGTACTCCAGCTGGGCCAGGTGGGCCGCGTAGCCCTCCGTGATGAACTGCGAGACAAGGGGGACAAGGGCAGGCGTTAGAGGGACAGGAGGCGTTTCCCTGCTAGGCTCTGGGAGCTGAGTGCTTTCGCTGTGCCACGCTCACTGGGTGATGTACAAGACATGGAGCCACCCAGAGAGATGTCACAGGTCCTGCTACGTGGGACCTTCCTGTCTTGAAAAGCGCCAGGTCTGAGAGCAGCTTTAGGGTGACCAAATCCCCACTGCTCTCCCTCCCACGGGAGGCCCTTGGCTTTTCAGGCAGCACCCAGGGGGCTCTGACGAGCCGGCTCCTACCTGACACTGGCTCTGCAGCTTCTTAGTGGGTCGGCCAACGATGTAGATGTGGGTGGGTGGGAGGCTGATGGAGCTGTACACGGAGATGTCCTTCGTGGAGCCGTATGCTGCGTGGATCCTCATGTGGAGCTGCAGGGAGAGAAAGCAACACGCGGTCAGAACATATGGGTGCTCCTCGCTGCTCAACAGGCAGGGCTGCTTTTTTTTTTCTTTTTTTTTTTTTTTTTTTTTTTTCTAAACAGCATTTGTAGGAATCTCAGGTCAATAACTTATGTAAGTTCCCAGCTGGATAATGCACCGCTGAGCAAAGCATTAATTAACAGAGCCGGGGATGTTTACAGGCCGGAACAAGAGGAATAACAGCAACAGGCCAGCAGATCTCCTATGGCTGAATGGCTGCCGTGCCTTGAGGTCCGCAGGGGGCAGGGATGCCGCACACTTCACTGCCTGCTTGCCACTAGGGGAGAGGAGAGTTTTGCAGCCCCCTGTGCAGTCAGCAGCAGCACGGAGCCTTCCCCTCTGCTGGCTGTGCTGCCACACGCGATACCACTGCTCAGCGCCGCGGGACGGAAGGAGCAGGGACAGGCAGTGACACACAACTGCCTTGCGGGGGTTCATCTGCCTGCACTCGCAGCAGAGAGCAAAAGCAGCTCCTGGCCAAAGCCTTCATCAGGGGGTTGAAGCAGGGGAGGTGCTGACACTGGTGCCACCACAGACCAGGCTGCTTTGCCCCCAGAGCTGCAGGCAAGCCGGGGATATGGCCTCTTTGGCCCTGGTCACAAACTTGTCCTCCCGGAGGACAAGGGAGAGCAGCTAGCGCGGCCCTCGTGGCAGCAAGTCGGAGACAGCTGCTCCTGCCTCCATGGCTCAGGCCAAAATCAGAGTCCAAGGGTTAACGAGGGGTTCCCTGCTCTTCAAAGCAGGGCACGAGTGCTCTGGATGCTGACAGCTACTTCGCTTGCCAGGCAGAGAAAAGCTTGTTTTATTTGGAACTTTTCTGAGCCTCTGGGCTGAGTGATGTTACGGCCTCCCTCGGGTGAATGCTTGGGAAGCCGCTCTACGCAGTCTCCTGTCAGGGGTAGGTGATGCAAGGCCACTCCCTGCCGCAGCCCCACGCCCTCCAAAGGGCACCTCAGACCCGCAGGTTACACGATGGGCAGACAGAAAGCCACTGAGCAGGTGACAAAAGCACACGAGCAGGGAAGGGGAGGCACCGCTCCCTCTTTCACTTGGCATTTGGCGTTGGAAGAATCGGTGATGAGATGGGACAGTGCAGAGCGGAGATGACACAATTTAACAGCACAGACACTTTGTGGAGCAATAAAAGGATGAAAATAAAATGAACAGAGATTAATCTTCCACTGCAGGTCGCATTGCTGCCAAGAGACTGGTGCTGACAGGGGCAATTGGACAAGGAGCAATCTAAACCCGTGCTACGATCATATTTCAGCAGGCGCAGGCTTACGTCCGTGATGAGGGATTTCAGGAAGTTGGCCTTGTGCCGCAGCGGGTCGTGAACGAGCCCATCGCAGAACGAGACGATCCCATGGGGGAAGTTGTGCTGTGCTAACCACGCTACCACCCTCTGCTTCTGCATGTCGGGGCGGCCTGTGACGTAGATAATGAGGTAGCCAAGGTCTTGCCAGTGCCTAGAAGAAAACCCACAAGTCCATGGATTACAGACCTAGAGCAGTGCTACAGGCAAAGCAAACCGACTGCCCCAGGCTCTGCTGCTCACCGTACAACGTCGACCGCTCCAGCGCGGACTTTGGGGTCGCTGCCCATGATGGAGACACTGGCTGCAAAGGAGCCATCGATGCTGAACACCACAAACTCCGTCCCCTTGGGCAGAACTGTGATGTAGCTGTCCGCGTAAGTGTGGTCACCCCTGAAAGGGAAACGGGTATTTATACATGTAGGCATAAAGATACCAAGGTTCTTTCAGAAGTAAGGTGCACCACGAGCCCAAGGCAGCCCCAGACCTGGCCGAAAGGCTCTAACTGCTGTGCTACCCTTGGTTAGAGCAGCAATGGGTACTGCAGGAAGGACTCTGTGTTGAGGTAGGGTGGGAAATAATGCTCTGGAGCCCTGGTGTCAGTGCTCATCAGTGACTCAAAACACACTCCCAGAAGAACATAGCTGCTTTCACCACTGAAAAGTGGTGAAAAACCTCTTATCCCCCTTCCAAAGCTGAATGCCAGCAACTGGAGCTGAGCTGAAACCTCATGGTCTGTGAATTACCATGAGAACAAAGTTCTGCCTCTCAAGGACAAGTTTATAGTCTTTAAAATATGCTTGGCTGTGCAGTTTCGTAGATGACAGTGAGGCCATACACCTATGGTGCAGAAGGCATGCAAGCTCCTGCAACCAGAGCTCAATTACCATCCTGTTCACGATGTAAGAGGCAGAATAAAACATGAATCTTCCTTTTATAGCTGCAGAGTACATATCATTTTGCTCCTGTTGCTGGTAAACTGGGCTTTGAACACACCCAACAATCAGAGCTGCCACGCAAGGAGGGACCGTACTCTACAATTACCAAATTCCTCTTTTATTCTGGGTTACAGGTCTATGACTTTGTCACGCAATCGCATGGCCTGTTTCAAGCCTTTTTAATCCCCTTGCAAACTAAGCCACGGCCATCCAAGGTACATCACCTGACCACCATCTTGACAGGGTACACGCCAATGCCCAGGCGCCGGTTCTCAGGGATGACGTAGGAAATTCTGCCACTGCTGTTGCTGATCTCAGTGTCAAAGTAAACCCACTCTCCTGACGGCGGCTGGGTCATGATGTGGATGTCCACCTGGGAAGACAGCAAGTCTGGGTCAACAACGGCGATAAAGACGCGTTGTACAACGGGCCAAGCACAGGGACCTTCCATCCAAGCCCCTTCATTCAGCTAGACCAAGGCACAAGGGTAGGAAACCCAAGCAGGCAGTGAGGGAGCAGTTTCCGTCCCTGTCCCCCCCCTCTTTTCACCACACGGCGCACAACCCCACAGCAGACCGTACCTTCTCTCCCGTGAGTGTGACCATATCGAGTGGACCGTACATAAACCTCCCAGTTAAGGTCTGGGGCCCATCTTCATTAGCAATGGTGTCGTTTATCCTGTGGTTGGCTGCGACATTCTACACAAGTCAAGAAGAAAAAAAAGAAAAGGTTCAGTGATGAACAGTCTCACAGGGGAACGCCAAATGTGACTGCACAAATCAGTGTGGGGGTTTCTCTGTCATTCCCCACCCAGGTCACCCACAGCTCTCAGCTTCAGAAAATAATTTGACCTGGAGGGGAGGTGAGACTCTGTGCCCTGCACCGATGACAGGTACAAAATGTATGTGGCTGAAGAGCCCATTTAAAAGGCAATTTGTATGTGCAATTCTGTTTCTGTCCATTGGATCTTACACTTTCCATTTAAGAGGCAATACAAACAGTTGCCAGAGAAAGTTGCTGACATTGTTTCAGCTCTAGCAGATAACTGCCCTCTTTCAGGAATCAGAAACATTTCCTGGGAACGAAGGGCATTCACACAGGACTTGTGTTCTTGAACTTTGGAAGAAGCTGCTTCTCCTTCCCTGACCTCCAGCCACACTCGCTGCACTTTACACGGAGTGAAGCCAAGACCTTGCTGATACAGATCTTTCGGGTGCCTTTTTCACAGCTTTATGAGTGAAATATCACTAACATATATCAGCAGCATAGTGTCTGTCTATATAATGTGGCAAGAGCATGGACAGATGCAGGTGCCCACGGTGGCCACCTCCAGCACCATTCCTGCAGCCCAAACTGAAGCCCCCGTAGGTGACAGTGTCCCTGCCGCAGCAGAGGCAGCCCCCACATCCCCTCACCCGCAGTTTCACGTGTGTCCTCTTGCGGAGCCACTTCTCACGGGGCTTGGAGGGGGTGAAGACAGACACCTCCTTCCCATCCAGCTCCAAAACGCTCGAGTTCTCGTGCCTCATCACCTGTGGGAGGACAAATCCCATCCGCAGCTTAGCCACTTGCACAGTGCCCCCTCTCCTCCTGCCTGCGCTTTCCGCATCTCCCCAGCCTGTGCTGAGGGAGGGCAGTGCCTGGACAGAGACAGACAAGTTCTCCTACTGGGCATTTGGCTTGTCAGCTAGCACTTTGAGAGGCTGCTCCCTTAAGAGCAGGGAAAATTGGTTTCTTCTGAGCTAGCAAAGTCTGTGGCCAGCACTCATTTAATCCTGGCTGGGATGCAGGTAAGAAGGGCGAGTTATTTAGACTGTCAGGAGGTATAAAACTGGCTCAAACACAGCAGAAAGGGCTGCATTTAGAGACCTCCCTTCCTGCAGGCACTCACTAGTCCCATGGCCTGGCAGGGACTGATCTCCAAGCCAGTAGGTGTCACTGCACGGGAACAGAGATCCGAGAGGGACAAGGTCATGTCCCCCAGCCTTTGGGAGCAGCTCCTGCCTGCCAGGACACAGGCAAGGATGGAGAAGGAACCCAGAGAGAGGAGGGTTATATCCTACCTAGGTTGCTCTTCAACCAACCCCAGAAGGGAAAAGGAAGACTAACACCACAGACTTCAAAGGCGAGGAGGTGTCTCAAAGGCTGCTCTAAGGCTGGGGGGTGACCCTGCAAAGAGAACTCCAGAACTGGCAGCAGTCTTTTGTGACCCTGACCCTCCAAAATATTAAGAAGACTCTCGTGTGTCAGCTCTTCTACAAGCTCTCGAGCACAGCCTGTGGGGTCAGCAGCTCTCCAGCTGACCCAGGCAGTAGTGGTCTGGCACAGACCAGCTTGCTTTGCAGAGCTGAAGTTGTTTTTTCTTCCCGGGAAACAGAAAAAGGACCCCAGGGAGGGTGAGCTTGCTGGGGAGGGATTTCACAGAAATCCAAGGCAAACAACATAACAAGTTTTACCGAAAATTATTTAAATCGGGAATCTATTTTGAGTCCCACTTGGGCTTATTTTAACAAGATTCAGTCTTTGGAGGCTAACACTATCCAACGGCTTTCTTTTACACTTTGTCCAGAGATTAGAAACAAGTCCTTATTAGGGGAAGAAGTGATGTGGTGCTCTGGAAGGACAGCAAGAGGAGAGGGCATGAGAAAAATGACAGTCTCGAGGCAGAGATGAGCGAGTAGAGACAGGCACTGGGGAAGCAGTGGTGCCACACTGCAGAGGCAGCCACTGGCAGGCTTTGAGCGGACGGAGAGCTGCAAGAAATTAAGTTCCCCACTGTGCTGCAGACCCAGGTTTGGGCTGAATCCTGAGTAATTGGCTGTGCTATTTTGGGAGGGGGGCCTTTCACATGTGAGACCATCGTGGCTGTTCCCACTCAGGCACAATTACGGGTCCCTCACTGCCTTCAGCCCCGCTGGGCTAAGTTTGATGCGGGGCTGTGGTTTCACAGCAGTGAGCTGGCGAGGTGTGTGCCAGCACCGAGACGTCTCGCTGGGCGAGATACAGGCAGAGAAGAAAGGGTCTCGCTGGATTATCGCTACTGCTCTGCTGCCACCAGCACCGACATCTCTGTTGTTTATGGTTCGCACACAATTTGGAAAACAGCACTGAAAGAAAGTTTGCCAACAGAGTCATAAATAATTGAGAGCTGCAGTCGAGGAGGCTGGAAGGGAGCAGGGACAGCTTAACAGCTGAGCTAACACAAAGCGAATCCAAGCGCCGTAGTGGGCAACACAATCCACTGAGTTGCTCTTTGTTTTGTTGTGTTTTTTTCCACTTCCGTGCTCCAAGCACCATTCCTTGAAGGGGTTCATACTTTGTAAGGCAAATAACACTCTTTCATCCCCCAAGGAACTGAAGAAAAAAAATTGTTGAGGAAAAACAGATTTTAAACAGTGAATTTAAATCTCAGGCCAAATTTAGGTTGACAGTCTGAGGCATCAGACTGCAGAAATCCCCATTTACCTAGCCCCAGGAGAACTGCTTTGTACTGGAGGAACAAAAACTAAATCCCAGCACAGTGACGATGGTCTGGGTTCCTACAGGAGACTGCAGTAACTCAGAAACTGAGGAACCCAGCCCTATTTATCAACTCATGTCAAACTCATACAGAACTTCAGTTTTATCGAATTTGGTGCTATTTCTGTTTAGACACCATGAAGTTTCTTTAAGTTTCAGACTTGGGATCCAAACTCACACACAGAGAACAGCTCACTTGCAAGAAACAAGTGCCTCCGTCTTTTGCCACTGCGATCTGATGGGAAACAGCCCCAGGCTGCTTGTCTCACTCCAACGCTCCTTGGGGAGACTGCCTAAAGCCTGCTTTGATGGCAAAACCCAGACCTGAACTAACTGGGTACAACAGCACCCGTCCATTAATTTTACATGGGTGCAGCTCTGCTAGCAACATAGGTCAGGAACAAAAAAACAGGGAAGAAGATGGACCTGCACAAAGGCTATTTTCTCAGCTCTATGCATCAAGAACAGTAATGGAGGGTACAGTGGAAAAATAAAAATCCTCCTCCCCTTTTTTCCCCCAGCAGAAACGGAGCCCAAGGGAGATGAGGGTGTGAGGATGACCGTACCTGTCTCAGCAGGAAGGAGACAACGTCTGTGGACTCCCAGTAGCTGGCGTGGAAGAGATGAGGTAAGGCAACCGTGGGGAAAGCTGTCAGGGCGTCAGGACAGTAGAGAGCGTAGTCGATCCTTTTGGTTCCCCACCATTTGGCAGCAACTAGAAGGAAAAGATTAGTTCAAAGCGGGTTCATGTGCATGCACAGTCTGTCACAAATGGTATTTCAAGGCGCTGGCCCCTCGCTCCAGGTAGGCCAGGAAGCTGCTCCCCAGATGGTTGCACTGTTAAGAGGGAACAACCAACCCAGGGCTTATTGTCTGCTCAACCCGAAGGAGGAACACACAGAGGCAGCAGCACTTGAGCTCTCCTTTATTTAAGGACATACGAAAGTACTAGAGGGCAGGTATTAACTTGCCATTAATCCAGACCACAGGGAAGGGATCTAAGGCTCACATGCAGTGAGCCTGGGAATCCACGTTCCAAAGCAGAAGACAAAATTGTCTCCTGTGGGAGGAAGGATGTGCGTGCTGTCCACTGCAGTGTGTGCCCAGGGTATCTCCAACCCTGCTTCAATCTCCTTTAGCTCTCACCAGGGAGTGAAAGACTCTTTGGCACCCAGATCTCAGCCACACTGCACAAGATATGAGTGCTGGGAGCCCACATGAGATGTTAAAGGTGCCATAAGGCAGGGTGCTATGGCTCTTGCTGCCAGGATTAGCAATCCCCAGTAAATCCTCGTTGCCCTCCGAGGCCACCATGGTGCAGGTGACAGAGATGCCTGGCCCAGCTCTGGGCCAGGGGCTCTGGGATTCCACTGCACGGGAGACTGAAAAATGCACCGAGATTTGAGTGGGCAAGGTCACAGAAAATTCAGAAGAGTTTCTTCTACCGAACAGCTCACACACAAGTGGCTGACAAGTGACCATTCGCACACCACCACACTTCAACGCTGCCCTGAAGACACACACATCCTTTCCAGCTCCAACACAAGCACGTTTCAGCCCAAAGCCTCCGACCCTGATGGCACGGGCAGCTCTCCCAGTAGCGAGGAACCCTCAGCTCCTGCACCCTCTGGCCTGGAAGAGCAGCCATGGAAAGGAGAAGATGGGTCAGGTGAAGACAGCAATAGGAAGAGCTGAGTTTGCATGCAGGTCGCAAGCTGGGGTTTTGGCAGAGTTTTTCCTCTGACTTGTTTTTCTCTGTAACAATTTTCCCTTTATATGGACTTCCAGGAAAGCTGCCAGGCATAAGGTGCAATCCAACAAAGCCTTCTTATTAAGGGAAAGCTGCTGGTGATGAGCCCCGATGCTGAACTTAAAAAATGGACCCATCAGCTCCTTCCAGAGCCCAGCACAACCACTGTGAAGTGCAGAGACTTACAGCATCAGCACTTCCCCATGGCCCAAAACCTGGTGTGCTGAATGCCCAGGCCACCTGGGGCCATCCTAACGGCCCTTGAGATTCCGAAGAGCCAAGGGAAAGAGAAGGAGGGCATTGCTGGATCAACACGGCTTTTCCAGATCACACAGGCACCTCCTCGCAGCCACTTCTGACTTTCTGCCTTCCAAACTGGCAGCTCCTGGTCACGTCCCAACCTTTCATTTCTCATGCAAGTCCCCAGCTTGGGTGACTCCAGATTCTTTGTATGAAGAAGCCAGGATTTACTCTTCTGTGTTCAAAAGACAGCATGAGGGTGGTAGAGGCAGAAGCGTTGTCCCCACAACTCTGCCTAGAAGAACTCCTGCTCTTGCCAGGTGTTAGCAGTGTTATTTATGAGTGACCTTTGGAGCAAAGTGACATAAGTACTTGTTAAAATGCAATCAGAAATTGCAAGTGTCTCAGTGAAAGCACATAGATTTGTTGTGAAGATCTGTGACCACTGAACGAGAGGAGGTTGACTGGAGCTGGTCTCTCCAGAATACCTTTCTTGATGTCCAGGTTGGGTATCCGAAGAGCACAGTCTGCATCCTGACTCGATGGCCCTTTGAGTTTTCTTCCCTTTGAAGGGACTTCATCATGTTTATGCTGCCTGCGTCTCTTGGATGAAGTCTGGGTGGGGGATTTGTGAGGGAGTGCAAGTTGGGACAGAAGGCTAAACCCTCTACAATGGTTAAGGTGGTGTTTGGTTTCTAAAAAGAAAAATAAATACAAAAGCAAACAAAAAAACAGAAGTCATACTTCTTACATCACACACGATGCAGGCAACACCACTTCCATCCTCCAGAAGCTCACGCTGTGAGGAAGCTGCACCCTGGGGAGGGCTCCCAGAAGGGAAGCGCCATTTTGCAGCGCCCTTGTGGCTTGCAGGCCATGTTCAACCCTCAGTGTATCACCTTCAGGCTGCTGCTGCGCTAACAAAATTGAGTGTATGAGCTGAAAGGCTGGGGCTGAGGGGTTGTGCCAGCACGGGGAGGTGAAGGAAGGGGCTGAGAGCACAGCAGGGAGAAGGAACGGGGCTGGTCACAGGCCAGGTGCCCTGTGAGACCCCATGCTGCTGGCTGGGTGCTGCCCAGCATTTCGGCAGCTTTTCCCCACACCTGGTGGGGCCTCTGGAGGGCCAGACGTGTGCTGAGGGCCGGACTTCTCCCCTCTGGTGTCACAGACAGGTTTTGATGGCTGTGAAGTATGCACAGGAATAATTCCCACAAAACATAAGTCAAAATAACTGGAGGAAAGCCGTAAGACTCCCCAGATCTCTGCAGGCAGGCAGGGGGATGTGCTGACGGACACGAGGGCAGCAAAAGGTGCCCCTCATGTTGACCAGTGGGTTCCCCACCTACACAGCATGAGCGCCGTGCAGGCCTGACCCTGCCCTCAGCTGGCGGAGGCAGGATGGCTGCGGGGCCTCACGCAGGGCCGTCAGGCAACATCCTGCCATGAACCCTTCCTAACAAACAACAGCAGCCCCCAGCTTCCCTTCTGGGCCGGCTGAGCTTGGCAGCTCTCTGTGGGTGTGAAATGAGCACAACAAAAACACCTTCTCCCTGAGAAGCCTTCCTCCCATGCAGATTAAAAGTTAGCAAGAAAGCTCGTCAGAACGAACACAAGAAGGCACGTTGGGCTTACAGCATCGGCTCTCGGATGCGCTTCAGGGAAGAAAAGCTCATTTGTCCAAGGGCAGGTAGTGTGTTCCTGCTGCAAAGGTTGCCTCAGACAGGACAAGAAGCCTCTGCCCTGTGCCCACGGACTTCCAACAGCTCACACTTGCCTCAGGGAGTGTTACTAAGCTCAGTAATTAATTATGAAGCAAATTGTTCATAGTCCTGGAATTTAATGTGCTGGGAACGGATTATCTCTAAGTTTTCATCACTTTCTGGGACAAAAGTTTGGGCTGAAGGTTTTTTGGTTTTTAAATTTGTTTGGTTTTCAGCCTCTTTCCATCCGAGTTTATCAGAGGTCCCTGAGGATATATTCTGTTAATCTCACACCTTCAGCTGAAACAAGGAACAGGCTGAACTGCTAACAAAGGCTGTTGTTCCTCACCATGTTAGCTGTAAAGTTATACAGGTTTTGATAAAAAATTAAAAAAACATCCTTTTTCTCCTCACTCTGCTCTGGGACATGGCTCATAATTGACTGACTCTTGGAGCTGCCCTCCAGGCTACAGACGAGCTGAATTTTCGATGCGAAGTAATAAATAACCCAAACCTTTTCCTGCCTTTCAGCATTACAGAAGGGCTTACTCGTCCCCTCCTCTTGTGGATCACGTTTAAATAATGTGCATCAAGCCACGCACCACATCCTGCATTACTAATCTACAAGTGCTGATCCCCACTACTTCTGCCAGACTCTTATCAACAGCAGCACACAAACATCCCTTTGGGTTAACCCTCACCACAGAGCAGCCAAATGCTGCTCAGAGTTATCAGTTATTACCATTTTTGAACAATTTACACCATAATCACCAGCACAGTCCAACATGCATAACACGGCAATGGCCCCTGTGTCATAAACTGGCTCCTCCAGGGGACACGATAACACGCAGCACTGACTAGGACACAATCAGGTGAAGGTGAAATAGTTCCAGGTTTGGTTATAAATGGAAAGCATACCCCAGACAGACAGACAGACGGACAGAAGCTGCGTGGCTCTGAGCCAGAGCGGGGCGGCTCGGTGCACGGCGCTGAGACAGCGGTGTGGTGGCGAGCAGAAGTGTTGGAGGGGGTGAAACACTTACTGTTGGCTATGTTGGAAGCAGTGTAACTGTCTGCCATTCCTGAGACCTGGCTGGCAATGCTGATCTCACTGGCTCTCCGGAAGCCCCTGAACTGAGGGGCTGAAATGGGGGTGGACAGGGACGCGCTTTCCATGAAGACGGCACCATGAGACTGAACAACATCTGCTACAAAGTTGAAACAGGGAAATCAAAATATTAGACCAACAGACAGAGGCTGGGCAAGATGAACTTGAGAGGAGGAAGAGGAGGCAAACAAGGCTCGTAGATGCAAAAAAAACCTTTCAAAACTGATCGGAATGAAAAACATTTCATTGGAGCTCTAGTTTGAAAAGGAAGCAAACACCACAGCAGGCAAAGAGGCATGTGGCAGGAAGAGCAGTCTTTGATTGAGAAAAGCAAAATAATTAGCTAAAAAAAAAAATCCAAAACCCCAAACAAAAATCCAGGCACTTACTTAAGCAGCAAGAACAGAAGCATGTGTCATACATACAGATGTGAATATATACAACTTTATATATTCACACTGAGACAAAATAATAACCAGGGGAAGGAGAACAACAACAAAAAAACAACCTTTAAAAAGGGATATTTGTTTTCTTGAAACATTTAGACTTAAATGAACATCTCCAAGATAGAAGCATTAATGCAAAAAACATCAAGAAAACATTTTCATGCCTGGCATGGACTAAATTTGAACTTGTATTTCATTGCTGATGGATACAGCCAACACTCGTTAAACTAAAACAGGGGCTACTGAGGAAAAAGGAGCCTGGTGCTGAGCACTTACATCTCCAATCGGTGTTGGTGGCTCGGGGAGCGCTCAGTCTCTGTGAAAACAGAGCTTCTTTTGTACAACGTGCAAGTCTGGATTTTAGATCCCAACCTGAGGTTTACCAAGTGTGGCTTAACCCTCTAGTACATAAATACAGAAAAGGAGGATTTAAAGGCATGCTCACGTGGCCCTTATACATGTATTAGGGGGAAACGGACCTAAAAACGTTCAGGACTGGCAAACCAAGAGACGCTGAAAGTCAAGATACAATCTCTGCATTTCATTTTTCCCCCTGTAACAGTGGTATGAGCACCCACCCCTCTGTGGATGCTCTGAGGCCAAATTAAACGTCTCTGGGACATCCTGCACTGCAGAGGGTTTGTGGTGCCGATACCACGTGCTTCACAGCAGGCAACACAGGTATGACAGTAACATGCAAAAGCAAAGCTATTTACTGCTGCTGTAATGTTGCCCATCTCTGTTGTACCTGAGTAGCAGCATCTGAGCTTTTTTTTCCAGACAGGGCAAAAGTTTGTGCCCAGCTGGGCAGTGGATGCCACGGGGAACACAAGTAAATTACTCCCCCGCACCAACATCCTCCACCTACTTCAGCCAGTTTGGCAATCCCTGGATTTGATCCCAGCGTGCGGCTGACACGAGGCGTTGTTTTGGCAACTGGTTTATTTTAATACAGATCTTTTTGCTTGGGGCTACTGCTCTGCTTCCTCCGATCTTTCAGTTCACAGCAGCAGTGTCTGTGCCCACACAAATCCTGCTGCAGCGGAGGGAAAGAGAATGTATGAAGCAGAAAATGTGTAGATAAGTGTCGGTAAAAGAGTTCTGTTCTCTGCAGGGAAAATCAGGCCACAAGCTGCTCTGTGTAAAAGCTTTGTGGACTGCAAGATCTGAGTCCTAGCGGGAGCCTGACCTGATGATGAGCTTCACACACTGCCCACGTTGTGCCTGAAAGGCCATTACCAGCATCACTTTCTCAGCACTTTCCTCCACTTTTCACCTTGCCTCAAGCTGCTGGCTGTCAAGGCTGCTACCAGCATCCACAGCCCAGCCAGCCCCACTAGGCCAGCAGAGTTTTCTTACTGCAGAAAGCACCAGCACGAGGCAGGAGAGACAATTCGACCAGAGGCTGTGCTTGGGAAACATGAGCCAAGCCAGGAGCTGGCTGAGTTCAACCCCACAGACAGGGTGAGGGGTCTCACTCCCACTGCGGGCACCTACTGACTGCATGACCTGACACAGCCCTCTCACCTCTCCAGGTTACCCCTTCTTCTCCTTGTCTGTACAGACTGTGAGATCCTTCTGCAATAATCCCTCCCATCACACGGGTGCCCCAACACAGCTGCAGCACAGGTGATGACTGTCAGCTCCCCTGAACTTGGTCAGATGCAGGGAGAGGTTTGGCTTTGTCCGACTAGGAAAAATGCCAGGCTCAGGTTTAGCTTGCACCTACCAGCGAGGCCTGAACTTCTTTTTCTCCCTTAAAAATAAACATCTGTGGCTTGAATTAGGAAGCAGCTGGAGTCTTACACCAATGCTACACAGGAGGAAAGGCTGGGCCAAATCGCTTGATTACGGCTCTGGCTGTTAGCTTATCTTCCCTTAGCTCTGTGTGAATTTTACCTCCTTTTTTCATGGGCCCGGGAACTGGAAAGTACATAAAGTTAAAAACAGTGGCACTCTGGGCTTGCTTTCTTAGTCATCTGGCTTTCTGTGCCTAGCTGTGGATTTTTGAGTCTGAAGAAAAAACAAAACAAGTCAACACACAAAAAACACTTCAACAACCCCTCCACCACCATGCTAGCTAGTGTCACACAGGAGTCCTTCTCCACTCGTATAAAAATCGAATCTGTTTTACTGTTACTGAGCTGTGTGCTGGTGGCAGGAGTCTGCTCTGCAGGGGCTGACATGCAGCCCGACTGCACCGTCCCTGCGTCCAGCCCACTTGGGTGACTGTCATGTTTCTCCCTTTTCCCAAGCTATGCACCCTCTGTTCCTGAAAGATTACAGTTTCTAAGAAAAAATGAGGGCCAGGAAGAAGCAGGGCAGGAAACGTGGACAGAAAACTGCCCCTTTAGCCAGGCTTCCTCAACCCCAAAGCTGCTGTGACAGCAACTTCCAGATAAAAACCTGTGACCTGACCCACAGGAAAAAAAAAAGAGAACAAAAAACCACAAAGAAACAAACTAACAACATTTTTCCTAAACTCTGTGTATTCTTTGTACCAAATCCCTTGGGCAGGAAGGTTCTTGCCTTTTGGAAACCAAGGGGGCTGTCTTTGGGAATGATGTGAGCAGGACAGGATGCAGCAGATGCTGCCACAGCGGCACAAAGTGACCAAGCCCCTGCGACAGCTCCTGCTCCAGAAGGGCCCTGCTTTCTGCTTTTCACAGGTGGCAGCCTGTGAGGTTTCTCCAGCAAACACTTCCAACCCAATCCAGATGCCTGGAACAGGACCAGCACCAGAAAGATCAAGTTTAGCCATCAACCACCAAGTTCAGCTGTTCCTTCAGGACATACATGTAGATAGAGGTGGACAGAGGTGCCACTGGTGTGCTGAGCTGGCTGAAACGTGCTTTGTACCATGTCTGAGAGCAGACCTCACCAGAGCGAAGACACTCCCGAAGCTGGAGACCTGGCCCGAGTGGCACCCTGATCATCCCTCTCCCGGCAGCACACGTCAGACTGATGCGTGAATTGAGATTTAACTGTGCTTCTGCAAGAGCTGCCGTAAGAAGCAAAATCACTTTGTTTTTGCCTGGCTATGGCTCTTTAATACTCATTTCAGTGCTGTACCTTTTTGTTTATGGACCCATTCGTCAATGTTCTTACTAATTGTTTCGCACTCAGTGAACGGCACCGGGCCATCCTTCTAATGTACTGCTGGCACCGAGTTAAGTCCTTGGGGCATCCAAATGGCACATTTCAGTATATGCTCTTTGCAGGCTGAGCTGTGCCACTGAAGCAGGGAGTACTGAAAGCAGTTGAAGATATGGAAGGTTCAATAAAAAAACAAAGAAGCCAGCCAGCTGCTCAACACAGGCCAGACCCTGCCTGCACCAGTCACCAGCCAGTGCTGGGCACTCTGCAATCGCTACCCTGAGATCAAGAGCCACACAAATTTCCACACAAATTTCTGTTGTCCTTAAGTTGTTATGATTCTGGAGATCCATTCCCAGTGGCTGAACTGGGAATCAGCACCTGCTGCAGTCACACCAAGCACTGCTTGGCCACATCATGCTCTTGAAACACAGGGTAGAGAGCAGAGAAGCTTCTGAAAGCCCTGTCCTGCCAGCAGGATGTATCAGATAACAGCTAACGGGCATTTCATCAGCGACCTCCGAAGTGATTAATTAATAGTGCCAGATCCTTTCCCTCTGCTTTGTTACAGAACATCACAGCACGGGCAACATGGCAACTGCACACCTGAAAACCATCAGGGAGAGACTATCTGGGATAGTCAGCGATGTTGCCATCCTGTATGACCACATAACGTACTGGACTGCTCATGAACAGCAAGGGTCAGCTTGTTAAACAAATAAATAAATAAAAAGCAGCTGAATCAGGCTCCCAATGCAAAATAATAATAATAAAAAAAAAAAGGTGAGAATGGGCAAGTAAGACATGGGAAAGAAAGAACCAAAACAAAATCAAATCTCATTAAAATCACGATGCAGCACCAGCCACCACCAGAATAAATGAGGCCATGCAGCATTTACAACAGTAAAAAAAAAGGCAAAATGAATGCGTCAAAGTTTGCTTTTAAGGCAGAAGTCGCGAAATTAATTTTCAAAAGCCAACACATACAGCTACCTTGGGGTCTGAAAGCCTCAGTCAGTGTATTCAGCAGAGCCACAAGCACTGTCCAGACACGAAATACTCAAATGGACAAAACCTGGTCTGACAGGCATTACATTTCTGGCCACGGTGCAGTGTGGCTGAGTGCTGGGGAGTTGCACGCTGTGGACAAACCAAACTGTTTCCAGGGGATCCTGCACACGAGCAGGGCCACCTGGGGACTCCACATCTCCGTGCCAAAGCCACTTCCCAGCAGCACAGCCACCACAGAAGGAAAAAAACTGAGCATGTGGCAGCAGTCTCCCCTTCCAAACTCAGCACTGTAATGCCAACTCATTCATTTTCCTGCTGGGTCTCCCAGACCCCAAGCACGATCCCATGCAGTTTGTTCATGTGGCACAGCCTGAGACACAGCATGAAGATTTCAGCTCCAGGAGGTAACAGTATGATCTCCAAAAAGCACCCCAAGTACCCAAGACAACAATACAAAAGTGTAGATTACACACACTCAGCAAAACCGGCACTTTTATTGGAAACATCTTGCCAATTCAGTACGGGAACAGGGATACTTGTTTCCATGAAGCTGTCCTGGTGCTGGAGAGCACCCAGAGGGCTACTTTCCATGAGGAGGATGGGATTGTTCTGGATTGTCTCAACTAGAAGCAGATGGGAAAATAAAAAAACAACAAAAAACAAAAGAACAGAAGGACAAAGAACAACAGACATGCGGCCACAAAGTGTTAACATACAAACAGTTACAACTGAGCACTTCAACTATGAGTCAGGGTCTTCAATGAAAGGAAAACCTTCAAATAGAGGAAAAGAAACAAAACATGGGTGACTTTCCAAATAGACCCACATCAGAGAGATTAACTGGTAGCAGAGGAGAGCAAAATGATGGCATTTCAACCACAAAAGAAAAAGGAGTCTCTTAACCAGCTCCTCCAAATGAGCTGAATTCACAAATACCCAGCAGATCCAGAGAAATCTTTTTTTTACTACAAGGAGAAAAAAAATATATGCTCTAAGGGAGATTTACTTGAATCAGACTCACAGCCTACACAGTGCAAAGCACAGGAGTAAGCAGGGATGTGAATTTGATTTCACTCTGCACGTTGGTTGTAATCAAACAGGGACCCAGCATTTAGTACAGATGGCAAAACAGAAGTCTAAGAGGCTTCCTGAGCCCTGGACCAAAATAAATAAATAAATGAAAAGCCAGCTATCTGTGCAAGGAGATACACACAAATAGTGCTACAGAATGTTTAGTACATAACTAATTATAATTGAGCACCTGAATTGCACATGATCACCAAATCGTATCTCTTAATTATAGCAACAATTAACTTTTCTGGAGCACCCTACGGTGAACGCTCCTGCTTTAGCAGTGGCTTTGCAAATCATGGTCAGAACAGCCCTTCTGGGTAATGCATAAATCTCAACATAATTTTTACTCTAATGGAAAGGAATAGTCTGTTACTTTATGATAAGCTAACGAAGAGGCTTCATCTTACTCAAGAAGAGAATTTAAAGGTGCTTTTTTGTCAGTTCTATTCACCATGGTAAATAAAGCAGCATCTCTTTTAATAACAAAGCTCAAACCTGGAGAGGGTTCTGAAATCGTTCAACCCTTCTCAGAGTTGAGCTAATTGCTGTGTAACTCCTCTCCATTACATTACATAGAAGTGTCTCTCTAAACTTAAGACACAGCCAACTTAACAAAGGTCCAGGGAGGCCCAGTAAATTAATAAGATCACTGCTTGTTGCACAGAATGATAACCAGAACGAAGGTTGCTCAATGGCAACGGGGCTTTTGCTTCAGGCTTCACTGAGAACAGGGGACTTGAAATATAGTTAAGAGGAAGAAGGTGTTTAGGAATTTTCATTTTAATTTTTATAAGAAGCCACTTGCAGCTGATACCTAAAGCATACCCCCAGAAAAATCTGCTTGTCAAGTTGCTACAGATTCCCTGAGCTGTTGTAACTGGACTGGGTACAAATGCAGTTGTGGGTGGATCCATTTTTAAAGAGTGTTGCAGCAAGATCTTTGCTAAATTTGATGAGTGAGTAGGGCCTGCAGAAAGTATTTTATTCACTCCATTAAACATGGATTTTAGTTTATGCCCATTTAAACAAATCAGATTCAGCAATTAAAACAATCCTTAAAGATACAGATACATACAAGACCACTGTTCTGCATTTTCAGTTTAAAAGTGATGCAGAGCATCAATTTTTTATTCACCTCTGGATATATATTTCTCTTCATTTGGTCCTACATGATTAAATAAATGGGAAGTTACCAGAGTTTTACAGAAAAAAAACTCCCAATCTTTCTAGCTGATGGCTTTTGTATTTAACTCTGGTTTGCCAGCATGATTTCTTGTATGCTGTAAATCTAGTTTTACAGTAGAGACTCCTAGTTGCTCTGTTTACTGTAAGTAGCCTTTGACTAACAACCTAGAACAAGGGAAAAATTATGGTGAAATTTTTCTTCTTGCCCCAAAGCCTTGACCCTGCAGGGAGCCAAAGCTTTAGGTGAAGCAGGAAGGTCAAATTTAGTTCTGCACAGTGCAGAAAGCTTCTCACAAGCTTCCTGAAGAGCTCCTTGCAATGAAATCTTGCACTGAAATGGCAACAGACTATGAGAGTCTAGGCACAGAAGTGAGGTGAAGATGGTAGGAAATATAATTTATTTAATTAGATCAACTGCAAGAGCACTGATGTAATGGGAGCCGAGGCAGGGCATGGTCAGGACACAATTGCTTCAGATGCAACCCAGGCAGCCAAAAGGACATGCAGACAGCCATTTTAGACATTGTTACTGCTGCAATTGGGCTAGAGCAAGTGAAAAGGCCACTGATGGCAGAGGAATCCTAGGTATCCTAGGAAAACAGTCTCTCACTGGCAAGGTGGCAAAGGCAAGGCACTGTCACCAGCCCACCCGTGGGCAGTAGCCAGTCCTTTGGCTGGTTCCATGAAAAAGCAAAGGGTGCAACCAAGTAAATCATCTCATGATGTCATTATTGACTCTGCTCCTTCCAGTCTTCACTGGCGTCCCAAACATCAAGGTCCTGAAACTCAGCCAAGTTAATCATGCTTCATCCAGCCCCAACCACAAGCACCAGCTTGGGTGTTAAGCAGGGACCTTCAAAGAGAGGTCACCACATTCCGACTCTCAGCAGCTGATGGCCTTTGTGTGACACATGTTAGACATTTGAGTCACAAGGCACTGATTTTGTTGGAAGAAAACTACTTTTGATAAAGCAGGAACAAGGTTAACATTACGGGGCCAATTCCCTTTCTTGGCCTTTCCAATTGCTTTGATAACCTCATGTGAAGTGTGGATATAACCCTTCAGACTGCTAATATGAATCCGAAGTGACTTACCCAGAACAGCAGAATTGCCATCACCCAGTGGGAACCTCTGGTAACGGGGAATATTAAAGGGGGGCAAAAGGTAAAACTTTCTCTCCAGAAGAGGCTCGAGGCGTGAAGCAGATGGGTCTGCAGGGTGGAACAGGTTATAGACCTGCTGGCAAGCTGGTCTGAGCTGAAAGACTGAAGAGATGGAGAAAAAAAATATTCAAATATCACATGGTTATTTGTTAGATTACTGTAAATATTTGTCTGTAAAACAGATAACAGTCAAGTTTACAAAAACAGAAAAAGCACTGAAGATTTATCATCTCCCTCATCTTCCAGTTTAATCAATGGAAACAATTTATCAGCACATCATGTACAGATTCAAAAATTTCCCAGTATTTTTAATGTTTTGAACTAAATGACAAATAAATTGTATCATCAGTGTCGGCTAGAGCATACAGTGATCTGATTCCTTATGGTGCAGTAAGTGTTATACATAAATATTTGTTTTTTACTGGATTACTCAGTGAGCTCAACAGTTTACATCAGGACTTACTGTCAAGAGCTGGAATGACAGTTTTTCGTAGTGCAAGAACCAGACCCAGGGGAGAACCAAAGAGGAAGAAGTCCGTGATCTCAAACTCAAACTTTCCAATATTTCCTCCATCCAGCATAGTGGAGCTACTAGATCGTCTGGACCCCGGGTCATTTCTGAGAACACTAGAATGTAAACTAGAACAAGAGCAGAAAATAAAGACAAAATTTTATTCATATTGTTTTTTCATAATTGAGGACCAGATAAATGATTAACAGCAAAATGAATTCTGTCTCTTTAGTGAAGAAACAGTGCCAATCAACTCTCCATGCCTCTTCACTTTAGTTTATTATCCAGCAAAGTGTCCCCCCAAACAATGACCCAATTTCATTGGCATCACATAGACTGTACAAATCCAAGCTTCAAGTGGGTTCATTTACACACTCCACTCTCCTCAAATATTTCTTTTTTAGGAGTCAAAAACTTGGTTACTGCTAGTGGAACAGTCACTGGCAAACTAAAATAACCAGCAAAGCAAAATTACTATAGCACCAAGGGAAAAAGCAGATTTACAGCGATTCACTCTATTACACACATCACTGCTATGCTTTCTGGCTGTCAACATTTGAGTTCCTTCCATCACCTTACTCTCAAATGTTACGGAAAGCTGTGCTTACCCATTTCTTCCTCTTGCAAGTAGTTGGACAAATGTTACAGTATTAAAAAGGAAAGAGAAAAAGAAAATGGGAGGGGAAAAAGAAAAAGGAAGATCAAAATTTGCAAGAAGATCCTTGTGTACCAAGTTTGAAGCACAGTTTCATGCATGTGCATGGCACACACTGGGAATGGAAATGTGGGGTAATTAACCCAGTGACCATGGGGTAAATTGTTTCTATCATGCACCCAGGACCCTCCCACCTCTCTTCTGCCCATGAGATCACGTATGCCAAGTTATTACCACTCAAACTACCTCTCAACCCCAGCCCAACAACTCCAGGTAACTGCACCTAAAAGATACAGAATATGTCTAAGCTTTTTTCTGTTCCTTTCAGTTGTCAAATCTCCTTGAAAATCTCAACCTGTGTGCAGTGCAGGCTGGCCGATACAGAGGTTTAAAACAGGGATTTGACGTCACATATCCTTTGGACACGGAGGCAGAGGAAACAGGAACCCTCAGATAACAAGCCTGGGAATCCACCCCCGTGCTAGGAAGCAGTGGTTCTTTGCAGGCTAGATCTGGGATAAAGCTGAAGTGGCAGATGTGTAACTCTAATAACCTGGTTCACAAAAGGTTTTCTGAGATCATTCTCTCACGACCGTAGAGCAATAAGCTGCAATTTCTTTTCCTCTCCAGGTTCTGCAGATTCAGACTGCAGCCTTGCTGGGCTCTCACTGCTACAGCTGCAAGCGGAGGGCTGCAGACAGGCTACCAGCAACATCTTAACAGGGTGTTTTCCAACACTTCAACAAGCATCTGAACAGAGTCTATAAAATATGTAGGATAAATGGATACCACAACAGTTGGGCTGGATGAAAGGTTTACTGGCCTGAAGTCAGACACGATGCAAATGCAAGTCTCTACCCAGCCCCAAGACGAAGTCCCAGGTGCTCAGCAGCACTTGCATGGCTCCGCGTGCCACAGCACTGGCTCCCTGCTGCTGCTTCTGAATGCGTGTGCCTGCCCAGCTGGGCACTCAGGGAAATGGGGATGCTCCCTCCCCACCATCTGGAGCCCTGGAACCGTTGCACTCACTCACCCCTGCGCACGCTTCCCCTCTGGGGTAGCTGTTTTTCAGTAAAAGAAAAGCTGCAAAAACGCAGATGGGAAGAGAAGTGGGTTTCACTTGGACTGAGTTTTCTTGGCAAACAGCACATTGCCCCAGAGACAGCACCTCTGCTCTGCTGGCCGCTGCTCCCAGAGGTGCTCAAAACCTTTCTCCTCGTGCCCTGCTGCCAGGTACTGCCTAGAGGAGCCCGCCTGCACGCCTGCGGTACTATTCTCCTGGTTACCATCCGCAGGGAAATATAACAAGCTGATTTACGCCAGACATACAGATCACAGAAAGTCAAAACAGTGATGTCAAAAGCGAGAGGAACAAGAGGTTACGGCAGTGACAGCTAAAATGAGTATGTTCCCAGTTCTGTGATGTGAACGAGCCTCCCCGAGATCACACTGCCAAGATGTGCAACGCTGAAACAGATTTAAAACAAGCCACCTTCACTGAAGCTACAATTATTTTAGCTGTCAAGACTGCAACGCATTAAGTGTGCCGTGTGTAAGGAATACAAAGTTATTTAGAATGAGTTGGGTTTTGCCAAAGACAGGGCAGCGGCAGCGTGATCTGAATGAACGTGCCACAGAAAGGATCCTGACGGCGGATGCGTTACGGCAGGGCTGGTACAAGGCTTTTTGTGTATTTGCTCCTCTTCCCGTGGCATCTCTTGGTGGGGAACGAAAGAGAAAGAGAACAGCCATACTGCTCAGCAATTTGGACAGCTCCTCTCGTTTTACCAGGAACTTGATAGTCTTTTTTGCAATCAAAAGAAACGAGAGCCAAGGGGAACTCTGAATCCATCACGCTCCAAGCAACCTACAGCGCCCTGTTCTCCCTTTAAAAAGCAGCAGATGTACTGTGTGCATTAATTAAACAAGAGCTTATGGATTTCAGAAGCAAATCAACTCATTTACAATAATACAAGTACAGCACAGCCAGAAATAATGTAGTTGTGCAGAAGGACTGAATTTAAAAATAAATGTGTGATTGTAATCTCCAGATGCTGCTCTGGCTTGCTGGGCATTATCCCAGAGAAGCGGGTAGGTCTGATACATGAATAAAAATGAGTGTCTTTGGCACAAGCTGAGATCTGCAATAGGCACGGACAGAAAGGCCCCCATATGCCAGGCTGCCAGTATGCGGTGCCCATTAGGAAAACTTGGCTCTGCTCCGCCAATCTCCTGCACGAAGCTGTGTCACATCAGAGCTTAGTTTTCATATGGGAAAATCATTATTTAGTGACAGCGGGAGCGCTGGGGCACTCAGCCCATGACTGTGCTGCTCGGCGATGATGGCTGTGAGCACGAGGTCTGGGGACGGGGCCAGGTGTGACACCCTGCCAAGAGGCTGGAGTGGAAGAGGAGAACCCCTGCCCCCGAACCGCCCCTGCGCCAGGGACTGGAGGGGGAGAGATGCAAAGACAACTCACGGCATCAGGCTGCTCTTTTTCCTGAATTAATCTGGCTCTTGAGCTGTGGGAGAGGCTTATTTTTGACCCAAGGTCTAAAGGTTGATTAGAAAAGATATGAAAGCCCCAAAGAAGTAAAGGTGCAGCAACCCATCTCACTGAACACTGACAGCCCTTTCCAGGCTCCCCTCGAGTGCTTCCTGAAGGGAGCAGCCACGCTCCTTAGGAGATGGAGCAAGGAGGAGCAGGACAAAGCTATCTGAAGAGACAGATGGCACCATGCAATCCCTCAGCCATCGCAGGCCCACTGCTTCTGCTAAACCAGATGCAAAAATGCAGCAAGACTCCAGCCCACTTCCCTGCACTCAGTCTGTGCTCTGGAGGTCAAGAACAAGGAAGAGAAAGCACATTTTTGCATGACTCATATTTTCTCCTGTAATACAGGAGGCTGTTTCAATAAGGTATGAACAAGAGACTGATTGCCTTTTATTAACCTGCTAGAAATAGCTGAGAAGCTTATTGTGGATTTTTGTTTTTTTTGTAAATGCAGCTTATCTTTCTGAATATAGTAACTCTGTGCCCCAATGACATTCCCTTTGGTGTTTTCTCTCTCCTATGAATCTTTTGCAAAAGGGCCCCTGATGTGGCAGGACAACAGGAGCCCCTGGGCTGGAGCAACAACTGCAATTAATGAAGAAGGAGAAATTGGAGACAGGATTTCAGCTCAGCACAGGGCAAAAGAAACAGCCTTGGACACAGTTACAATGCAGATAACAGCATTTGCTGGGGGAGACGTTGCTCCTCAGTACCTGGGTCGTAGGGGGGGGAAGAGGGATTAAGAGGATGATGCAGCCTGTCTGGTCCTGTAGGAGAGAAAGGGATGGGCTATCCAGTTCCACAGGCAAATGAGTCAGAAAAAACAGTCAGAAAAAGCCTCTGGGCTTACAGAAGTAATCCCTGAATGATCAGCAGCAATGGAAAGACCGCTATGAAAATTTTATCAGTTATGTTAACAGATACGTTTCTGAAAGTCCATTTGAAGAAGCTTTGCAATGTGATACTGAGGGCTTTGGTAGTGAGTAACAAATGCGAAACGTGACCTTGGTGCAAGGGTGCAGCCCTGGCAGAGGACAAAACCCAATCCCCTGTCCCTGCTCCATGCAGGGGCTCGGGTGGCTTCGCCAAATAGTCATGTAAGACAGCAGAGAGACAACAATCCTCGTGTGTAGGTGAAGGCTGCTGCCTGAGTCAGCCAAACAGCGAGGGCTGAGAACTTCTTGCCTAGAGCATCTAACCGTCCCGGCAGCAGAAACCTACTTCTATGACTGGAAAGGGCACTGCAATTCAATCTCACACTCAAACTAGGCCAAAATTAAAGGACACAACACATGCTCAGCTTTCCCAACAACAGGTCAGCTTTCAAAGATGCTTAGAAATTAAAACAACACTCGATCCCCAATCCTGCTTCCCTGTTTTCACTCACCCTATTTATATATTTGCTTTTTGACCTCCCTGCCCACGGCAGGGGGGTTGGAATTTGATGATTTTTAAGGTCCTTTCGAACCCAAACCATTCTATGCTGCAACTGCAGCACAGCAAAAAAAGCAGTTACCTGACTGCCTGGGTTGTCAAGAGACAGGATGAAGGGCTGCTTCCTCCCATTGTAATACAAAGGCAGTAGAGCAGCTGGATTCTCTCCCTGCCACTAATGGTGCTGTTATTTTTTTATTATTTTTGTATATACAACGCACTCAATGAAATCTATACTCCTCCAATGTAAAATTACACTTTCCTCCACCTTCCTTGTCACAGGATGACAAAGCAACATTGAAGTTTCCTAGGTGCACTGATCTCAGCTCCAGAATATTGCTGGTTCTGTTTCTTCTAAATCTTACCTTGAAAGAAAGGCTTGATGCTGCTTGATTGTGTCCAGCTCGTAGGTGGATGAATCACTCCTTTTTCGTGGCAGCTGCTTCTTTGGATCTTCTCCATTGCTACGGGGAATATCAATGTTGCTCCTGCTGAGGTGTCTGCTGGCTTCCAGATTAGAGCCACTGGAGCAATAGGTGTTGTTCACTGTTATTCCAGGAGACAGGAGGTCGGTATCCTGGGATTTGAAATACATGGATTTACCACTCTGGCAGTTGAATCAGGAATACACCCACATTTTATCTTTCTCCTTCCATCCTCCTTTCACCATCTACACCATGATCCCATTCAGGGCAAAGCCACCAACTCCTGACACATGCTCTAGGACATACCTGTTGGCCTGGCTATCAATTAGGAAGACCGTCTTTGGCCTTTCATGCAAAGATCCTTACTAAAATCAGGGGCTGTGGAGGTGTTGTGGCCAGCAGACCCATTCCCAACAGACACTGACAACCAGCGTTACCTGGACACTCACAACACTCCCTCGCCGACTGCTGTTCTGGCTCTCGGACACAGTCTGATTGCTGTAGCATAAGGCATCAAATCCCAGAATTCCTCCAACACAATCTCCTACCAAACAGACCTGAAAAAGGCAACAGAAGTGGGGCAGGGAAGAGCCCTTTGACTTCGGTTCAGAGATGACAGTTAAAAGGAGTGCTGGATTATACCTGGGAAAGCTGCTGTAACAGGATAACCAGTGCTTTCATCAGTAAATCTATCTTGTCGATGAACATCCATTTAGACCCTGCAGACTCCTACTAGCTAACACAGCTAATATGTTCTAGCTGTCCCCACCAGCCCACTGGAACAGGGTGGAAGCAACACAGAGTGCTGACTATTGCCCTAACTCCAGTCTCAAAAAGACAAGCTTGATTTCCTCCTCACCAACTGCCTGTGCTACTTCAGGCAAGCTTCCCTGTGCTTCTGTTCTCTGTTTGTGCTGTGAGGAGATAATGCTGTCCTGCCTCCAAGTGTGTTCAGCAGATAGGCACAGTACAGCACTGAGACCCCTGAGTAGTAGAGGGCTGTCTGGTGCCCCAGGGCTTGGAATAAACTCGGGGTGGATAAATCACACTGCAGCAGAGCAGTGGGCACAGCCTGTTCAATAGCTTAAATCCCACTGGGCTAGAGAGTGCCTTTGCTCACAGAGGTGTGATGCTCAGTCATGGTATTTACAGGGCACAGCAGCTGTGCTGTCTCAAAAAAGAAATCCACTTTTGCAACAGGCAACCCCAGTGAGAGCTGCTGAAGGTCCTTTAAAGACAGGAACACTCAAACAGCCTTGGTTTGCAATGGGAGTAGAGATCACATTTAGTAACAAAGGTAGCATTCCTGATTTGGAAAGGTGTGTCATGCTGAAAATTGATTAACTTCACAGCTTTGTAGCTTCATTTCTGAACACAAGCTCTGACTTTGTTTGGAATCCCAAAGGTTTTAGACAGAGCATAAGCAATAATCTCTCTCTCCTTCAGAAAGAAATGGAAGCATGCTTTCTTATTGCAGCTCAACCCTGTCGTGTTTCCATCCCTCCTGAGAGAGTAATGAAAATAGAGCTTCAGAAGGAAATTGCTTCACTTGCTCTTCCTTTCATTGTGGCTATAAACAGCTGCTGGCTCACCTGGCCATTGAATGACATGCCCTCCTGGGATCTGATGAACTCGCTGTAGGCCTGGTTGGCTCTGACGATGACTGTGGCTACTGCTTCTTGGTACTGCGGGGATGATGTCGCTAGCAGAGGGAGTGCAGCAAGGGGGATGTGGTCCTGGCTGTTGGATAGGCAGCCTTCATCATAGCTATATGGGCTGAGGCTGGAGAGGGCAAGAGAGATGGGAAATACTCAGCCTAAGATGCAGAGTGGGGAAAGCCATTTACAGACAGTACAGTTAGTAATGAGGATTGCTTAAAAAAAAGAAAAAAAAAAAACAAGATAGCAAAGGCCATTTACTCCAATGTGAATGGGTGAGAGCTTAATAAATCTTTCCCTCCCATCAAAAGTAAATCTTCAAGGACAACATACTTACAGTGATGGAACAACCCTCAGACAAGGAATTAAAGCTTTAGTATTTATTGGATTAATTAGAATAAATCAATCACAGAACTCTTGCTGCATGATTACTGTATTCACTGCAGCTAAGTATGAAATCGAGATTGAATGCCTCTCTAGTATATTAAATAAGTGCATTCTCAAAGCGTGGTCAGAGCGATCACTACCACATACAGAGCATTTCATGGATTAAAAAAAAAAAAAGGCAAGCACAAAATTTAACCCATCCACTTACCTGGACACCAGCGAAAAGGCTTCGGAGCAGATGGCTGGGCAAGGGACTAGCCTGATGGCAATGTGTCCAAGAGCAGCTGGGTAATGCACCCTCATCACTGTGTCAAAAACGGTGGTGATGGTGTTGACATCCCCTTGCTTAGAGCTCTGATCACCACTTCCCGAGTCCAGGATGTTCCCCCCGTGGAGTACCAAAAGGAGGACATGGATTTTACTTGGCTGCATTAACGGCTGCACCGACTCGTCCTAGGATGAAACAGAACACGGTAGGGAGGCTTGTTCTGCAAAGAAATTGTATTTGCCCCGTATGCATTTTATGCAAATTTTATCACATTTTCTCCCCTAAGCTAATACATGGTACCTATAATACATGCATTAGCCACATCAGTGCCACAGAAGGATGAAATGCCTGCTCTCAAACACAGTGGAGATGAGAAAAGAAAGCTAGGGAAGGAAAAGAGATACTTAATTCAGAGGACAGTGTGGGCACAAGCACAAAAGAGCATAAACTGATCCTGAGTAAGTGTGTACTGAAAATAAGGTTTCTTAACGCAGGAAGCATGAAATTTTAGAATAATCTCTCCATGTTTCGGGTAAGAAACTAAACTGTCTTGTAGAGAGAATGTGCTTAATTTATGGAAATGGACCTCAGATACACCTGGATGCAACAGCAGAGAACCTGACTTCCCCTTTCAGGTCTTATTTCCCACACAAGAAAGAGGAAAAAAAAAAAAAAAGAAAGAAAAAAAAGTTCCCTGTAACCAAGAATGGCCAACATCTGGCTGGGAGACTGCTGCATGAACACAGTAAAGGTTTATATCATGGCTGTCCAGGTACTTTGCTTCCTACATCAAATAAATTCCTTGCCTCAACAGACAGCCTGTAGTTTGTATCTGAACTGGGGAGCATTATCACCACCAGAACAGCTGCACACCCAATTGTGATGCCCCAAAAGCAGGTACAAGATCATCCACTTGCACTGGTTGCACGTTATAACACAACGGAGCAAACTATTTTTAATAGCTGTCCACTCTCAGGGCTTTCAGTGTTAACGGCTCCCATGCAGACCCAAATCCCACTAACCGTACACCTCTGAGACACGTGGAAGCAGGAGGTGCTGATCTTTGCTCCTGTGCCTCATCCCAGGGGATGGCAGAGAACATTTGAGAACATCCTGGCTCCTTCCCCAGAGGAAGGCAACTCCCTGCAGCCATTGGGAGGGGGTAAGGAAGGGGTGAGAGGCAGAAGGGTTTTCTATTTGGCAAATTCTTTTCATTTTTGCGTCTTTAGTCGCCTGTTGTCTATTGAGCAGTAATTGAGCCCCTGACGAACATGCTGGTGGGAGGGAAGCATGCCCAGGCACACATTAGCAGCCTAGCAGCTAGCTTGCATTTTTACCAGATAATGTTAAAGCATGTGTTAATACACAGCCCACCAGAAGCATTAAAATTCACATCCAAGGCTGTAATAAAGATTTTCCAGACTTCCTGCGCAAGAATGGCCTTTAATTATTTAGTACCATTACATTGTATTAATGCCTGCTCTTTAAACCCCTGATTCCAGTTTACAGTGCTTGCAAGGTGAACTTTTGCCTGGCTGGAGGCATGGGAGGAGTTCTCTCCACATCTCAGCACTGCTTTTGCTTTCAGCCAAATGTTTAAGTGCTCATTTGGAGAACAACATGAGTCACCAAGCTCAGGTCATCTGGAGGCTTATCAGCAGTCATTTGGAGGCACCTTTGCCTTCCAGTTCATTAACCTCTGCCCTTAAAGGAAGTGGGGAACATGCAAGCAACTGCTGATTACTTTGGGGTGGAGGTGGCTGTTTCGAACTTTCTTGTGAGATCTGGAGTCACTTAAGATCTGGAGTCACTGATTCTTGGACTACCTTTTGGTAAACTCGAAGTCCCCACAATGGTGGCTAGGAATTTCAAACTGTTTTAGTGGACTAATTGTGAACAACTACAAACAACAGGCATTTTCACTTCACTTTCAAGCTCTTTTTTTAAAATGAAGCCAGAAATGGGAGGGATCCGAGTCCGTATAGCAAGATAGCAACTTCTCTGCACCACTTCAGCCTCTAGGTGAAATCTTTGGGCTGTAACTTGTGGATGGCTTATGTTGAGTTGGCTGGAGCCATTCCCATCCCCATCCACTCTCCCTATAGCCCTCAGTCTCTAAAGCAAAACCAGAGCACCATGAACATACAGCTTGGCACGTAGAATAGTACCAAAGACCATACCAAACTCATCATTTTTGAGTTGCTGTGACATAGCTTGGGCTCAGCAGGCACTCTGCAAGCAGCTACATCTGTGCCACACAGATGCTTGCAAGGTAGGATGAGTACAGCCACTCCACGACACGCGGTCTCGCTAGGACTCTGAAGTACAAGAGCCTGTATATTCAAAATCTGGAAAGCCAGGGGGGTAATTATTTATTATTTTATCCCGAGCTCTGATACAAGCTGTGCTATAACTGGTTTCCAAACAAGTCCCTGAGCAGCTCGGAGGAGTGGGCTACAGCACAGCTGTGTCAGTGGGACTACGGCAGCCTGCACCGTGGTGCTGCAGGAACACGGCTCTCCTGTTCCCACATCTCCACCAGCTCATTTGGCATTATCAGGGCAGCTCTACCAGCAGTGCCTCAGGCAGCAGTTATCCCCACAGGATCAGTGTTTTTTCCAGCTGGATACCTGACACTGCCTGCAAACGACAGAGAATTTTCGATATGATGTTCAAAAGACAGGTGAAATAATCCCTTAAGCCTAGCCATGGAGTACAGAGTATGCCAGCGTGGCTCCAAACAACACACAAAGACAAGACACCGCTCGCAGCAAAGGAAGCAGTTTACCCCATTTACCCCACAGGGAGACTTTCCAGCAACAAGGGATCTCATTATAAGAAACCAAAGCACTTACTTCAATGATGCTGAGCCTCTCTACGCTGGAGCCAACGTGGTACTCTGCTGACGTCTCGTGATACAAGTCACCTGGAAGCACATAGGTTTAAAACATCAGCACGGCAAGACACTTTGGCAAAGACAGTCTTCCAATAAAGGCAGATTGTGCCAATGCCCCTCAGCCTTTTTGCCTCATAGCGCTTTAATTATTTCATCTAATTGCCCTCTCCTTCCCACCCGCCTCCTTCCACCAGAGAAGCCTGGGCAATGGCAGGTCACTTATTTTCCAGTAATTTCTCATAATCTCAGTAAGCAATAGAACACAAGCACGCTATCCTCTCATTACAGCAACCCAGCATCCTTACTGCATTAAGCATGGCAACAACGGGAAATCCCTGCGCAATTGTCAGAAATGATCAATTTGTGGGGAAAAATAAAAGGAACGGCTTGAACTGTTCGGGGGGAGCAGAGATCTGATGTGCTCGTGTGTCTGTGCCTACACAGACTGACTTTGTACCAGCAAGCCTAGGTGTCAGCTTCTACTGTGCTGCTACATGAATCGATCTGGTTGAGGAGTCAGCTTCTTTTCAAAACAAGCAGGAAATAAAACCAAGGCAGGTACGGATAAGAACAAAGGATGGAGCAAGAGGAAAGAAAAGCTGGGAGAAATTCGAGTGATTCAAGACGGAGCTGGAATATTTCATCATTATAAGAGAGAATCCTGGCTGTGGCACAAAAGCACCCAACCAACATGGAAAATAAAGAGAATCGAGAGCTTCCTTATCCCAGCTCCCACTGGGCAATTCTTTTTCAGCAGCACTGGGCAGTCATTTTTGTGCTCTGTCTCAGCTTTTCCTTTTATGAGTCGAAGATAACAAGTTTTACCTTTTTCAGACTGGGGCTGTAACAATTACCTGGAAATACTGTGAAATATCACATGCAGTTTTGGCTAAGAAAAAAAATGAAATTACCCTGGACATCATCGCATTCCGGGGTTTCGATTTTATCCATCAGATCATTGGAACTCCATTTGGTTATTTCTTTCGGGAACATTTCCTCATTGTCAGACAAGTCCTCTTTAAAAACAGATGTTTTGAGAGTCACACACAAACAAATATGTATACAGGCAAGAGCACAGAACAGAATTTTAAACAAAAGACCCCACAGCTCTATGTAATCTCATCAACATTTGAATGGTTTAAGTCATAATAAAACATGATACTTTACCAGCTTTTGTTAAATACAGCTTTTGTTATATAATATATTCAAAAGCCTATTCTGAAATGAAAACAAAACCTTTTAGTTGCATGTTGGTAAACAAAAATCCTACGATGTGGAAAAAATCCCATGGATTTTTAACACTACCATTTGAGGCACCAAGGTTGATGTTTTCCTTGCCATGCTTTCTGCTTGGCACCACCTTGTAACACCGCCCGAGGATGCCAAAGCAGTCGGTAGGTTCCAGTATAGGAGAGGACAAAGCAACGTTGGCTGCAAGGATCCTCCCTGAGTTGTTTGAAAGCCAAGTGAGGTCTTTGGGGGAAGCAGTGATAAGGATCACTATTGTTAATAGGACTGAATACCTAAAAAGGCATGAGTAATAAAGGAAACATAAACTCCCCAGGCTATCTTTAGCCCAATTTCCTTAGGAGACAAGACCACACTGCCTGAGTGTCTGCCATTTCCCTCCTACCTTGAGATCCTCTTCCCTGGCTAATTTTACTACAGTTGATTAAGAACAAGGGTCGCAAAAACATGATGTTCCTAGGAACATAACAAAAAGGAACAGGCACATGAAGGACAATCCCTGTAAAACACCCCACTGGCAATATCCAGAAAGGGTAACAGCCTTGCTCTGTATGAGCCCTCAAAGGATTGATCCCAGGCAGGGGACAGGGACAGCAGGCTCATGCCCTGAGCCCACACAACACATGGATGCACTGCACAGCCCTAACTGCAAGCAGCAAAAGTCCAAATTGGGCTTTCTGGGAAAAGAAACAGCCCAGAGCCCTGGAGCTGCCGTCTGAACCCACAGCAAAGCAAACAGCAGCAGTTCAAGTCTTACAATGATGCTTTTGGTATGAACTGCTGGTTCCTTTTTTGCTTTTTTATATTAAGGATGCATCTTTTACTGTTGCAGAGGTTAATTGGCTTCTAATTTATTTATTGTTCTGTGCTTATTATTTCTTTCCTGAAAATTTTGGGCTTGTAAATTTAATAAAGAGCTATAAACATAATAATAACAGCAGCATTTACAGATGCCTTGACAATCTAAAAGCTGTAATCTTTGGAGACCCAGCCTTGGATTCCCCCTTGTTGCTGTACAGTTACAAAGATAATTAGTTGGAAGAATCCTAGAATCAGGAACAAAAAGATTATGAGATATATTACTCTTTTCAACATATCTGAGCTAGCAGCTCAGATCCAAGCGCAAGCCAAGCACAGACCAATCATTTTTAGGAGTTTCTATTTACACATTGACCATAAAAAGACAGCAACCTGGACACTTGCTATCAGCATGCCATTTCCTTTTTCAGCTATGGAAAAAATCCGAGTAAATCCCCAGTTCCCTGCACGAGGCAGCACAGAGCTACCTGATCAGAGCAAGGGGAAAGCATGCGCGTGCGACACGCGTGCTGGCAGAGAATTAGGGGGAAAATAGCACTCCAAGCTCCTTCAGCAACTTAAGCTAAATGTTGAACTTATTTCCTCGAGAGGTTTAATTACAGCCCTTATTACTGCTTAAGTGATCACTGAAAGGGATACTACTCCTGTTATTAGCATTTATTACAGGATAGAAATTAGATATTACTGTATTTGTCACCATCTTTACCATAGCATGCCAGTGCACGGCGATGAGTGGGAAGCCCAAGACAAGGCGGCTTCCTGGGCTCGGGGTACGCCCACTGCACGGCAAGGAAGCACGTGTGTGTTTGGGAAGCACTGCTGAGGATGCTGAGGAACTCTGCTGGGTGTTGGCTCACATCCTGATCCATGCCAGTTCCCGTGGCACCAACCCCCCTGGGCAGGATGAGCTGCACCGGTGCTCAGCCCCTGCTCAGACCCAGAGCTGGGAGGTGACACCTGTGCTCATAAGCCAGAATCCCATTAAATTAGGCAGACCTTTCAAACCCAACTGTGCGGCGACTGCAGAGCACAGTCTGTACGTAAAGGGAGGTGCATTGTGTACGAGCAGAAGAGGAGCTGCTGCTTTTCCTTGTAAACTCCTCAAAGTATTGCAACAGAGGGGCAGATGCCAACCGCAGCACGCATTTTTGTTAGTTCTCCTTCCCAGGCCCCTCAGGAGCACTCCAGGGATTCCCTGGGGGCCTGCATCCCAGGCAGAGCTGTCTCCATCTCAATTTTATTACTGAGTAGTTAAAAAGCCAAAAAAAAAGAGGGTGGATAGCAGCAATGCCATTTCAATGACTCACTCCTCTTTTCTTGTATGTATATTGCTACAATAAATCCCTACAAAGTTTTTGTAGATGCTACATAAGTTAATAGAGACACTTAAATGAAGTTGGCCCTTCTCTTTCTGAGCAAAAGACACATTCATCACCTTGACTTACAAGCACACTGGCCACTTGAGCTGCTGTTGTGCAAGTCCCAAAAGCATGCCGCATTTTACCCCAGAATTTAGGATGTGTGCCTAAAGACTTGATGAGACAAGTCCTCTGGAGCATGATACTATAATTTTTTTGAGACTGAACTTTAGCTGAACATTACTGAATTTCTGCTTTACAAAACTGGGGTGTGATCTTCTAACAACTCCATTTCACAGAAAGGTCACCAACTCCAGCAGCACACGTTGCGCACAGAACTTAGATTAGCATTACGAGCCGAGAGAAGGGTCCATCTGTTGTCAGCAGAGATGGAGCCTCTCAGGCTTAACCACACATAAAGTACAACATATAAAATGAATGCAGTGGCACAAAGCTTCTTCACAAACATGCACAGAAAAAAAGGAAAAAAACCACCACAGCTTTCTCCTAATATGAACAATAAAAATAATTCTGGGAATTCTGGAATGAACATTGATGAATTTTGGTACATGAATTACCCCAATGCATTCATTACTGTATTTCTAGGAACAGGAGAATAAGGAGTTAATAAGGCAAACTTTGGTCTCTTCAAGCCCAGACAGGACAATTAATCATACCTTTTACTGATTAAAAAATAATAATAAAAAAACCTTGCCTTACTGAATCAGAATCTTTAAGACACACCCACCGTCCAGTTAGCATTGCTGAATTTTACCCACACATATGCACCAAATAAAATACAAAAAAAAAAAAAGCTTGAGACTGCTCAAGATCACTTCAGATATATCACAAAATCTGAAATGTTGCTGTTAAATATAAGAGTCTGCTGAGTGATGCCGGGGAAGCTCGAAGAAGCTGCACTGACGCTGCACACAGCTTGGTTAGAAAGGAATGGACTTAAACAAAGCCAAAAAGTCTTGCTTCCTTCCCCACTCACCCCCCAGCCTCTCATGCTTTCCGTCCTCTTCCCCCACCATTTCAGGTAACAAATGATGGTAATTTAGGCTCCACGTACCATGTGCATCAAAGTATTCATCATCTGAGCTGTCATCCGAATCCCTGGCAATGCTCTGCATCCTCCACTCAGAGATACTATGGCGTGAGGGACTTGCTGGAAGAAACAAAAAAGCCTTATGCGATATGCTACATCGACAAGACAGAGAGTTCCCAACATGATCGTTGCTAGAGGAAGAGTCGTGTGCTCTCTATGAAAATTCCCTGCTGCAATATTAAAAACACAAAACCCTGATGATGCTGGTGTGATGTCAGTGTACCGTTTTACAGATCCTGTTTGTTTACTGTTGTTATAACCTGCCAGCAAGATGTTACATTAAAGCAAGCTGTTTGTACCACTCTTATGCTATTTTGAATGGCAGCTATTTATAATTGTTAGTAGGACGTGCAAAATCAGCTGGGTTTTAAAGTTTGCAATTAGGAAGGAAGCAGGCTGATTGGAAGCTTTCTTCGTGCCTTTAATCAGCACACAAGCCAAGCCTCTGCTTTGCTAACTTTTGGGTGGGTAGCTCAGCAGAGCAGCCTGGATAGAAATAATCTGTTTTCTGGAAGGAAATTGCTTCCACACAAATTGGATTAGAGATCTATTTAAACTTTAAACTTGAATGATTTAAACAACATGCTATCCAACTACTTCATAGGGGAGCTGACAGAGCAGCGGTCCTGGTGTAGCAGAGAGGAAAACCAACAATCCTGGTTCCTGCTCACTCTCCTTTCCTCACGCCCACCTGCTCCCTTTTACTTTCCCCTCCGGAGCTCCCTGCACCATATATAAACGCATTACAGCACTATTTTATTCAGATATATTTTAGTGATGATGCAGCCTGAACTCTGCTTGACTGAACTTGTCCCAGAAATGCAGTCCGATGAAGGGAACTGCTCAAAGAACAGGAGACACAGTTCCTCCCCTCTTTCAGATCGCTCTTGCATGTCACAGACGGAGCACACACAAAGCCCTTGCAGCAGCCACCCAACCTAACACAGCAAAAACCTGAGGAGACTGACAAATTCCCATTTAGCGTGTGCAAAGACACTGAAATGCTCCAGTTCCTGCGAGAGCTGCACGAGCTCTTTTCAGGCTGTTGTAACAGCATCGAAAATGTGAGCGAAACGCTTCTGATTCTAATTCTGCTCCCTGATTGTCACATGCAAAGACGATGGAGAGCCTGTGCAGTCATCTAATTGCAGCTCAGCGCCGGCTGGGCAGCCCCCAGCTACCCCACCGCCCTCTCCTTTGGGAGCAGGGGGAGCTCGGCAGAGCAGCGCTAATTCACGCCGGAGTGACGTCAAGGCACTCGCATAATAGTTGCTAAAAATAGAGCATATAATAACATATGGGATGGCGACAAGGGTCCTGTTATCACCAGAGGTCTCGCTCGCTTGGTATGGAAAAGACTGAGATCTTCTGGGGAGCGGCGCTGCTTTTTTCAGCTGGAGGTAGCGGTTCGTCGAGACAGCCCTCCTTGCTTCCATATGTTAATGCGCTGCCAGCATGAAGAAGGATTAAAATATCCGTGTGACGTACTTCTCAGCACATCACAATTCATTTCTTTCATTACTTTTCCTGTAAAAGCTGAGGCAATCTGCAGAATAAAGCAAATTCACGCTTTGCTACCAGCGAAAACCTTTAAGTAAAACCCTAAAAGGGCTGAAAGCTACAGCTGCCAGTGAACGTGTCAGCACTGGAAGAGGGGTTTCGTAACAAAGAGCATAATGAGAGATGGGCACATCGCTATAAAATCCTGGTGCAAGAGAAGTAGCCAGCATTTTTATCCTTATCCAACGATTTATGAAGCGTCTGGTAGGTTATTCCCCAGGGCTCACTCTGGTGAGTCATCACAAGGTAAAACTACTGCTCATATCTCATTCACCCTGTGATGAAATCAGTGATGGAGTGGTAAATAAAAATTGAGAATCAACTCCCAATATTTAGTACATATGAGAGATGGATAAGCTTCTCTCACTCAGATGCCCCTTCCACTGTCACTGGAAGAAATGCTGCCCCTTGGGGTTTTCAGGAAAATCAAGATTTTTTTCCCTCTCGCTGCAAGAGCTATAACCCAGATATCAGCTGTGCCTGACTAAAAGGAGAGGGAACTGTTGAATATTCAAGCCTTCTTTCTGTCTCTTGCTGAGGATTCACCCCTTTGTAGAGCATGGTTCAAAGAAAGGAGGAGTTTAACGTGGGGGAAAAATAAAAGGAAAAAAAAGATAAAGCTGACTACTGCTGGAGAGGTGAATGATGATGTTCAGGACAGCCCTTACAGGGGCTTTAACAGCAAAATCCTGAAAACTTCCTGAATGGTATTTAAAGGGGAATGTAAACTTGATCCATGGTCTCACCTAGTCCCAGGCTGGGAGTTTTGGTCCCCAAACAGCCACCATGCATTACCACCCACGAAAGGCAGCAGCCCCCACCCACCTGGTTTCAGAGCACAGTGACCTGCCTTAATTTCTCCAGCAGCTGATGCAGTACCGTGCTGTGTAAGCTGTGCTGCGGCACCCACAGAGCCAAACGTCTGCTTTCGAAATGAACAGCATGTGGTGAGGTGTAACCACAGCCCAGGTGCCCAGGGTGCCTGGTAGTAACTGCCTCCTGGAAGATGGGAGCAGTTAACAGCCACCTGCTGCTGGGCTGGTTCCATAGGGCCACAGCACACAGGCAGGCATCCAGAAGGGAACATTCCTGAAGGACCAGAACTTCTAAAAGTCATCAGTGGCTTGTGGGTAATGGGGCAAACCCTCTCTGCACTTTGTTTGTCATCTTCTGCCACCCAGCACTGCTACCCAGCTCCTTCCTGCTCTTCTACCGTTTTCCATAATTCCTCTGCTTTTGAGATTTGTAAGAAGTCTGCCACGTGTCATTTTGAGAGTCACACTTATGGGATAACTACAAACATTTCCAAGCCCACAAGAGGCCACATGAGAAGACTGAGCCTACAACACCAGCAGAAAAAGCCTCCTATGAGCGCTGAAAGGACTCCCAGGAGAAACATGTGTTGTCTCAAAGGTGCTGCCATAGTCACACATCTAAAGCCCAAACTCTACATAGTTCAGAGGAATAAATCATCAGCAGCATCTTACCTCCTCTCTTTGAAGACCGTGAGGACTTGGAAGAGGTGGACCACTGCTTGGTGAGCGATCTCCCAGAGGCTGTCTCGCTGTTACCAGCAGCATCTTCTGTGTCCACAGGTGAAACTATGTCGACTTCAACATCCTTCTCACCAGGAGTGTCCTTCACTCCATGCTGCTCAGTATCATTTTCACCACAGAACTGGGCCATCTTCTGAGCCAGCATCAGCTGTGCCTCTTTCTCCAGCTGCCGGATATCCTCAATGGTGAGCCCGTACCATTCGTCCTGCCAGCACCATGCCTGCCGATGCGCACGGACCATGACCTTCCGCAAGCCTGCAAAATCAGAATGTCCCAGTCACCAAAGCTACAAAACTGCAGGAGGAGATGCGTTCCCTTCCCCCAAACCTAAAGACACCATGGCATTGATATTACAGCAGTGTCGACAACATAATGATGCAAGCTGCAGAAAAGGATTCATTGCATTTATCAACCACGAGGATGGCAAATTGGTCGTTTCTGTACTGTAGCTCTGCAGTTCTTGCTAACCAACCGTCCACTGAAAAAGCAGCTGGTCTTCTGCTGCTGCTTTGAACTTGGGAAGGGATTTCCTAATTCCAGATCCAGGAATTTGCTCTGTGACTGCCTGCTCCGCAAGGAAAGAACCAGGCACAGACCACATATGTCATTCTCATGAAGCGCTAGGAAGTTGCAACATTTAGATCCAGCCCTCAAAATGAGGCATGTTCCCAGAAAAAGAAAAAAAAAAAAGAGAGAGAGAGAAAAAAAAAGCCCAAACCAGCAATTACTGCTTAAAAAAAAAGAAAAAAAAAAGTTGAGAGATTCAAGTGGATCCTTCATGAATACTACACAGCCCACCACAGTATGTGACATGACAGAAGCACTTCCCACACTGCTTGGTGCTAAGACAACCAAAACCTCTCCTTTTCTTGGAAACCTGATTTCTGCAAATGGTTTCTATACATCAGTGAAACAGCATCACAGATATGAGATAATGGGATGGGAAGCAAAGGAAGGGAGGGAATGAAGACGCTTTATTTTGCAGAGACTGTCTTTCTTCAGCAGCATGAGAAAAATGAAGTGTGTAAAGCTAATTTAAAGTATTATTTCAATGTGTCACATATCTGAAAGGAAGAACCATCTCAAAAGCAACACAAAGAGCTCACAAGGCAAGAGAAACTTTCCACTGAGACTTAAGCATATTGGCTAACATCATCGTATCACCAAGACTTCTAAAACCAAGTATTCACTGTGGATTTCTGACAATATTGCTGCTTAAAAGCTCATGCCAGGACCAAGCTCCCAACAGCTATTTATTACTGATGGGAGCACACAGCAGTAACACTGCTTTTTAAAAGCTTCTATAAATACTGACAAACTAATCCTCAGGTGCCCTTCAGAAAAATCAATAAATATTGTTCCCCCTTTCATTACTGGGAAACTGAGGCAGAGAAGGGTTGATGGACGTGCCAAAAGCAGCAGTGGGTTTATGGATCTACAGCTCTGCACTGCTGAGCCTGGACAACAAAGCCGGCAGGCCGGGAGCCCAGGCACTCGCTCTAATGAAGGCCCTGGCTGAAGCCCACAGGCCGCAACACCACTGCTATTACGCACTAGAAAGCAATCAATAGGCTACATTAAAATCATTTTGGTTTCTAGAGTGGCAAACTGAGATCTCTAAGCACCACCAGAAGTGAAGATGGCTCCCACAAGCCACCCTCCATTTGCAGGAGCGGGGCCAAAGCTGAAGGGTCCCACCACACCAAGGGTTTCTGAGCTGTTCCCAGCCAGCAATGTTCACTTCACTGTGGTAAAAAAAAGTCTTAGATCTCACTGCTGCCATGGTTTCTGTGATATTCATCCTAAACATCCCCCTTTTTTTTCAGTGATTACTTTTTTAAGCATACAAAAAGCTTGTTTTTATATATTTATTTCCTTCCAGGCCTGGGCACTTTATTTTCTGCACTGTACTTTGGCTAGTCCTTAATGCCACCAGCTATCGCCAGTCATCCTATCAGGAGGAAATAAGCCTAGAGATCAGCAGCTAATAGGATGGACCAGCTCAACCTGAACTTCATTTGCACAGTAAGATTAAATCTATCAATATTTTATGTAGTTCTCTGACTGACTTTCAGATGGGAGCTCCACGTAACAGAGGCAAGTTTGAGCCAGAAGACTGCGACCTTTTGGGGGCAGAGCAAGGGGCATCAGCAACTTAATTCTGTTCAACCTTAGTCGAGATTCAGAGTTATTTCCTTCACCAGATTACTTTTTGCAGAGCTACGGCAGAATGTTTTAGCCTCTTCACCTCCTGTTATGATTGACAATCAGCAGAGCTTAAAAAGCAGAGATTAAACTCCCATCACATCCACCCTGAAAGCCAAGAAAACGTTCCCTTGCTGTAATTCAGTCCCTCACACTAGAGCCATTCTCTAGGCTTTCTTGTCCACAACACGCAATTCTGCCTCACATCAAACACCTTGAAAACAGACTGTGATTAGGCACAGAGGCCAGCGACCCCCTTGCACTCATCCGGAGGCTTCCTCAGCTGCAGGCCTCAGCAGGATTGTGGGCCCCCAGCCTCTGTTCATACTCCTGCACCCAGCCACGATGCCACCAACTCCTCAGAAATGGGCACTGATGCCACTGACTGCATGTATTTGTTTTAATGGACTAACATCCTAGGGAACACAAAAAACACTTGGTGTAATAAAGTTCTCATTAAGTTCTTCTCTGCCTTCTCTCACATCATCCCTTAGATGACCAAAAAAAAACCCCAAACCCATCACTGCCCATTTCCCAGCTTCCCAACCCAACAGAACCCACAGACCTCCCCATACTGCTCATGTCAGGCTGATCAGACATCCCGATCACCCTTTCTTTGGAAAAGTAGATGGCATTATCCATCATTCTAGATCAGTTATTAACCAAAAAACTCGAGATTATTTTCCTAGCCTCCAGCCTTCACCCGGGACATGTCAGTGATGCTGCTTTTTTCTTTCTCCAGCACAGGGAGAAAACCTGGAAGAGAGTGAGGCTGTCCAGGTAGAAAAGAAATTGAAAAATAAACGTCATGGCTTGCAGAAAAAAATCTCCACTGCTAGCAATGGAAAACTTGAGCATTCTCTGTAGGCACACACAGCACTGAGTACATCACTGAATTCAACTTCAACTTGCAGCACTGAAGCCTTCCAGTGGGCAGCAGAGACCCAGAGGAAAGGCGAAGTGCCCCCATGCAGCTACATGAATTCAAGATCCAGCTACAAATGACTGACCTCACCTGTCAGGACATGGCTTCCCTCCCCATGCAATGGAAAAAGTTGAGTTTTACAGCAGTTTTTCCTTAAAATGTCAGTGAAAAACAAGCCTTTTATTTGGAAAGCAAAGAGGGGATGGATCAGACCCATGAAATAGAGCATAATTGGGAGCAATTTTCTTTTTAACAGATCAGAGATGCCCATCAGGACAGTGTTGAAGGCAATTTGTGGGCCAGTTTGCCTTCATTTTTCTCTCTGGCAGGCTGGGAGGTGCAAAAGCCTCCTGCTCAGCCCGAGAAGTCACTGCCCTGTGCTCAATCCCACATGTGGTGCTTCCAAGCTGTGCCTCACGGCCAGTTGCAGCCCCTTTGTCAGTTTGCCTCGCAAGCCTGCATCATGCTGCTGGGCTGTGGGGCTGGCTGGAAAAGGCAGGAAGGGTCCAGCATCCCACCCACCACTTTATTCCAGGCCAGACAGAACCCAAGAAGCCCAGTGAAGAGCAGGCTCTGGGCAACACAACGCTCCTGTGTCCCACCCAGGTGCCTGCTCTCTTCTTGGCTAAAAATTTCCTGTCCTCACAGAGCAAACAAAACGAGCTATGTGGAAGAACAAGGGGTAGGAGTAGTCTCCCAGAGAGGTCTTTTTGCTGTGAAGGGAGAACTACCACACATGCACATATGTACACATGCAGATTGAGTTCAGAGGTACTCGTCATTTCTGTGTTGTTTTAATTATAACATTTCCCACTGCTGCGTGCAGAAAGATGATCTGTGAAGAGTCTAGCAGGGTGCAAACATTTAAATCACTCACCCTTCAACTCACCACCTCAACAACTCTGCCGCAGAGACTGCCTAAATCCTTGAAGTGCTGACTTTTGTAAGTGATTTGCTTGCAGATTGTGGTGTTGAACTTAATTTCACAAAAGGAAGTGTAAATGAACATGAGACAAGCCAGGATAGATGAATTTTAAAAGCCTTTGTCTACAGTGCTGGATTTGTTTTTCAATCTGAAGCAAAAATAGCAACTGCAGAAAAAAATCCGTATTAAAAAAAGAAAAAAAACACCACACCAAACCTTGCCCAAGCCTCTCTCAACTATCTGCATAGGGCAACTGTTCAGACACCCATTGATTATGTACCCAGTGGCAACATCCCAGAGCATTTTATAATGCACTCACACAACTTCCTGGCAGCCAATAAAGGATGCCTGATTCTCCTCAGGCAAAATTATTTTGTTGATGGTCACAACAGATCCCATAACCCTGTCAGTACAGTTCTGGTTGTCTGTTCTGATCAAGGGTAGCAAGCAGATATAACTGTTAGTTGCCTTATCTGCTCTTGCTCAGGCCACTCACAAAGAGAAGTGTGTGGTCACACCTGCGTGGTGCTAACCACAACCTGCCTTCTCTCAAAAAGGCAAAACCCTACTGCAGGCCCCAATGGGCAGAGCCCATTTGGATGAGCTTTCACATTTTAGTGCTCAAGTGAAGCAAAATTTCTGCAGAAGAGCTTTCTAAAACCTCTTCCCCTTCATCGCTGTGTGACAACTTGGGCATATTTAGCCTAAGATGCACTGGCTTAGACAAAGCTCCAGTTACTGGGCCGGGAACGCACTTTGCCGTGGTGTATAATCAATAACCCATACACAGTCAACACGCTTGTTTAGCAACAAAAGAACCAGAGCCCACGTGCACAATTAGGAAGCAAGTGGGAGCAGAACATTATGCAGTGCCAGTCCAATTAAACTTAAATTCTATGGGAAAGGAGTAAAAAAGCATACAAATATTACAGCCAAGTAGACTAATAGCCCACAATTTTAGTCTGTGTCTCGGGCTGTCAAAGCACTGAGTAACTGTCCAATTAGTCATCAGAAAAAATGGCTGTTGCACTCAGAAAGACTGAGAACATTTCAACACCATCCCCCAGAGTCACTCCCTCCGCACTCAGTAGCCTTTCCACATATTACAATCCATCCATCACCTAACTCAGAAGTTTTCTTCGTTCAAGTCATTCTTTAATTTTAGTTTGCACCACCTTGGGGAAAGTTTTGATCCTACTCTTGGTTTCTGCCTTGGTTTTCTTACTGTCTTGATGACCCTGTGCGGGGAGGGCTAATTCCCCAAGAAACAGGCTCACAGGAGCCAGGAACCAGCAGAAAGATGCCAAGGAGGGGCTGGCAGACAAGAAATCCCTGAGTAATTCAGTAGCCATCCAGTAGCACAACACACAAAGGTCTCCACCTGCTTTGGGCCATCAGCTGAAACCCCAAAACTGGGATCGCTATCTAAGTCATGTCTTAGCCCCCATCCTTCCAGCTTACACATCCTCACGCCTAGCTAGATGTCTTTTCTACACAAGCCCTGATGCTTTTTCCAGTCACTAACAGTGTGCCCATGGCTATCCCACTGCACAGGGAGGATACACATCTCTGGGCACCCAAAGCTTTTGCTTTCATTTTTCACTCACTCAACTTTGTCTCGCCTTAAAGACTTCTCTGATTTTATGCATCTTAACCACTTTGAAAAACAGTATTTGCCATCATTATAACAGAGTGGAAAGGCTTTTGAAAGGCAGACAATAAGCTGGCTCGGCTCTCGGCAAAGCCTCAATCAAGAGGGAAATGGCAGGCAATCTTTTATGAAATACAAAAGAAACATTTCTAAGAGACCACAGTTTAATCTATGCCAAACACCTCCGAACAACTGGAAGAGTCACATGCTTCTTTCTCATTTAACAGATACAATGGAGTTGTTATTCTGCCCCCATGTTTTGCAGCATACACTAAATTAACCCATGTCACTGAAACACCAAGGGAGTTCATTGCAGAGAGGCACTTGTAATACAGCCTGTAACAGGTAAAAACTTCCATCTAGGATGAACTAAAGCCAAAGGAGCTCTAGCAAAGGGAACAGACCATTCAGAGAATGGTGTGCACCATTCACCACTGCTCCTTCAGTGTTTTTCACACTAGGAGCTCCATTTAGAAGCACGGTATAACTAAGTAGAGCTGTAAAATTATTTATTTATTCCAGCATCAGGCACTTCAAAGAAGCTTTGCATATAGAAAGGGACAGCTACCTGGGTCACACAGGAGAATTCACTGTGTACAGAAAGCAGGAGACATCATTTACAAAGTCTTTCTTTGGCCTTTTCTTTGCCAGAGGACAGCCATAGCTCTGAACTTCTCTTGAGATGGGAATGTTTCTTTAAAACATTCTTTAAGTTATCCAGCTGGCCATAAAGCCTGTCTCCTCCGGCAAGGCTCAGAAACTATATCAGTTGTGTTATAGATTTTCAGTGGAGAACAAATTACTGCTACCACCTGCACAGTCCCCACTTAGTTACTTCTGGGACACAAACAATAGGCTACCTCCTTAAAAGCATTGACCTAAGAATGATGCACCAGTCAAAGAAGCACATTTACTCACAACCGAGAGCTGTCAGTGACCCATGGAGAGTTATAACACAGAGAGCTGGGGAGCCCTGAACACCACAGCCCAGAGATGTATGGCCGCATAAAGACCCACCTGCCCTACTGTAAGCTAGGGACGCTGCAGGGACTGGTTTCCTGGAACCACTTGTGACACAGAGTTGAAGCTCATTTATTTGAGCAGCCCTTGAGGACGTTGTCCAAAACAAAGAAAAAATGGCAGATTTTGAAAAAGATCCCAGTTAAACAGACAAATCCTGATTTAAAGAATAAAATACACTTGAAACCCTTTCAGTAGCTACATGTGATTAGTACTTACACATACCACAACCACAAGTGATAGAATAACACTTTTTTGAACTGACCAACAGGTCTGCAAAAGAGTAATTGGGTCTGAGAGTCTTTTCACAGACACGCCTTGGGATACCATACATTGCACATACCTCACTGTTGTATTTCAATTTGGAAACAACATTAAGGAGTTGATTGTAAACCTTGCAAGACTATAAATGCTCACCAACATCATGGATAAACCGCTCGATTTTCGACTGCATCCCCCAGTATCTGAACTCGACTTTACAAAGTTTATATGCACACATGATCGGGTATTTCCCAGGGTTGTTCTTGTACTCTTGAATCCAATCTTCTGAGAGAGGGCCTCTTTTAGTCTTTACTGATTTATACAGCTTTGGATCCTCCTCAGCTTTGTATTCATGTGGAGGGATAGGATCTTTAACAATATCAATAGGATCTGTAGGAAGAATAGAAACAGTTAGACATTTCCTTTGCCTGAACAAAAGAAGAAAGTAAATTTTCAGGAGTTATTTCTGTCTTAGTAAGTACCAGAAGCATTACAACAGTATCTGTTTTTACTTAAACAACTGATATATGAATTGTTTATACGCTGCTGCTGGGTAGTGATCTGCTCTACCAGAGCAATTCCTATGCACACTTCCAGCAAACAGAGGCTTTGCTGTAAACATTTTTGCCCAGTGACTACAGGTCCACAGCAGATCTCCTCATGACATATTTCTAGCTCCAAAGAGTTCTTTTGCACGTTCCATCCCTCAGCTTTTGTAGTATCACTGACAGTATTACAGCTCTACCTAATCTGGGACACTTAAATACACCTACCCCTTTTTAGTACTGTTATGGAATAGATGTTACCAGTGAACGTCTTATCTTTGGCATCCATCAAGTGAAGTTACTGTTACCTCCTCAATCTTTACTGTTACACCAGATCCACTACAGAAGGCAGAAAGTTTAAAGCAAGTCAAATCGTCCTCATTAACACTTCATCAATGAAGAAGTGGAAAGTGCAATGGGAACGGAGTGAGTGAACATATTTTTAAAATCTGCAACCGCCAACCCAAACCTCAGCAGCAGAAGTTCGGACTGAAGGGCAGGATCTCACTTCCCAAGGAACAACAGCTCTCCCGACACTTCTCAGGGAGGCAGCATGACTCAAGCCTATTTGTTCAGGACTGAAAACCCAATCAGATAGGCTTTGGAATGTGGACAGTCAAACTGAAGTTCAAAATGAAGCAGTTTAAATCAAGTAATGCTCAAAATTGCACCGGGTTATCACCGTGGCCAGCATGTCAACAGAGCTTAAGGAGCCTGAGCAGCCACTAGGTGTCCTTCCCCAGAGCTCCTGCTGAGCTCAGCCCTGGGACTGCAAGAAGTCAGCCTGAGCTCAAGTCACTTCTCAAGCCTCAGCAGCTTCAGAGCAAGGGATGCTTTGGTTCAGTGAGGCTGTAATTGCCAGCACTCCCTGCTATGCAGCTGGGCCTCCAGCAGATGCTATGGGCATGGGCCATGACGGACAGCAAGACAGAGGAACTGCTCTAATGCTTGCCATTTTCTGCCTTTTGACGAGATGTTCCGTTCTGCCTTTTCTTTTGTTAAATCCTTAAGTGTATCAGGCTCATTAACCCAACCTCCCAAAGACAGCTGTGCAGCTGAAGTGTTAACTTGCATAAGGGCAACAGGATGGGAAGGAAAAATGAAATACACCTTCATGCTTTGGAAACGCAGCTAGGAACATTCTTTCATATACCCAAGGGAGATACTTAATTATACAGCTACATTTTCCCCAGTAGTTATTTCTATTTATCATCCCCATTATCATTAGCTGTCCAACTTCTCTCAGGAACTGCACAAATAAGACAGAAAAGCATCAGCTTCATTTTACAGACAGGGGGATTCAAATGGATTTCCAGGTGCTTTATAAGCATGGAAGAGAACCCAGGTACTCTCTCTACTCGATGTAACCCTGCCCAGTAGGCACACCACTGATGGGGTGCACACCAGGGTTAGGAGTGGAAGGGTCAGGCCAAGGAGATGGGGCATACCAAGCAAAATCCTTTACCCAGCAAAAAGCAGAATGAAGGAAGAAATAAAAGAAAAGGGCTACTCACCTAGAATGGTTTGTCTTTTTTCTGCAGGAGAAAGGTTGAAAACGTTGGCGTGCTCTCCTGGATCAGTTTTGTAGTACGTCTCAATATCAATAGAGAACTTCTCCACAAAAGGGCACGTATACCTGAAAGCAAGAGCAATACAGCTTGGAGTAAATCCTGCTCAGTTTGGCAAGCAGAGAAAATGCTTTCCTAAGATGTGTAAAATCAGCCTGAAATCCAAGCCAGCCTTCACTCATTTTACTTCAGATATACTTAAAATACCGACTGTACAGATTAAAAAGATTTTCTTTATTAAATTCTTAAGATAGGAGCTTGCCTTGGACTTGTGGCTTCAGTGGAATAGCTCTGGTTTAGTGAAAGCCCAACCCCATAGCACAAAGGGGTTTGCTCCCCCTGAGCTGTTACATGGATTTAAGGGTGAGAAGATGCCAATGCTCCCACACTGGTTGGGTAGTCTCACTTTGCAGAGACACTGACAAAAGCCTGTGACTTAGTTTGACAATGTCTCCTCCAAAAGACAATTGTCAGGGCAGACCACATCTGAAGAAGCAGTGTTCAGCAAAGAGATAACTTCTGGGTCTGCTGTATTAACAAGTTCTGTTATCCTTACAGATTTGACACTGGGACACCCTGCAAGTGCATTTTTAGCAGGAAAAATGCAAAGTTCTTGCCTGGAATTTACAGCAGAATAGAATACGGACTGGTTCCGCCCAAGGCCAGGTTTCCTGGCCAGGGCACTGACTCACAGACAAGAGAATGGATAAAAACAAACTGAAAGTGGACTTTAATCACTGGAAAGTCATAAGATCCATGTTATTTAGTCATGAGCAATTGTCCATACACACACACTGGCTACCCACCTTTCCCCAAATTCATGTTACTTGTAGAGGCCAACTAAAACAGAACTATGAATGTTACCTACATTTCTGACAAAAATCAAAAGATCCTAAAGCCGTTTTATTATGACAGATGACAGAAACATCACACTTGCAAAGCTGGAATAGGGGAAATGCTCTAAACCAGAGTAACAGGTATACAGGCTATTTAGTCCAAGGCATCTGAAGTCCTCCCAGACAAAAATTGGCTAAAACAAAGAGAAGCAATCACCTCCCTGGAGCCTCTGGCTCTCTTCTCTTCTCAGAGTGAAAACCATTGGGTGTAGGTTTGTTATTTTCTAGCTAAAATACAGTAAGATAGTTACCAGAAAAGCAGCATCGTATTTATTAACAATTTTTAAACATTCTTCTCTACCTCTTCTTTCCCTCTTAGGGCAAGTGAATCCTGTTTTATTTGATAGTGTTCGACATGACAACTTTCCCATCACTGTGTACATTTATAACTTCACTGAGCTAGCAGATAACTGCAACGTTAAGTAGAACACAGTGCAGGATACCAGACTAAATAAAAACTATTCAAGATTTCCCACGCTTTGATGGACAAAACAGCTCACATTTTAAAGCAGCCCATCACAAATTCTTAAGTACACTTGCAGTCAGCCCAGGCAACGCTGATGCTTCTGAGATAAAGCACAGTGTAAGAATTTCAGGACTCGATGCCACGTTTTCTCTAAAGGATATTACTGGAGATGTAAGAGATGCCACTGCATCAAAACCTCTCCCTGAAGTAGGGAAACACCTCTGGACATTTTGATAAGTTTTACCTCGTCCTGGTATAAGGATATGCATTCCACGATTCCTCTTCAACTCGCAGAGCTGCCTTGGGCAATATTGACCGAAACCAGCTGGGTATGTGCATACCAATGTGGTACACTTTGTGAGTATACTGCCCGTTGCCTCCTGGGCCATCCATGTACGGCCTGTTCTCCAGGATCTCCACTCCACTGCCTTCCCCACATGTCTCCTCTCTGCTCTTTTTCTGAAAAGGAAAATATATCACACAGTTAGGCTTTCCAGTGTTTTGTACATACCAGGGTCTCAAAGCACATGAAGATCGGGGTGGTTTCTAGGACTCCTGTTGATCACAGTTTTATAGCCACAAGACCCGTAGCAGCACCCTGGCAGTAAGATTACCAAACCTTGAAATCATAAATGACAGATTTAGAAACTCATCTGGCCAACAGAGGAACCGGGATGTGATTTATTACAGATCCACTAGAAATCTGGATTTGACATCTCTATAGCTACGAGAATTTGCATGGAGACCTCATGACACAAATCCCTCCTCTTATAATAGGTAACACATTGCTCTTTCCGAGAGCACACTAAACCTTGGCTCCAGCTTTGAACCACCCAACGACACAAAAAGCTTTTGCATCAGTGGATGACATGGCAAAGGGGAATTTGTCCAACTTGGCACATTCTTGTGGTGGTGCATCAGCGTGAAGAATCACACACACACACAGCACAACACTGCAGTACTAAAGACTGTTTTATGACCTAAACCCACAGGATTTAGGGGCTTGTTGCTTGTGGTCTGGCAGAGCAGCAGCTCTCCAAGAACAGCTTGGAGACTACGCTCTGCTAATTAAGATATTTAGAAGAAAGAACTCAAGTTTGCCAGAATGCACACAGTACCCCCTGGCAGCTTCAATATTTTGGCTTATTTGTAGCACTGTCCCTCATTGAGGGACCTGGCAAAAATTCCTTCAATAAAACAAACAAATAAACAAACAAAACACCTAATTTCAGTGCTTCTAAGAAGAGCTAGAGGCAAACCAAATATTTGTTCAGCTATAACACATTTCAGCAGATTGGATGATGGATAACCTTCATCATTTCCAACCAATAGATTCATATTATTAGTGCTTTGAGTTTTTCAGTTTACTGTCTTTATTTGAGAGGACGGTACCCTGGAAATTCAGAAAAAAATGGAATTATACACAAGAATCAACTGTGAAATGCAATGCAATAACAACCTCTCACTTCTGGCAAACAAACAATTCCTCGGAAAACAAGACTTAACAGAAAATGATTAATAAGATGCAAGCGATCGGCTTCTCGTCTTTTGAGGACAGCATGATAAGCCAGCGGAGCTATTTAAAAAGAGGGCTATTTACTTCTAAATAACTCTCAAGCGATTTTAAATTTAAACAGCTGCAACCAACAAATCTAAATAATTGACAATCTGAATAGTCATTTTTTCCTACCCCACAAACTGTGAAGTACTGCAAAAGAGAAGCACTTTTTTAAAGTTTATGTCTAACATTCAGCTGGCAGTTCATTAAAACACACATCCTCTTAAAACAAATTACTGTCTTTCAGTTCCTATATAAGCATTGACCAAGTCTTGTACAAATATTTATGACAATAACATTAAATAATCTTGATGACCCAAAAATCTGGTTAACTCAAAGGTCTTGGAAAACGAAGCAACCCAGCAGGCATGGAGAATGTGTCAGACAGAATAAGAGCGCAGCATCTGCTCTGAACAGTTGATACAAATTATGGAGATCTAGAGTCTTATTATATGGCAGAAGCACGTGGAAATCATAAGCAGAGGAAATACAGATTCTCCTTGTGCCAAATTACCACATGTGGAACCATACATCAGCTAGATTGAAAATTACTGTTCCAGATTATGTGGTTACCAACAATTCCAAGTCCAGTCTGCCAGTCCTTGTTTCGGACCAAAACCCATTTAGGAGTTTTTCAAGAAATCCACAGCACCGAGTGAACTCAGCACCTGGTAGGGTGGTGCAAAGCCAAACTTGCACAGAAGAATCGTGTCCCTAGACTTACAGCTGCTTGCATTGTAATGGAAAACCAAAATGCTGAAGATTTATTTTGTTTTAATAGCCACGGTTGAAATTGAAATTAAAATGGATAAAAACACTCTTAGGCTTTTCTTCTGGGAACGTGATTTCATGCTCTTCTTTTCAGAGATACCTCTGAGAAATGCCTTATCCCTCTCCGATAGCTCTCCACTTCTCCCTGTCTGATCGCTGGAGATGTGGCATGGTGTCATGCTCCCAGCACTTGGAGAGGTAAGGAAGAAGGGAAAACCCCAAATTAATTGAGACTCTTTGGGGAAGTCAGTTTGCATCCCACTTCTGATTTCTGGTTATTTTATTCACTTCTGCACACCTGCAGGAGACCACGAACCCTGTTCTGAGAGCAGTGCATGCTTCCTCCTTCAGCCTTTCCAGATGACCAGCTCCTGCCCACAGCCTCTTTCACCCAATTGCAAACCTCAAGCAAGTTTTGGCCCTGTGTGTTCCTCCTGCTTGTCACTTATCTACACAAAAGAGGACAGCAAGAATATTCTCTGAGATGAATGTGAACTAGGAGCTGCACCTCTGCATGGCAGAAATCAGAGCTGCAAAGTTTACATCTCAAACTCTCTTTTGAGCAAGGACTGAGGCAGGCCAAATTATACTCAAAACATAACACAATTTATCACTGGGATGAACACTACAGTCAAAGAAAAACTCACAAGAAATCCCCAACAAAGCTGCCTCCCAGCCCTGCATGCTCTCAATTAGCATACAGAGAGGGCTACAAGCACAGTGAGGTCAGGAAGGAACAAAGAGGCCAGGTTAGATGGCGAATGGTACAATTACTAACCAGTCATAAAGGCAAAAATAAGATACATATCTTAGACAATAAAATAAAGACATCAGCAACGCACACTCAACAGACCAGGATGATACTCTGTGCTAAGTGGTTCAGCGAAAGTACACCACTTCTGGAAGTGAAGAGCAATTTGCTTTCAGCCATATAGCCTCTTCACGTCTATTGTGACTCAGCTACAGCATGGAGAGGGCTCGTTACAAGGAAGTGGTCTGTAAACAACAATTAAAAAATAACCATCGATTAGGAAAACATTTGGCTTGAGAAGTGTCTGGCAAGCCCTCTCCAAAGACTACCCGTCTGCTGGGAGTGGCAGCTGTGCAGGCATTTTAGGGTCAGTCTTTAAGGTTTCAGCCTCGTAGACCATGACCCTACAGAAAAAAAGACACTTTATTTAGCAGATTACCTGTGTTACTGCTACTTGCTCCTGACAACAGCATCTTCCCTCTACATAAACGTCTGAGGAACAGTCCCCAGCAAAATCAAAGAGCAGCTAACAGCCTTTATATGCAAGATATCTAAGCTGTAATCACAGTAAACCATCTTATATTGTATTACAACAGGAAATCCAGTCATCCCTTTAGAAGTCCCTCTCCTCTGCTGATGCCACTTGATGTTCTGCACAGCCCCATCAATAGCTTTCCAGGACAGATGGTGACACAGATCCCTCCTAGCTAAAGTAATAGCATTAAATTACTCATAACAGGGAACCCAGAGAAGCAGATGCACCATGATTAGCAAGAATGCCCGTTACTTAAAGGGTTCTATTAAAATAAATCTCTTGGCACTGCAGCATAGCATGGGACACAGCACATGACCTCACCATCACAATCACGGAATGAATAACTCCGATGAATGTCGTTTAAACATCGGGCTAGCCTAACCCCATTTATCATCTGTCCTTCACAGCAGGAGACAAGCGGCTGCAAACAAAGCCTCCCGCCAGCGACGACAGGGTGATCAGCTTGCAGGTCTTCCATCCCCTTGCCCAGCAAGACACATGCCTGGTGTTTCATCTCCAGAGTAAAGCACAACCATGTACGGGCTCAAGTCCACACACAGAACATCTCTGCAAAGTCTACGGTTGTGTTGCAAATGGTTCAGTGCTTCCATTTCTTCTATTTTTTTATTTTTTTAATCGTAACTTACTACTTTGAGCAATGTTGCAGAGAAGGAGTAAAGATGGGGTGGGTTTCATGGTGATAAACAGGCAATCCAAGCATTGTTCTAGCTTTTAAAAACAGGTTACAGCTATAATCCTACCTTGTTTACCACTGATTATTGTTTACACTTCAACTCCTCAATCCAAGTAAGTTAGACAGTGATTATAAAGGGTTGACATGTTTTAGCTTCACAGTGAGGTTTCTTGGTGCGTTACCGCAATATATTTACACAGTGCCAATGGCTTATTTCAATGACCCATGAGAGTTTTGATTTGAGATTATTCAAGTTATGAAGACTGACAGCACTCATTTGGTAGACCTATTGTCCATGAATAACAAGGACACAAAACCATTGTCTGGAAACAATAACCAGAACAATTTTTTCCCCTCCAGCTCCCATTAGGCAACAGGATATTTTGATGGTCCAAACAATTTCTCCTGGGAGAATCCATTAAAATAACACTCAAGTCTTGGGATTTCTCATCCCGTTTGGACACGGATACAAGAAGCTTACTGCTGGTAGATGGTTTCAGCTGATAATGATAGCAAAGGCATCTACGTATCCACTGAACAAGAACATGACAGCGAATTTCCCCAGAGGATCCTGCTAACACTTCCGCATACCGTTGTGGCTAAGGAGGCTGAGATAACATTCTCTATGGCCAATTACTAGGTTTTGTCGCTTCAGATCCGAAGGCTACCACAAGTGGCAATGAAAACCCCAGAAACAACCCTGTCCTTTGGGAACCAGAGAAAGCCTGAATTGCCTCATGCAACTCACCAGAAAACAGAATTCCTGAGGCTGCTTAAGATGGATAAATCTGGCTGTGTTTGGATAGCTTTTAAGACCTGGTTTGACTAATCAGAACTTTTTTCCCCTGTTCTATTTTAGAAAGGAAGACCAAAGGCTCTGAAGATGTAAGGTGCTGAGGAACAAAACCTAAGATGGGAGAGCAGTAAGTTACCTGCGTTCAGTTTCTTCTATATGTTAAGGGAGAACTATTCCCAACCATCTCTGGTTGGATGTCATTTAGGCTGGCCGTGATTTCACTCTTCTAATTGATTTTCCAAAGCAATGCCCCTTTCCCATCACCAACTGCCTGCCCCTGATGTGCACCTGACACGCACTTTCAAGGTGCACACACTAAGCGACACACCAGGGCTGCAAGCACCAAGAAGGTGCCAGTTACACCACAGCTGGTGCGTTGCAGGTGTGTGTAGTGTGACAGTCATTTTACACCTTTCTTCCCTCCCCTATCCCCCCAAGAAAACTCACGAGAAGATCCCATCCCTCACAGTTTTTTCACTATTTTATTAAGTCACAAAAGTCAAGCGTTAAGTTTGGGCAGGAAATTAAATTCCCTCCCCTTCACTTTTATGCTTAAAAATTACCTTTTTCCCCCTCATCCTTGATAGACAGGAGTTCAATAACCCTTTCCAGAAATGCTGGGAGAGCTTAGAAGCAATGCAGCCTGTTGGCTGGGCTCACTGTGGCTATACCAGCATCGAGCACCACAAATAAAACAGCACGACAACAGATGCACAGTTGCAGCCATAGCTGCTGCAAGCCAGAATTACACAGCACCTAAAACCAGAAGGCCAATGATAGAGATGCTGGAAAATACCGAAAGGTCCCGAGCCCAGTACACGGCTTATTCTTCACACATTTTTCCAGCAGAGGATTTTTGTATGTGGATAACAGGCACAGTGACGGTGTGCACACACACGGGTGTATCCTTTCTGTCTTCAGCTGTCTCTTGCTGCGGTATGACTCAGCACTGGGTTCTGTTAGCCACTCCTTTTTGATCATTTGAACTGACATCTAATTCATTACGAGCAACCAGCTTTCACCACCACCAACCTTCTGTCTGCTGACACAGATTATCTGATAGACCAGGCACCACTCGTGCTCAGTATTTACTGCAGGTACTCCAAAATCAGGTCTTTGACCGTGAAAATGAAATGTTGTTTTATCCCAAAAGCGTAGTTGACCATATGCCTCAAACCATTTTTTCCCCCCAAAAATGCATGTGTCAAAGCCCATGAAACATTCAACTAAGGTGTTATCACCTTAATCAGTTTAATACCCGAGGAAAAAACTTTGTTAGTGTGAAAAAAGAAGGGAGCAGGGGAGATGGTGCTCTTCTGCTCTTACAGAAGCCAAGAAGGAAAACTTTTGATGAGATCAAAATTGACATAATTTTATCAGTGCACGGCATCTTCTAAGAGCAAACAGGAAGTTACACGAATTTAATTAAAAATAAAAAAACACGCCCATACTGTTATTAATACATTAGGCTGCTGAAGTAGAACAGCACACACAACCTTTGGCTGTCAGTCGAAGGCTTTTGTACTGCACTCGGCGGAGCAAAGTGCCATTAGTGCCATGCATTAGAGAGCACAGGCTCGGCGAGGGAGCAGCCTTTTAAAGAGGGAGAAAGTAACTTGAAGAGACAGAGCTGCTGGCAGGGCCGTGTGTAGCATGCAGATCTTTCAAGCCCCATTTCAACAAATTAACTGTGATGTGGCAATCTTCACTAGGCTTGAGTCGGGACCTTTAACGAGATACAGCAAAACAGTCTGCAGACACTCAGCAGCCCCGCATCAGGGAAGGCAGGTCAGCTTCCCTGCTCCTGTTTTGCAGGTGTTGAGCACATGCTCACTGGTTGCATTGGGAAGACGATATTAAAGGAGGCAGGAGAGAGGAACCTTGTTCCCCCCCAGGGCTGGGTTTTAATGGTACTTCTGAACCTGCACTTTGTGAAGTACAAATCAGAAACAATCCATGTCAAGCAGCATTGCTGGAGGACAGTGAGGAACTCGTGAGTTTGGTTCTTGTTACTCAAACTCAAGGCTTACTGCACCTCTTCGTGCACTGCGACGGTGGCACTGCCCGAATGGCAAACCAAGTTCCACCGCAGTGGGATTTCCCACTCTCTACATCCTTTGAGAAGTTGCAGACGCCACAGGACCCTGATTTTGTATACACCACGTGCATCACATTACGAATACAGGCAACTCCGAGCTGCACCATCCGTTTCCATGGCAATGGGACTGCATCAGCAGTCAGCTGGGTTGAGTTTAGGCCATCCTCACCTCGGCTCCAGCGCTGCACACAAATCCCTGCTGCTAACACAAACCAAGTGATGTCACCAGTAACCATGGTGCCCGCACCGAGCTTTCCATGTGCCCTTTGCGCTCTAACATGCATCCTTCACGCATGACAATTGCTTTAATCCAATTAGTGCTCGTAAAAAAAAACTGCACGAAGGGCCAGTGTCAATACTTATTTAGCAAAGGAAGGTTAGCTCGAGTCAACAGGACAACAATCTGAACACGAAGCTCTACAATTGCACTTCCACTTCTCGTTGCGCTGCACACGTAGGAATGACCTGTAACTGGAGAGAGGAGAAGGAAATCTGTTCCTCGTCAATAGTTTTATTAATGAAGGCAGAGGAGCAGCTGTTTTAAATATCCTCTTTCTAGGTTTGATCAATAGCTGGGCAATGCACAGTGCTTCATTCCAGCTGGGCAGTATCTCTTATCCCAAACATCAGCACTTTGCTGGTTGAATATAAAACCTGTTCTGAAGTGCTCCTACCATCCGTTCGAAAACAAACAAAAGGAGTCCTACAATGAGAGTGAGTTGTAAAGAGTTGTAAAGAGTGGAGAAATCAGAAGACTGCCCAGACAGACAGACAGGAACCTGGCCATCATACCACGAAAAGACACTGCCATCTCCCACGCTGCTGCTCAGAGCCACCAGGAGGGCCAAGCACCTCCTGCCCTTCCCCTTCAAGCCAGTCTGGTTTCACTGGGTGTACCCAAACACATTAGATAATTAGGTAGAAGATTCTGAGAGTAACCATAAAGTCGTTGTCATCTGTCTTCCCAATCGAGCATTGCACAGATGTAATTTCCAGGAAGGCTGACCCTTCAGGTCCTTCCCTGCTCTGCAGGGAGCTGCCCTCTGATCACCTCCCTGCCAGAAGCAGGAACATTATGGGGCTCTTCCCTCGAGTTTACCAAGCAAGAATTGGGACTATCACACACAAATGGCTGGCCTTTTGTCCCCTGCTTCAATCACCGTGTAATGCTGCCTCCAAGTAGGCAGCAAACACACCAAGAGAAAGAAAAGGATGTTATCCCTGAAGGGTCTTCCTGTCAGAAGAGCCACTTTCTGGCGGTAAGTATCTTGGTGTCCAGGAGATTCTGGGTCTGATCCTGCCACCCCTTCACTCTCCTGAGAGCTGCCTGAGGTGACGGTCACAGACCTTTGCACTGCCCCCAGCCCCAGGCATGACCAGCAGCTCCACCAACCTCTGAGGGCAGAAGGGCATCGCCACCAGGAGAACTCAACATACTGGGAGAATCCTGCAAGAAATCCCAGCCAGCAGAAGCAGAACAAAGCTGGACATTAAGAAGGCCCTGACCCAAAAAAGGTGCTGTTCTCACCCCAACAAGCACAGGTTACTTGTGCCTCATCTGAAGCACCATCACTCTTGGGTAATTTTCTTGTAATGTAAGACATATTCCTAAAAAAAGCCCTAAAAATTAAAGCCGGGACAGGTTGTCATCAGCAGGCTCTTGCAAGACAGAGCACAGGTATGCACAGCATTAATTTGTAAAATATTGTATGCGCTGCATTATTTAGAATCAGGTCTAGAAATTAATGAAGCTGTTTGTACAATACCAGGATATTTTGAGGACAATCAATTGCACTGGACTATAAATAATTTACAGCATTAAGAGAACCGTTCTCATGGCCACTCATTAATCACCGCCTTACAAAGACACCCAGCCACACTCCTACGGAGCCAAGGCTGTATGTGCCAGAGGCACATGAATTAGGAATCACTTTATTATGGAGATACCTCAAACTTGTTTACCCCACACGCTCCATCTTTCAAAATGTCTGCTACACTTCCAGCACAATATTTCATCTTACCTCAAGTATTTCCTTCCCTGTCTTTAAATGAATTTTTTACTGCGTTAGCTATTCCACACACACTGTCCATAAGGATTACTGTCCCTAGTTTAAGGAGAAAAAGCAAGTTGCCCATTATTGTGCTGTGAGTCAGAGATAAAATTTCAACTCCCTGTTTCAGATCAGTTCTGATCCTCCGACTATATCCCAGATTTTAGGAACCAAGTGCAACTATTCCCTAATGGACTGTACACTGAACTACCAGAGGACTGGCTCAGAGAAATCCCCAGAATTTTCCTAATACCCGATTCATTACTTGCCTTCAGGTCTTAGAAGTGAGGACCTAATCCAGATCAACAATCAATATTTTGTTCACAGGTAGACAGATCAAATTTTCTTTCATAAGAATACAAATGAAAGAGAAGGAAAAAGGATTTTTGACAGCCACAAACCCAGTAGGATTATCGGTGCTGCATCTTTTATTAAAACTACTACAAATATGAAGTTTAAAATCATGTTTTGTTATAACCTTCTCAGCTTCACTGAGTTTTGTTGGAGAGCACAAGCATGCCGACTGTAAAGGCACCATAGCTCATTACTCGAAAATAAAAACTTTCTTTACCAGGTATGGAAGAACAGCCAATTTAAGAACTGTTCCAAGATAATGACTACAAAAGCAGGAAAAAAAAAAAAAAAACTTTGCTATTTCTGTAGGTTTTTCCAAAACATTAATCCATATGGGTGTCAATGTCAACTCCTGCAAATTGGACTTTAAGTCTGGGAACACCGAATGCAGCCCTCCCTTGTTCCTGAAACAATGCAAGTGTGAGCATCTCAGTGTCCTCTTTCATAAGGACACAAGCCTTTGTGATCACAGACAAAAGGTTATGAAAACCAGAGGAGGAAGAGAGAACATAAAAGTCACAGGTTTTGAATCCTGCAGCATAGAAATTCACTAAAATCCTCAAACCAGGGTTTTGCTTTTAGGAGACTCTGCATCTTCCAAGGTCTCCAGAGCTGTCAGCAGTGTCACCTGCTTTTGAAATTAAAGCATACATGTCTATCTGTCCAGATGGCCAAGGCATCTGCAAACGAAAGGAAAAAATAATCAGCCATCCTGTTCTTCGGTGTCCAGAGATGAAGGGTTGGTTTGCTTTCCCCCCCTCAATCTTTCACCATCTGCTGAGCCTGCTGGCAATTGCCAAGTGTAGCTAACAGTTTAAGGGACGAGACTTTTGCACCCAGATATCAGCACGTGGCCTAAAGAATTACCGAAAACGGGCTTTGTGGTGGAATCTGTTCTCAAAGGCCCAGCCTGAGAGCTACAGCCAAAGAAAGGAGAACGCAGGGCGGTGCAGGAGTCCGGAGCCCGTGATGAGCGACACACCACTGCCTTTTGGGAGGGAGGAAAGCGACTCCACCAGCACTATGACAGGTGAGCACAGCACACCGCAGATGCTTGGAAACACGCTCTTAATTTTCAGCAAAGCCAATAAATGCAGAGCCCTGAGGGACTGCAGAAGACGGGCTCATGTTAAAAGATGTAAAGAGCCCTCGATGCCCAGGATCCCGGCCACGTTCAATGGGCAGTGCCAAGCAGATGGGTTTTCCTAAAGAGATTGCCACAAACAAGGGCCAGAGTCCTTCCCCAGCTGTGGACCCTTGAAGTGCTGAATGACAAAAGTATTACTGTTATTAACTCAAGAGGATGAAGTAGCATCTTAAAATAACTCCCATCCTCAAAAGGCAATCACTAGGTCCAAGAGAGCCTTTCTAAAATATGCCGTCTTGGGAGGAAGGTCACAAGTACCCAGAGAAAACTGCTCGGAGCAAGAGAGGACTGAAACTGTTTACAACAAAGAAACAGAGAAAGCAAACTGTGCATGCTGGTATAAATATAAGATTTAATAATGTGAGGAATCCTCTCATCTTATGCAGGGGTCAGAAGGGGAATGGTCTCTCGGAATCCCATGCCATATGGAACTGCAGTAATGAATGGTATTAAGACGATAAATGGGCTGACCTTTGGCTAATAACATACTGATCTTCCTATGAATGCATTCAGATCTTGGAATATAAACTTTCAGGAGACAGAGACTTAATATTAAAATGTGTGTTGTTCCTGGGGCAAAGGGGAGACACAGAAAGTACATTCAGTAAACACACAAGAAAAGAAAGTATATGTTACAGGAGAGGATAGCTGCTGAGACAAATACGCAAACATCTAGAAGGGAAATAATTAAGAGTTCCTTTAATAAGATCTATCTAAAGTGTCATAGAGAAAAAACAGAGCGGTCCTATCCTTTGTGCCCACAAGACTTCGCAGTCCTTGCAGAGACAGAAACATTGCATGTGCCTTTGGGGTGATGCACAGAGTCAGAGAAGACATCCATTATAGAGTTCTTGGTTCAGCATTTCTGCAGAAAGAAAGAAATCCCTACAGATGCTTGGAACAGTCCCCTCCGTCAACTGTTTGTGCTTCATTTCGGGTCTCCACTGCCAGCACTCACCCCAGTAGCTTTCTGCTTATGTTAGGACAGGAGCCTGCATTTCCCCCAGTTCTCCTTTGCAGTCCTGTGGGCAAGTCTGCAGGTCAAATTTATCTAGACATCTCTCCCCCTTGGAAGCAGCAGTGGGATTTTAAATGTGTGCGTACAGATCTTATAAAAAAAGATTATAATCTAAAACTCTTGTCTAGAAAAGAGATGCAAAGACTGATTTCACTGGTTTGAAATATTTTTTGCCTTTTATGCACCAGAACGACAGGCCACAGTAGACCCGAAGATCACTGACTCTGAGTTCAGATATAAAAATTAGTATGTTTTAATTGGACAGAAAAAGAGAGAAAAGTGCAGCTATGATGAAAAAAAACAAACCACAACCATTGTGCACACGGAGGAGCTGAGACCTAACTGCTCCATGGCTAATGCAGCGAGGGTTCCCAACCCAACCACGCCGACAATGCTGCGTGAGAGGTTTCCCATGAAAACAGTGATATTGATAGACTAAAATTTAATAGAGGAAAGCTATTCAGTTTAGACCTGCTAGGCTTCAAGCAACTGAAGGGTACATTAAGCCCTTTGCTGTAATGTAAAATTAACTTATTTATGGAAGAATCTAAGTGCTACTTAAAGTACTGAAACCACTGTCTCTGTAGATAATATTTCAGAAGCTAGCAGAAAGCAATACTTGAGAGACTCCTTGTTTCTCCACCCTCTGCCTCCCCCAGAAAAGAGGAAAAACCAAAAGGAAGCAGCAGGCCACTCATCTTGGTTTTCACAGGTTTACAAACCAGCCTGGGGAACTTCAAGCACAAGAGGAGCTACAGAGCAACGTGGGCACGGACACAATGATTTATTGTATGTCTCGCCTGCCGAGTGGCACAGCGTACCAACAACAGTTTATATAATGTGCAATTTTAATTCTCCCATCCTGCAAACATGGTAAACGTGAGTACAGCCTGTCCTGGCTCGATGGAAGGATCCTTTGCTACTTGGGCATGATGCTGCTTACATCAAAACTGGTAGAAATTTTGTTATGGCTTGCAACACGATGGAGGGACTGTTCTCTCCTGGAAGGAGATGAAAAGATCTTCCACTGCAAAGGCAAAAACCTCCATAGAAATGTCTTAAAATGTGACCACAGTATTACAGCTTGAGACTGAACGTCCATGCCAACATGTCTTGGAGGGGCTACTGCAAAAAGGGTTCCCAGAGCAACTGCATGGAGCAGTTGTTTCATCCCCAGCTAGGAAGATCTTTTTGGAGATCTGTAGTTGGGAGGATGCTGAAATCTGGGAGAATGATATGATTGCTCTTGAAAGAGCAGCTTTCTACCAACTGGTTTGGAGCTTAATAGGGAACTTCACTCATAAGCTTGAAGTTAAATGAGTGATCAACTTCAAGGACGTGCTTAAGACTGCCTAAAACCCTTGAGGAATACTTGTGACATCTCCTTTTTACCTTGTTGGAAAACTGCTTCTTACCGAATGGGCTGATTGGCGTCTCCAGTGGTAACAACACCGTATTGTATGCAACAAATGTCTTTGAAATGAACCTTTTGCTCTTAAGAATTGCTCCTCTCCCCAGGAACTACTCTAAATGGTTCTGCTCTACACATTTCAGACAAACATTTTTAAGAAATGTCTCTACACTGCTGTTTTATACAGATATCTCTGCTTGTTCCCCTAAGGAGGCTCAACCTACACGACTTGCTTCTCCTGTGGCCTCCCTGCACATTTCAGAGGCAAAATAAAAGACAGACACGAAGCACTTTCCCATTCTCTGAAAGGAACGCAAGTCATGCTCCCCACTGCTCTCTCTCCAGCAGCTGTCTCACAGACAAAACCTCTGCTTCTAAATCACACTGAAGAAAAAGGACATTTTATAGCATGGTCTAGGAAAAGCTCCCATTGAAGCTAGCAGGAATCTTTCCACCAATTTCAAGAAGCAAAATCCTACCTAATGCTAATAAGCAGAACATAAACTCCGTATACTACCATAAGTGACTTTTCTGTTTTTGATAATTTTGGTTTTTTATTTTCGACTATTTTCAGTGTAAAGCACAGCTAACCTTTCCTCCTGTAATACTCATAACAGAGTAAAGTCACTTGCTTGCCACGTACTTCTGTAGCTCACCTGCATCTTGGGCTACATCCAGCATCTCTTACTGTCCTGCGCTGGGTAGGTGGAAGGAGAGCAGAGACCTGGTAACATCACTTCCCAGCACACCAGCTACTGCACCTGACCTATGAAGAAACCTAATTTTGCTGCATATCAAAGAATCAGAAAATTAGAAGCAGGGCTGGATGGAGGCGTAGTTTTGCATGTAGTTTCCTGGGCCACTGCACTTCCCCCCTGCACGAAGCCCTCACTGCATATCCAGTCCTTTGACATGAAGAACTTGCCAAAATCACTGTTAAGTGGACAGAGTGGAGCCCAGTGCTCTGCATTAATTATTTTAACTGCTGAAAGCGAACAGCAAACTCATCCCACTGACCAAGTCCTCCACAGCCAAATAGTTCGTCTGACAGCATGCCTCATGCAGGCACTCCCCAGTTAACAATTCATCCTCCGTTAAATTAGGTGGGCTCTGCCTCCTCAATCACATCGTTCTCCTGCACGCTCTGCTGCTCGCTGAGGAGTTCTGCACAGCTAACACACCGCTTCCATCAGCCAGCTCTTTATTTAAAACAGCTGGGCTAAATTTGGAAGAAAAAACTTGTGACAAAATAGTTACAACAATATTCAAAGCTACTACAGCATTAGGAAAAGCTAGACAAAAATGATGCCACCTAGGAATAATGTTTACTAATTTACGTTCACATTTAGGTCAAGCGCACAAAGATGATACATATCCTGTATTAGTGTCAGAAAAAGGAATTGTGCAGTTATCACTCGCAAATGCACACCATACGCTACTGTGGCAGTCAAGTCCAAGTGTATGAGTTCACAAAGAAATATAGTTGGATGCTGGGGGAGAGAAGGGGTAGAGTTGTGCTTTTGCTACATTTTTTACCTTAATTCTAAGTCATTTTAGGTTTTAAACCAAATCAGATTCTGCTAGCATTCATCCCACCACAGAAAGAGGAGTCTAATACTGCCAACTCAGTATTAGACATGTGCTTTGTTGGATAAGCAAAATTAAATTTTATTTAAGGTACAGGACAATGAAATAACTCTTCAAATTCATTTCCTTTTAAAAATGCTCCCAGTTGGATTTCAAACACTAGGAGAACATGGGCACAGAGGATTTGAGTTATAAAAAGCCAACATTTTTATTAACTGTTTTATTGAAGAGAGGGGATTTAACAAAAAGTCCCACCAGTATTCAACAGCCTATTAAAAATAACATAAGTTTTATGCCTTGACTGATTAGTATCTGTCTCATAGTGGCACATAAACATTACATCTCGATTTTTCCCCTAAATTCCAAGTTACGCCTGTTTCTTCAGCCCAATATCCTCCAGTTCAGTACCCAAACCCGTAGCTCAATGCTTCCCTCCTTTTGAACAGCCTATCCATGAGTCAATATTTCCCCAGGTAGGTAGAACATACAGAGGTTTTCTAATTTAAGGACGAAAGGAGGCAGAACTTCAGGAATTTATAACTGGAAGTTCATGTTCCTTTTTCCCCCTGCTCAGAAAACCTCAAATTTAAAACAATTAATTCTCCACATGAATGAATACATTCTCCACATGCTCTTTCACACGAAGCCCTGTGTCAGCCTGCACCAAACACCAGCAGAAGCATTACTGACCTGTATCATGTACAGCTGCGCGATTCGATATTCTTCCACGCTCATTGGAAGGGGAATACGATACTCCTTTATAAGCATTTTGAATACAAAATCTTTCGTCCGCTTAGAAACACAATCCAGAAGCTTTTAGTAAAGGCTCCTTAAATAATGGCAAGCAAATGCATTGAGGATCCCTGAAACAGAGCGAGAGAGAGCAGCAGTTATTTTCCATTCTTATTGGAGAACATCCTACCAAGAAAAAAAATAAATAAATGAGCTCAAACGTTAATTTTTGTAATAGCAATAAGCTTAATAGCAGAGATGAGAATCCCTGGAGTGTTACCAGACCCTTAATATCAAATTGAACAGAATCTTTTAGAGGAATTTTGATTTGCTTCATGGGATACCATTAAAGCTATTACCCTCCTGACCTTTGCCACCGTATCAATCAGACTTTCATATGCAATAGCATCTCCATGGGAGAGATGTGACAAAAGCTCAAAATGAATAGGCAGACCTTTTGTTGCTAGACAATAAAGTATCTCTCCAATGTCAGCAACACACCAGAGATGCATCTACTCAAAGGTACCATGTTTTATCCTCTCGCATTCGTTCAGCTGCAAGAAAAGGCAGTAATTAGACTCCTTCAACCCTCACAAACTCTGTGAAAAAGAATGTCATTTGGATTCTAACAATGAGGACAGCCAAAATGCATTTTTCTCCCCTCTTTTATTTGGAATTACTGTCTTGGTAGGATCCATTCTTTTCCACCTCCGAACAGTCTACAGGCACAATCCTCCCATCATTGATGGCGACGTCAGACTCATTTTTATACTCCTGCTGCATAAGAATACAGCCAAAGATCAAAGTGCAACCAAAAAATCCCATCATACCCAGCCCTGAGGCAATTTGATAAAATTATGGCTTAAGAATATAGGGAATATAGCATTTACTACACTAAGGGTTAAAGCAGTTTCAAAACAAATGTCCTTAAGATTCCCCACAGGCTGTAGATAAAGGCAATGAAATAAGCTAAGGAAGGGGAAAAAACAAGACCAGGGAGGAAGAGAGGGCACAAGGGGTGAAGTTGCCTGCTATCGGCACTTTGAAGACTGCTTTCCTAGCATGGAAAGCACTTGCCTGATTCCTCTTCATCATCAAAACTCCCCTTTCTGCTGTGCCTGCTTATTGGGAGTCCCCTAATACAGCTGCTGGAGGGAACGTGGCCCCAAACCCTACACCTGGGGAAAAAAATCCCCGAATCAAAACCACCGACTTATCTAGTGGATTAAACTGCAGCCTGGGAACCAGGAAACTCCCCCCCGCTATCACGGCTGTCCATACATCTCGCTGTTTGCACAGCACTTCACTGACCTTTTACGAGGTTCAGAGAGGTTAAAACACATGCCCGTGGTCACAGAGCAACCAGGGACGAAACGCGGCGGTGAAACCCAGGTCTATGACTCCTGATCTGCTCCAACCTCTCTGCCACACCTGGCCCAGCACCGACCTTGTGCAGGGGCATGGACCACCACCATGGGCCAGCCACGGGCTTGGCACAAACCGGGGCTGCCCCTGCAGCCCCCTTGCTGCTTCGTTGCCAGCTCGCTGCTGTTTGATGGCCACGTTTCTGGTTTGGCTGTAAAGCCCATCCATCCTGGACCGACTCTTCTGGAACAAGCTATCCGTCTGGTCCTGCATCAGCTGAACGATTTATTTTCAAATTCAATTCCATTTCATTTTATTGCTGTCAGAGTAATCTGTGTGTATGTATGCACGGAGGGGGGAAATAATAAATAATAATAATTTATCTTTGCCATGCAAACTCCGTGGAAAACAGTTCTGGAAAGCCTGCGCTCCCCAACGCTGCCGTGCCTACACGCAGGCGTCTGCATGTCCGCAGGCATGTGCAGGATTTCCTCCATCAAGCTAATCTTCCAGAACAGGTGGGGATAATCTCATTAGGTGGGTTTTAATTAGTGTCATGGCAAAGAACAACAATAACCTCCGTAAGATGGATCTTAAACACCTTCCCAGATCTGCACTGGTGAGATGCCAGGATCCCAACTCTTGGAGCTGATGGGAGACTCAGCAACGTGGCTGGAGCAGTTCTTTATACTTCAGAGATCTTTGAAAATCTGATTTAAAAGCTTCTCCCCCCCAAAAAAATGCTCTGGAAGTGATTCTGCTCCCACCAAAAGAACGTCAGTCACGTCTGCCTCTGCTGCTTGCTAAAACCAGGATATTTCCTATCGATTGGAAGAGATGAATAAAACAAAAATAGAACCTTAAAAGCAATAAAATGGCAGGAAACCAGTACCAAGAAGGAAAAAAATGTGTTTATAATGAAGTGCCAGGCAGGCAATAATTCAGATGGCCAAGACACGGGAGAGACTGCTTTATTACAGACACAAAACCCAACCGTTTTGGCCCCCAGCAGCTCAGCAGCAGCCACCACCAGCCGCAGCACTCACTTGCTCGAGTGCACCAGGCTCGAGGAGCATGGCTGGTCCCAGCCACGGGTCCTGGTCCAGCTGGCTTCTGCTTTCCACTTTCCTGTGGTCAGTATGGTTTGGTTGAGCCTGCAGGTCCCCAAGGGGCAGCAGAATCTGCTCCTGTGCCTGAGGAAAGGCAGCGCTCCCAGGGACTGCCCTCTGCAGCCAGACCCAAAGGCTGGGCAGAAAGCAGTCCTGGAAATACCCTGGGCAATAGCAAAAGGCAGGTTTCAACCCCACCCTGACTGCGAGGGAGGTGCAAAGAGCAAGGCAGGACAAAATGGCACTTTCAGGCAACTCATAGCAGCCTCTTTCCAACGTCTCGGGGCTTTACAGAGAACCAAAGCACACCAAGACCGCTTACTGTACTGCCCAAGCGAAACAGAGAGCACAGCAAACACTGCAGAGAGAAGAGAGAGCCCTTCTGGGATGACACAGCTTTGAAAATCAGGTCTCACAATGTGGTCTGTGTCCCTGGCACTCACCCCCATCCAGCTGCATTTCGATGGCAGGCTGGATTTCGGCTGCCCGGCCTCCAAGCACCGAGCTGCACCTTGACGGGCAGCACGTTCGTGCAGGCCGTTATTCAATTTATACACAGAGCTGTAGTAACTGTGCGAGCCAGGCACATAATTTTATACCTCAATTATTTTAGAATCAGGCTTTCAAAGCATCATAATTATGCCGCAGAGTCAATATCCTGCCGCGATGAGTCAGGTCCACCTTTGAGCTATTGCTTCAGGCTGGATGAAGGCTAAGGCACTGTGTGCTGCATTTCCTTCTCATTTTCACATTTTCCCTCGTAACAGCGGCAAGTTTCTTAAGGAGGTGCCCTTTCTTTAAACGGGGGAGCCATCAGGATCTGCAGAAGCTGAGCAGATCGAGAGAGACAGCAAAATCCTCAGCTTAGTCCCCGAACTTGGTGTCTGGGCAGTCACTTCGGGAGCATCAGGGCCAGGCTCCCCGTTACTAAATGAGGTAGCAAAGGGCTGATGACAACCAACAGCTTGCAATTAAGGAATAAGAGCTAGTGTGTGAAGGGTATTTAAACTGTGCTATTTAAGTCCAGGAGGCCAAACCGTGGCCAGGCTTGACAGGCTGGCCCTGAAGGGCATGGAAATTGAGCGTTAGAAAAAAAAACCCTGGCTCCTCTGCACGTCAGCTGGGCCCAGTGCAGGAAAACCACTCACACCGATACATTCAGGCTAAAAAAGGCCCGTTCCTGCTCCGTTCCCAGCTGACTCTCCGAGCTGTCACCTCAACGGCTGATTTTTGACCAGCTCTCCTTTTCTGTGCCCCGGTTGCTGAGCACAGGCTTTTTTAGGACTGGAACGAGCCAAAGCACTGCAGCCACAACACACCTCATGCCAGGACCGCCAGTTTCTGTGTTCAGGAGGGAAGAAATAAAGCCCTGGAAGCAGAGAGCAGCTGTAATGAGCTTTTCCTAGCTTCACACAGCAGGCTCGTTTTACACTATTATAAAGTTTAAGGACTCATGCTAGGGAAGAAAAACCCATCACGGAGGGTCACACAGCAGCCAGAGGCAGAGGCAGGTCCCAGCCCAGGGACTGCGGTCCCAGGCTCTGATAAACCATTGCCTGCTCAGGGCTGTGCTGCCTTTTGAAGCTGAGAAAGCCTCTCACTCATCAGCTCAGCTATTGCACAATTTTCCTTGGAATATTTTCACTGAGAAATGAGAGATATTAAATAAACAAAAGCTGTAAGAAACAGGTAAAGGTAAAAGGACAAGCAAAGACATTACCTGGAGTCCTCGCCTACCTTCCTAAAGACTTTCTTTAGGTTTTCTACATCTCCTTAACCCCCCAAGTAGATGCCTCCTTGAAGAAAATGATATTTAAGAGATGTTAGCGTTGGTCCCAAGCGTATCAAACACTTGCACCTTTGGGAAGCAACACCAGGCTTAGGAGCCTGGCCACCACCGCCCCGCTGCAAAGTTCCCTGAAGGAGAACACGGTGCCCTCGCAAGACGGGAAGCGCTGCATACACATTGCACTCTGATTTATTTATGCCATTAGAAGAAGCTGCAGAAACGTAAAAGATCCCTAGGACTTAAGTCAGCGTTTTTTAAAGGCAGCCTCAACACTCACACCTTGATTAATGCAGCAGCCTCCCTGCTGGCCCAAAAGCAGCCTTGCTCAGCCTTATCCATGCAGAATATCAGGGCTGCAAAGACCCTTAGTTATAATTTTGACCGTATCACCCCTCTTATTGGCACCTCTTTGCCAGCACCACCTCCTTTTCCACATCAAACCTCTACTCACTCTCACCTTCAACCCCTTCAGGCCATCCCTCTCTCCTTCAGCACTTAATGGTCGATCCGGGTTTCCAAATGAAGGCTGCCAGCCTTCATTTCCCTAACAAAAAAAAAAAACAGAGAAGCTCTGTCCGTGCTGTCCCCGGCTCTCAGGAGAAGCTCTCCGTTAGGATCTGGGAGGCATCACTGCCGAACCCGGCTCATCAGCAAGGCACAACCCACCACACCGACCAGTCATGATGGTCTTCTCATCTGGGAAGGGGTGATGCTCTCTGTGGGATCGGCTGGAGCAGGACTGTCTCCTCTGATCACAGGAATGACCAACGTAAAGGTCAAGGGGAAAGCACAGTTTGTGAGGGCTTTCCAGGCAGATGAATATTGAGTGTTTGTGCTTTATCATCCCTCCTCTCCACCCTGCTGAAGTGATCAACCTGCACAAGCTGGCTGAAAGGTTAAAAAAATAAATAAAATCTATTTTGTGGTTATTTGTGGCTACCATTATTCGCAATAACACTCAACGCTGCACGCAGAACTCTCCCTCACACACACACGCACGTGTGCAATATATAAACTGAAGAGACAGAACGAGAGGCTTTTTTTAAATCAGCAGTTTTCAGTTTTAGTACTCCGGTCATATCTGCTGACTGGCAGCTACGCAGATTTAAAAATTCATCAGGCCTTGAAAAAAAAATAAATTAAAAGTTAAAGTTCCTTAAAAGTTCACGGCTCATGCTATTACTGATTGAAGGATACCGTGTCAGTAAGTAATGTTCTTTGTAATCATTCATCTTAATCATCCATCTCATCTGTCATGTCTTTTTTAAATAGAAGTTTTTTATGCAGATGCTTACGCACCCGAGTTTCAAGACTGAGTTTAGGTCACTTCCAGGAGTGAAGGAGAAGCTAGTGAACATTTATTTGCCCGCATCACAACAGGAGCCCTGGGGGCCTGCCCTGCCTCCACTGTGTCTGGCCATAGCCTGCAATGTAGTCAGTAAGAAAAGGGAATTGGGGGGGAGGTAAATAAAATAAAAAAGGAGGAGGAGGAGGTAAACGCAAGCATGCCTGGAGAACAGTTTTCCTCAGGTGTAAGCTTCAGGACAAGCTCACCAGGGTATTCCAAATGCAGGTAGCAGTGCAAAGGGCTGAGGACAAAACGCTGCTCGAAAAGGAAAGCACAGAGAGTGAACACAACTCGCATTTACAGTACTTAATCTTTTTTCCATTATTAGATACAATTTGATGTCACTTATAGAATTTAAGAGCTCATTGTAAAGCAGACGTTTATTACAACAGAAGGATGGAATCGGTCCAAATGCAATATAGCTACACTGGAGCTATTAAATCTTGTTATAGTTCACTGGGCAGCCAAATACTAGCTTGAAGCAATGAGAGGGAAAAAGAAAAAAAAAAAATCATCACACCACACCAAAGCACCTACACACCCCTATTTCTCCTTAAATATTCAATGATGTTGTACTGTCTCTTCATATTTTCCATTTCTGTTACTTCTTTAGCATTTGGGGAAAAGCACAAGCCTGACTCCCTCACTTTGGCCTTAGAAGCGATGCTGTGGTGCTCAGCAGCCAATCCTCTACTCACACGCTGACTTCAAGGGGACCAGGTAAAGTCCATCAGCAGAACTTTGGCTGGAAAATTAATGTTTCAAGTCATGCCATGCCTGCAGGTTATGCAATAATGAACTAATAAAGAAGCCATTGAAAGGACTAATATGCACAGTGAAGTCAGCGATGAGTTCGGAGGGAAAGACAAACCAGTCTCTAATCCTTTTGCTGATGCTGAGGGATAAAGCTGAATATTAAAAAGAATGCAATAGAAATTAAAGGTTAAAAGTTTCCAAGTAGTCTCCGTGCTCTGCACAAACAGGGCAGCTGCAAAACCCCGAGTCTGGTGGCCTTGAGCAGAGCCAGACTCCTCCATCCAGCTGAGCTGCAGAACCTGGGCAGACCCTGCCTTTCCCTGGCTGCTCCGAGCCCAAGTCCCTCACTGTCACCTGCTGAAAATAGGCAGAGATTACACACACGCATGTAAATAGAGATGTGTCATATAGATTTTATATGTGTATGTATATATAGACACGCACATGTACACACACACACACAGAAACAAAAATAAAAGCACTGACGATGTGATAACTGCAGTGTGTTGGCTGAAAACAGACTGAAAATTGCTGGGGTGGGATAAAATACTGTAAGGAAAAATCTATGCAACGCTACAGGCATACAGTGATGGACAGTATTTGGCTCTTATTTGGGAAACGTCCATTAGCTGAAGGCCACTGCCATGCAGAAGTCTGGGCACTCAATGGACAGTGGTAGCAGGGAGATGGGATGCTGGCCAAGTTAAATAAAAAAAATTAAACGGCAAACATGTCTAATTTCTAGGACAGCCCTGGGAGACTATCACATTTACACTTCACACCTTTGGTTGCTACAATCCCTCTTCCTGAAGGAATTGAGAAGAGTGAACAGAGAGAACACTTGGTGCAGTCTCCACTGGTTGTTCAAGGCCTCGCTTGGATTAAAGAAGTGAAAGAAAAGCCAAGAACAAGCCCAAACATAACCATGCTCTTCACGATCCACAGAACAACCCTTTCGCCTAGCTCACAGAAGCGCTGGCAGCAGCATGACACAGAAATTTAACCAGGAGAAAGACAAAGGATGAACCAGAGTCAAGGCACCACCTCACCTCTAACTCAAGCCATCATCCACCTCTCTCTCCATGAGCTGCTGCATTAGAAATTGCATTAACACTACAACATACCCTCTTTTTTTCTTTTTTTTTTTAATAATTACATTATTATAATGACAAGAGCAGGAAGTCACGAGAGCTCCTACTCTGTCATCTTAGCAGTCACCAAGCATGCAAATTTCAAGGGTAAGAAGTTCTGGGAGCAGCCAGGCTGAGGTGCAAGAGCTCTGCAAACCTCCAGTGAGCAGCCCCCCAGAAAGTGCTCAGGAGGAGCACAAAACTACCGTGCTCGGACCTGCTTGGAAAACAAGCGGTCCTACAGCTAGAGCTGCTTGGGAACCAGGTCTATTTCTCTGAAAAAAAAAAAAAAAAAAAAAAAAAAAAAAGACTGTGAATGAAGAAATATACTTCAAGCTGCAGAACCAAGGAGTCTCAGTCTGCAGATTATTTACAAATGTAAAAGGCTTTCACTGCCTAACCTAAGTTATTCTCACTACAGTTCATGCCTCTCCTTTTGTGCCAGTCTCAGGAGAAGTTAACTATTCTTCTGCAGTTCTCATTTTCATATTGAAAAATATATGCCTCCCTCCCTCGTCTTTCTTCTGAATTACAAACTTTCAGTCTCTCCTCGAGGGTCACATTTTCCAACCCTCTTCTGATCCTTCTGTTTCTTCACCCCTCCTCCCACTGATCCACCACCAGACCTGAAGAAAAAGGGCAGCTTTTCTTTCATACATCTTTCATATCACTCTTGCTCATCTATATTCCTGCATGACATTTGCCTCTGGCATAAAGCAGCTGATGGTCACTCAGTCCAAAACCCACTGCAGCCTCATCTCATCTCCTGCAGAAGGGCGACCACACCAGTCATTCCCCGTTAGACAGTTTATTCATGGGTCTTTGCACTCATTTTACCAAATTATAGCCCATTTCAGATTGCTCAAGGTTAGTTTGAATTTTTATCCTGTCCTCCAAATACCTGCAGACCCACTAAAGCTGACTTTGAGACATGAGAAGTCTATTTCCAATTTTGGGATTTGAGTCAGACAGACCCTGGACTGCTTTCTTTGTAGCTCCCTATCACACTGAAAGGGGACATCAACCACAACTCCAGTTTTTCAGTAGTTACAGTCTAGATGGAAATAACATTTTATTACTTCACTTATGCAAATATCACATGGAAAAGGGAATGAACATTCATAGCTGGTTTTAAAAGACTATTTTGTAGAGGGAACAGTGTATGATTGCAAAGTCAGTGTTATAGCACCATCATATTTCATGCTGGTTTCATTAGGCTGAGATTTGCCTTGCCTAAAGGCAAGATAGGGAAAGAGAAAATAAGTCCTACTCCATCAGAGGAAACTTGGAATGACACCTAGATCCTTGCACGAGAAGCCAAACACAGCAGTGAAGGTTGATGAACAACGCTGCAATTGAGATGGAAAGTAAGAGGCCATTTTGCACAAGAGGGGTAAATGTTTAATATCTCTATTGCTTCTTTAATCCATAACATCAATAGATTAACACTGCTTCTGTGGCTGTGTAATTTCTTTGGAGTTTTGATCTTGGAAATAATTACACTAAATATTTCATAAGTGCCTTTGAAAGTTTTTTGGTTAATAAAGAAAAAAGAATTGCCAGCTGCTCTCAGATTGCAGCGGGATAATGAAGGTGCACGGATAATCAATAACCATTTTCAGTTCGTTATTCAGCACATTTTGGGCTGGTGCTATTTCTTTCCCTCTACCATTCCGCATCCCACATGCGGAGTGACGGAGCATTTTTAAACCATCAGATCTTACCGCTTTTGAGAAGCATTCTTCATGCTAACCACAACGTGGAACCCCCAGCCTCTAATAACGCCTACAAAATTTATAGCTTTCCAGGGTGCTTTCAGCTGAGCAGATTGCAAGCTGGGGCAGAGGAGGCCAAACTGAACTACTTGACGGATTGAAGGAGTTTCTTCTTTGGTGTAAAAAACAAATCGCTGCATTTCTTCAGCAACTCCCGAGTGCATAACAGCTCAGACTGGATCTTGCATTAAGTTCCACCGGGCCTCCTGCACCTCAGGGGAGGAGAGGTGGTGAGGCGAGATGGAAGCCTGCAGCTCCATTTCTACTTCTTGGCAGCTGGGGGGGGCTCCACTGGTTTCTTCCAAACCAGGATGCCTGTGACAGACATCGCTATGAGAGACCCCAGTGACACTTCCAAGCATTAACCTGTGTGTCCAGCCTCCCCTGGGAATAGCCAGCCCCGCTCCACCCACAAAAAAAACACCAAGGGATATGCTGTGAGCACTTAAAATATAGCCAGAGCTGGAAACTGAATCCAGGACCTGGGAAGGAGCAAGGCACACGGGTGAATCCATCAGGCCACTTGCTGAGAGGATAAGCAAAGGGAGATGAAGCCATGTAGCAGAAAATTCTCTCCTTAAGAAAAATCAAAACCTCTTGGTTTTACAGAGTGGAGTTAAATTGGAATCTGCCCGAGATATCAGCAACTCCAGTGTAACCTTCAAAATCCCATAAGATCTTGATTTATTAGTTTAGCTAGAAACTTGAGGGAAAGAAAAAAAAAAAAAAACAAAACTATTTATTGATGCCTCAAAAAAAAAAAAAAGTTTTCATGGCAAAGAAATGAAAGTGGACACTTTTACAGACACAATGCAGGAGGCAAATTGAACATGTTCTTTGCAGTCAGATAGAGCTGGAGAGACAAGATGACAAAAAATGACAAAACAACTGCTGCACGGTATTGGAAGGGAAAATAAAAGCCAAATAACAGCTACACCTTCCATGCAAGCAAACCTTGGGAAGGAAAATTAAAAAGTACCCACAAGAGATACCTGCAAAGCATTTAAAGTGCTAGTTTAAAACAAACATCAGAAAAAAAAAGAAAAAAAAGAAAAAAAAAAAAAAAAACAACACATTTGTCTTCACCTACTTGCTATGTTTTGCTTTTTTTAATCACCTCTTTTTCTCTGACCACCTTCTCAACAGCCCTGCTATTTCTCCACCGCCACAGCCATCCATCTTCTGATTCCCTACAACACAGAAACCTTCACAAACCTCAAGGCAGAGGACACCTGCAGGAAAGCCGACCATAATAAAACACCCAGGTGCTGAGACAGAATTGGACCAGCGGAGGCTGATTACACTGCCGAGTGACATTGTCCCTCCCAGGAGGGAAGCCAGCTGCACCTTTGTATATTTAACTTCTGCATGAGCTTTTCTGAGCACAAAGTACAGCGTGTTTCTACAGAATACTTATAAACTCTCCTCTGATTAAACTCGGGGCCAGCTATACAGCCTTGCGCTTGTTTGGATTTCTCGACATGCAATTCAATTACTATTCCTGTCATTTTGCAGACTCGTGAAACAAGACCCAATATAATAGGGAATTAAAACGGCACTGTGGAAGGAACACGAGCACCTCCAGCCACTCTGGACACCCCTGGGCTGAAATCCCCCGGACCCACCATAGCAGGCCGGGCTGCCCAGAGGGTTTTCTGCTGCTGCTCTGAAGTGCAGAGAGATGGCAAGAGGGGTGAAAAGTGGGGAATTCACTGCAAGCCAAAGACATTGAGCACTGCTACAGGGACAATTGGAGGTACGAAGGTAAGTTCTGGCTAGAAAAAAGAGGAAACAACACTGTTTGACTTAGTCACCCAACTGGAGTGAGTGTATGCAGTGGCTGCTCCAAATCCAAAAGAGCAGCACTGCCTGGCTGGCGCCCAGCTGTGCTCCTTGCAACCATCACACAGCACTTCACAGATGCATTAAAGCTTTGCCCTGGCCTCAGGAGCTAGGACATGTATCATTATCCCTCATCTGTTGGGAAAATTGAGCTACAGAGAGAAGTGATCTGGCCCAATATTCAGAAGAAAATTAGTGAAAGCCAATTCAGGAGTTCCTGGGTTCTGTAAAAACTTCCCCATTTTTTCCCCTTTTAAATAAAAGAGGAAGTCAGAGAGATCAAATAAATCAAGTTTTGCTGATAACTGGCATAATTCTGCAAGACTGAAGTAAAGACTAAAGCCCGCCGGCTGCAGGGAAGTGCCTGGAAGCTTCAAGAACTTTTCTTTTTATCTTAAAAAAGCAGATAACAAGCACAATCCACGAGCTTGACTCAGTTGCATGAATGCAGCCTGCCACAGCCTGTGGCTTCATGGCCCTCAGGACAAGCATGGCCACAACTGCATCCCTGCCTCTCCTACAAGGGCTATGAATGTCCTCAGAGTTTCTACAAATGTCAAGGAATGAAACCAGCCAGGATGAAGAGACGGTTAAACCCTCACTTCAAACAGCATCCTCACAGAAGCTTGTGCAAATAATCCTTGCTGTGGATAATGTTATCAGACATAATTAAGTTTTGCTCTGAACCCAATAGGGACATTAACATCTTGGGAATCACAGAAGAAACTAACTTCTCAGTTGTCAAATGCACACGACAGAACTCTGAAGCAATTCCTGCCTCCTGCTTTAGCCTTTTATTCTGGCCTGTTCAGCTGAAGAACTCCTCCCCGCTCCCTTGAGTTTCAAATATCCAAGGTCTGAGTTTACTCAGACTCCTCTCATGGAAACAATGCTATTTCCTAAGGAGAATTTCTGGATATAATAAAGCATTCAACTGCCCAAGACCACATATTGTGGTTTCAGTACAACAATATGAGCCGAAAGTCTTCCCAAGGGCAGATTTCTCGTGTTCCTTGAGGGCTTGTGTGGAATCATGTGTGGTTTAATTCCTCAAATTAAACTTGATTTCAATTGTCTTCTCCAACCAAAAATTAAACCTCACAAGTCAGTCACGGTGTCCTACAACAAAGGGTCATTCTGTGCCCATGGAACAAATGAAAGCTACTTAATAAGGACCAAAGCTAAAAATTTGTTTCCTGACCTGCAAGGCCAATTCAAATAAACTCTTCTGCTCTGTTCCCCATCAAATATCCAAATTGTGTCTGGAATGTCCTCTTTTTTTAAGTGTCCTTTATAAGAAAGCATTACAAAAACAAGTCCAGAGAGAAAGAAGTCCATAAAAGTTTATGGCGCAACATTTTCCTTTTCATTAGAAGTAACATGGGATGAAAACCTTGCTCCAACCTGACAGCAGCTGAGGAGGCAGAGCACAGAGCAGAAAGTGTCAAATCCCATCAATTCAGGTTTCAGGGACAGCTCTGAAGGCCTCAACTGCCTCATGCACAGCTTCTCTCTCCTTAAACTCCTCCTGGCCCTGTCAGGGCAGGCACACTCATCAGGTTGTCTCATCTGACTGGTGCAGTTTCCAGTCTGGGCTGTACAGTTCTTGTTACAGTCTGGCCCACTGTTTTACACCTTGAGAATTTCTCATCCTCACTATTTTGGCTTCGTGTGGCAGCTGTCAGAGAGCAGGAGTGCCACACGGCTTTTGCGAGAGCCTCACATGCCCTTCATTAAAGGGCATTACAGCTGTATTTATATCTGACATAAATCTGCTTTGTAAACAGTGACCTGATTCAGGATCTGCACTTTCTTAGACTGCAATATCAGGAGCACACGTGTGCTGGCCCCTAACGGGCAGCACCAGACCTGCCTGGCCCTGGGAGGAGGCACTGCTCACCTCCAGCAGCAGCCCTTTTGCTTCACTGCAGGTTACCTTCTTCTGCTGCCCACCTTCCTCGCTCACTGCAAACGTGATGGGATCTAGGAGAGGAGCCAAGGCGCTTGAAGATGTCAGCTTTGGTCACAACATGGCACAAAGAAAAGGGGAAAGAGAAGAGAGGATGATTATCCTGAGCAATAAAAGTTATTTACATGTTACAGGTAACACAAGTGTCCGAGGACAGTGAAGTTTGGGCAGTTTAGACCAAAACACACTGCAAGTGCTGTCTCACGGCCTGACCAGAGGTAAGTAGCTGTTCTGAAAACCAAAGGCGTGCTCTCACTCCAGGCACCAGACTGTTTTCTCATCTCATTTCTATTTGCTGGCAATTCCAAACGCTATGACAAAAATGTCAGCTCATTAGTCTTGTTCTTAGAAGTCTTAAGCTCTCATATATGAAGTTGGTATTATCAACAGAGTCCATAAATTGCAGCTAAAGTCCATAAAGGAAGCAGTCATGACATAACCCCAATTTAATCTGAATCAAGTTGCTAGAGTCAAAGAAGTGTTTTCCACAATGGTAATTAATTTTTTATAAGAATGGATGAAAGGGGTTCTCAATTAATAGAATAGGGAGACAAGCTAGAGACGATTGTCCATTTTACTAATACTGCAATTTAACAGCTATTCAGCATCTAATAACTTCTCATTAAAAGTCAACCCTCCCCTTTCTCCAGCAGATTAGCTACCCATTTGTCAAACACAATGCAGCCTCATTAGCCTAAAAGTTCAATTTCTGCTTTCCCACAGATTTGCTTTTATTTTGCTGATACCAGTAAGCTAAAACCCTGAATGACAGCAAAGTCCAGAAACCAGCAACACAAACACTCCGTTTGTTTTTCACAAGTTCTGGATGGCATTTGGGATGCCACATTCCCAGCAAGTCCAACTGCAACACCACATACATGCAGTTGGAGCAAGAGCCAGGTAGGAAACCCCTGGGTCCTCTTACACAACGCACAAGGCATGTCCATACTCTGGAGCTCACCTGACAGAGGAGACTGGGGCTGCCTTTTCCTAACACCTTTTCCACCCAAAGAACAGCCTCATAACACTGTACAGACCGTCTGGAACTGCAGGGTATAGCTGAAAAGGAGACATAACAGCAATTTCTGCTTTTACCAGAAGTTTCAGTTGCCATTACTTTGAATTTTTGGATTATGATTGGTCTTCACCTATATAACACAGAGGTGGATGTGTTGTTCTGGGTGGTTGTTTTAACCACCACCAGAGTTCCACAAACCTCGCAGCAGGGTGGGCTGGCAGCAGGATCACTCCTAGCAGTCAGAGCTCAGGCAGGACAGCAGCCACAGCCCTGAGGTACAGCACCAGCACCCTTAGAGAAATGTGTACCTAGACATGCCATGAGCACAGGCAGGCGATGCATTAGAAGATAAAAGCTCCTGCCAGGGCAACCCTAAAATAAATATCAACAAGAAAAAAAACCCACACTGACACCAGCAGGGAGGACTGGGCTCTGTTGAGGAAGAGTACGGCCGCACAGCCGTGCGCGGTGTCTGGGCACGTTATTGAGACCTAAGACCTCAGCACAGAAAGAATCCGTCTGCACGGATTTCACCGCAGGATCAGAGCTCCAGGAAGCCCCTATAAAAGATAACAGAAACTGAAAGAGGTTACAACTAAGGCTAATACCACCCAAAAGCTAAAGCAAACAAAAACATTCCAGTCTATCGGCTTTATCTGCAAAAACTATTCAGCTGTGTTTAAGGCTGTAACAGCCATATGCACAGGCTTCAATACAAGGGACACCTTTCCCCCAGCTCCTGCTGTTGTAATTCGAAGGAACGGATCCAGACATCAGCAGAAGGGGAAGTTCAGGATATATACAGCATTGGTTTCCAAGAGAATATTTCTCGTGTTACGTGAGACCAACATTTTTAGCCAACTTGGCAGAAAATAGACAAGCTGCAAAGCTATCCTAAAAATACCAGTCCTGCTAATTACAAGAAGGAACAGCAAAGCATAAGCAACGGCAGCACTAACAATCCATACTTTTAGTGACACCCTGCTAACAATTTATTTTTTTCCCTAAATCCACACCATTTCTAAAAGATCATCTCAGTTGCTTGGGTGTGCAATAGATGCTTCTGGTTTTATGTCATGCAATTGAGACAAGCCAAGCTCATCTCAGACTGACTTATGGCTTCATCTGTGTGATTTACTAACATGTTTGTCCTCCTCCACCTCTCCTCAGCACAGCGAATATTTGTTTTCATATTCTGGAATTCAGCTGCCCCCAACAGGGACCTTCGCAACACACCTCCAGGTGCAGGGGCAGGGCACCAAGCCACCAAGAAATGCTGGAGGGAGATCAGGGAAAAAAAAGAGAGAGAAAAATCACCAATGTACACCAGCTCCATGATCCATCTCATCAGGCAGGGTGTCTGAGAGAAGCACAATAACTCTCCCAAGCAGTCACTTGTACCCTTCCTGCCCACTGAGGAAGCTTTTCCCAAACCCCTGCCTGCTGGAGGCAGGCCTACACCTCAGCGTAACATGACAAAGCTTCATCTCCTACCAGGAGCAGGAACTCTATCTGAGGGACAGCACGACAGCTGGAAGGAAAGGGGGATCACTGCATCGTTATCTGTGAACTGAAGAACCTTGGAGCTGAGGGCAGGTTTTCAGCTCGCCCACAGCTCCAGCAGGGTCTGTGCAGCCAGGGCACCTTGTGGCCGAGAAGCTGGCCCACGTCTCTGACCTCTGTGGGAGGCAACTCCTTGCAAAACCAAAGCAAGGAGGAAAAAAAAGTGGCAGGAAGGAGCAGAAAAGGGTAGTTTGAAATTGCTGACCCCACGCCTTCTCAAGAAGCACGAAGCACGAGGCCCTAACCACTCCCCTCGCTGCTCTTCCCCTGAAGATAAGTGCTGGAGACCATACAGGCCATCTGCCCTACTGATGTCTTCCAGTCATTCACCACAACTTCAGTGTAATTATACAGAGAACAAATCAGAGAAGAAAGCAGAAAAACATTAAGACAGCATCAGCTAGAACCCAGGAGCTTATCCTCTGCTCTCCCACTAAAGCACGAGCTTTTGCCAAAAAGCAGCTACCCCTCCTTCCTCAGGACAGCACCAGACAGCCTCAGAGTTTTTAATAAACTGATAAAGATCAAAAACCTCCAAAAGCTTGTAAAAAGCTTAACATCTTAGCCCGGGCTGGAGGCGTGCTGGTGACAGCCCGAAGCACAAGCCAGAGCAAACTCGGGCCCGTGCTCCTGCGCCGAGGGTTGGCAGCGCTCGCAGGAGTCTACGGCTGCAGAAGAAAACTTATTTTTGTCACTGAAATCAGCACGGGTGACTCACAATAGGCTCAGGGAGCCTCGTTGAGTGTTTTTTTTTTTTGTTATGCAGTCACTTTTCACCCTTAATTTTCAAAAATGCTTTGAGTGACAATAACGACAATAGAGCATAATAGCCATAATTAGCTAGCGTGAGAGAAAACTTCCAAGTTCCAACCTAACCAGAATTACTACTTGAAAATAGGCCTCACAAATGAGTAACGCAGTCAATCCCCATTGAGTACTGAAGCTAGAAGAGAACAATCTCAGGGGACTGCCCGTCACCTTCTGCAAATTCAGCAGCACAGTCCAGACAGCCCTGGCAGCAGAGAGCAGGAGCAAACACTGCTCAGACGGCCGCTCCGAGGGCGATTTACTGCTGAATAAACCACTGGAAGCATCTCCAACTTACCAGATAAATGGGTCTGACTGGACCAAAATCAAACAAATCACTGCCTTCTCGAGCACAGGTTAATGTATTTTTTTTTCCAGCAGGACTAAGAAGGTAGAAAGCACACGGGCAAGCTTTGAGAATGACTCGCCAACCGATGGCTCGACATGCACCTTTTGGAAATCCTTCCCTCGCACATTTTACGCAACCCAAACCGCCCACTTAAAAGGACAGAAGGCACCAGCAACACTGAGAAGTCGATGCAAAATTTGCTCCATCGCCTTGTGTTGTCACAGGGCAGAGAAAGGCAAGAAGCAAGAGTGTGCAAAGAGACAAGGAGGTGGGATGTTCCTTCAGCCTTTCTTTCACCTGCGTTGCTCCCTGGGCAGAGCAAAGGCCAAAACCCAACCCTAGCCCCAGGGCTGTCCCCAAATCTGCGTGCTCCCCCCCAGGCAAGTGCTACCTGACCACCAGCACAGACCCTCTTGGGTTCAGTGACAATGGTCAAAAGTTTGAGCACCCCATACGAGCAGGCTGGTGAAGGCAGCAGTCAAGTTTAGGACAACCACCTCCGCTTCTCAAAGCGCCAAAGTTGGCCAGAATCTTTATTTAGGACTAAAGTCCAGTAGCTCTCCTCTGAAGAGGGGATAACATGGAAACTATTCTTGCAGAGTTTATTTTGAGCTGAAAATATTTTCCAGTTTCATGTTGACAAGCTGGGGTTCTAACCGCGCTGTGTTGCAGGATAATGACTGGATTTCCAAGGCCTGACACGGGGAAAAGCAGAGGAATCTCCATTTTTCTCTTTAAGGTGTTTGTTCCTGCAAGAATTTTTATGCTTTCAAAATAAGGTCATGCACTCCTGCAGCACAAAAGGGCCCCAAAACCAGACCACAGCCGATGCTATCTATCATCCCAAGTAAACTGTGATAATCAGATCAGCCAAACAGTTATAAACTGACCATATCTAAAGGAGAAGGAAACAATTTTCTCAGATTCCTCCCCCTGACAATCACCTCGGAGATTTTCCAAACAGCCAAGCAGCGTCAGCCTCCCGAACACGTCCCAGTGCTGAGCTCCTCTGGGACTCAGAGACAAATTCCTTCAGCCCTGCTGGAAGCCCGGGTCAGCCTGTCACATCTACTGGAGAAAACGCTTTGCTAGAAGGACACAGTAAAAGCATGCATCAAAACCTCTCGTTTTATCCACACCTCCTGCGATGCCTTCAAAGAGCGTTCCTGCGAGTGGCTACAGAAACCCCTCGGGAGAAAACCTTCCACTCCTCACCCAACGCAACGTGCTTTGGTGCTGCACAAAGGGAGGTTGCAAGGGCAGAAGGGACGATTTGCTGTGTCTGTACAGCACCTTCCCTCCCCGGTGGCCCAACACATCGTGCTTCAGAAGTGCTGCCAGCCTGAGGACACCCACAGGGAGAAAGCCACTGAGCACGAGGAGGTTTTGAAGGTCCAACGCAAAGAACAGAGCGAGCTGCACAGCACAGCAGCGGCACCAAAGGCACGTCTCCGAAATCCCACCTGGGCTGCTTATTCAGGCTGTGAGGCACCCACGGACCAACGCTAATTACCGCTTACACTCTTACTCAAAGTGAAAGGGGTTAATTAACCAAATGCATACGCGTACCTTCGGAGCTCAGTCCCAGCAGCTGGAGGCACCTGAGTGCTCGGCCACCCCCCACTCCTTGGAAGCAGCTCCCCGAGGGACACGGAGGACGGGCGCATGCAGCTACAGCAGCAGCGAGCAGGGCACTTGTGGCTCTTCAGCTGGGAGGTGGCGAAACGCCTTGCTCGACACGGGACCATCAGCTAGAGGATACCACGTGCATTTTTTTTTTTTTGTGAACAGGAAGTTGCTGCTTTGCTGGAACACAAGGTGCTTCGTTTTTCCCCTGTAACACACCCCTGTTCCTGCAGGCAGAGCTCAAATGTCTCCGCTGCCCTGCTCTCGGTGTTGAGAAATGCTGTAAAAGGGACTGCTAGGGCTCGAACTAGGGGTATCGGAAAGAAATGCCATCAGTTTTTATTTTTAAATGCATTTAGCTTTGTGCAGAGAGTTAAAAACTCTCCCTCAGCTCCCTCAGATGTCCTGGCACGTAGCAGTTCTGCAAAAGGTGGCAGAGACAAACCTTTCCCTCGACAGAAACGCACTGCTCGGGGTCACCCACACGGGTCCCTGTCCTCTTCCACTCCCAGAGCAGCAACACCCTCCCTGGGGCTGCTCTGAGCAGGCAGTAGCATCAGGGGCTGCGGAGCACAGCAACCAGCCCCAAGCTGCTTTTTGCTTACTCTTCTCAACTCGGTGGGATGGAGGAGGCGTCTGGTCTGGACTGCAGCCTGTAAGTGGCACCTCTAGTTACGGTGACCTTAGGCACCCCAAACATTAATGTCAAGCACCCTCTGGCCCTTTCCCGAAGCATGATTCAGGCACAAATTTAGCACAAGCTAAGCAATTCAGAGAGTGACTGTGCTGCAGTCAGGAGGGTTACTACACACCACCCAAACCCATGACATTTCCATAGAAACCACAGTGGGAAAGAGAAAAGCCTCAAAAAGCTGACAAGAGAAAAACACTTGGTGAAGTAAGTTAATTCTGGAGGGAGAAACACACGTGTGCAAGGTCCTCCCTGGTTCTCCAGCAGAGCGGGCACTCGGAGGTAAGAGTTAGCATCAGTTAGTGATCTGCAAGGGGATTTTTGCTGTTAATGTGTCACCAAACGTAAAGGAACTTCCTTAACTTTTTTCCAGATTGGGTAAAGTCTTCCAGAATATACGTGGGATTGATTAAGCAAATAGATACTGGGGAAAGTGTAATGGAAGCAATTGATTCTTTTGGTCAAACAACCTCTCTGCTGAGAGCAGGAATGAAATAAAATTAAAAAATAACATTACTACCAGGTGCACACATTTTCAGCTGCAAACTAATAAGCCACTCCCAGCAAAAAAAAAATAGCTTAAGTATGTTCCATTACACACATGCCTACTCCAGAGAAGTGTTATGTGACATCAAGGAAAAAAAAATCTGTCAAGAAAGCAATGGCTTTTAAATAATTCAGGATGCTCTGCTCTTGTTCTGGAAACCAGTCACATTCCAGTGCTTGGCAGAAGCGAGCCGGCTCTACTGGGAGCGACGCAAACATGCACGGAAGGAGGCTGTTTGTTCCAAACTGAATCACTCGGTGAGATGCCTGCTGCATCTCCAACCCTTTCCAGGCAGAGGAAAAACATCCCCAGCTTGCCTGGTGCTCAGCTCAACCGACTGCACACCCCGGCACCTTTCCACAGAAGGAAAAGCCACGCCGAACTCCACGAGGTTCGAAAGCAAATCTGCAGGCGAGCATTTCTCAAAAGGTCAGGGATGTTTGGTTCAGGCTCGTTAGCTCAAAGCACAACAAGGTTCTCGCGTCGCTGTCGGCGGGACGGTACAGAAACCCCTGTGACAAACACCCTCAGCGTGCAATAAAAAGCCGAGTCGCTTACCGTGGTACAAGGAGAAGCTGCCGGCAGCGCTCGCAGAGCTGCTCCACTCACACAGCACACCTCAAATTAACGTCGCTGGCTCCAGGCACACACGTCTCAGATCATGTACGACCCGCACCCCACCGAGGCTTCGCCGTTCTCTCTGCTCAGCTGGTACGAGCCTACAAATCATGCCAGGCATCGAACGGGGAGCTGCACGAGCACGCGTGCGACGTGTGCACCTCGCTCTCCTATCGGGGCTGTGCTGCTGTGAGCCGATTGCCCCCGTTCTTCCCTTTGGCAAGCCAAAGCTTCCCTGCTAGCATCCTTCATAAACAGCACATGACTTTCTGCCTAGGAAAAAAACGGGACTGCTTTTCGGGTCTTGAAAAATACTTCAGCCCGACGGATGCGTTTTTCTCTGGAATTAGTTTCTAAAGATATACTCGAGCTGCCACTTCATCAAAAGCAGAGCTAAGGACACTAAACAAGTCAATACATTAAATGGTTTATCTTGTTAGAGGTTTTACAGCTATTTAATAATGAGTTCCAGTAACTGCTGCCTGCATATGTTTATTATTGTATGAGAGTCTTTAAAAAAAGCTCTGTGTAATGGCCCAACCTTGCCTTTCAGCTGCGTAAAAATTCCCTGCTCCAATCAATATCATCATCATTAGCAAGAAACTAAAAAAAGATCAGCAGAAGCTATAAAATACAGTAAATTACATTCTGCGAACAGCTTCACTGCCACCATATTTTACAGAAATCCCATTTAAAATTCGCACGTGGAAAAAAAAAAAAAAAAGAGAGAGGTATACGCAAAAAAGCAAATCTGGGCAGGAGGCAGAGCAAATATGTTGTGTTCTACAATGAGTGGGATAATAAAAGCAGAACGGTAAACTCCGAGCTGACCTTTAGGGGTCAGTCACATTTTCCATGTGCTGTTAAATATCGCTTGCAAAGGCGGGGGGGCAGCAGGGGGAAATCAATTCAGAAGGAAATAAATAATACGCGGTGTTTACAGGGAGCAACCAGCCAGAAGTCGTTACTTTCCAAACCAGAGCAAATCGCCCATCGCTTCTCGGGACCAGAAGAAAGCTTCGCATCCCTCTGCCGATGTGTTGGCACTTAAAGGTTTTACACACCGCAGGGTCTGAGCCTCTGAAAGCAGGCAGACGAACGCACATTCCTCCCTCTCCCAGCACTGACGGGCACGGCAGCTGAGTTCACAGAGCACGAGAAGAGCGTAAGCGTTTCTTCGGCCAATAAAAACAAAACTCAAAGCTACAAATATAAACCCGACCTGGACCACAAGCTTGCTGCTGAGGAACGAGTCGTTTACCCTTCAGCTTCAGCTGTCTTCCCAACCAAAAGGCATTGAGGGATGCTCACACTGTTACCCAAGTTGCTGCCACCTTATTACCTGGACAAGGCTTACACCACAAAGCCTCCCCTTCGTTATCTCACACCAAGAAGAAATCTAAAATTTTATTATTGGGAATATCTAGTTAGGAGAATTTCACCTTAAATAAAAAAGAAATGGGTCTGAAATGTAGATGAACTTAGTCCAACTCTATTCAGGACCACATGAAATGCCAAAAAAATCCCAGAACCCAAAGAAAGGGGCAAAAAAAAGCCCCATTTTTTTTGGCTGCTAGTTTCACACAGGCCTGGAGCAGCCGCAGGAGCTGCCTCACCAGGACGCATTCGCTGGGTGCTCTCAGGGGGTTGCAGCCCAGCTCATCAGAGCTGCTGTGGGGCTGTGGCCACCCCTCTTCATCTGCCCTCGTCCCAGCCGCTCCTCTCACCCCCAGCCATGGTTCTCTTGGCCCAGCTCCTCCAGGCTGAGGCTAACCTGAGCCAGACTTGGGCAGATGGAAGAGAAGGAGATGGAGTCACAGTCAGGAGGAATTGGGATGCCAGGAACCAAACCAAGCCCGAAGGCATGGGTTGTGGGGAGGCCACCTGTTAGTCGCAGTCTGAGTGGATGGTCCCCGTTTTATGGTAAAGGTGGTTCTCGTCTTGAAGATGCTCCTTGATGAAAGGACTCACTCTTTGATATAGGGAAAAACCTAACTCAAAGCTAACAAGCAATAATTCCGTTTATTTCCATTTACTTTGCTGTGCCAGGTGAGGCTACCTCCCACACCCAGTTCAAAAAATCAGAAGTACCCCTACTTTAAACCTAGAATAGGAGTTTGAGACAAAATAGCCAGGTGATGTTCGCGTGCAGAGCAAATACAGCAATACCCCATTTCTCTCTGAAAAGTTGGCTTTTTCGAGTTGGCTTTTTCCAGGGATTGTTGCGTAGCGGCACGCTTTTTTCCTTTTTACCTTTATGCCAGCTTCTCTAGAAGGAAAGCAAACAAGCCTCTGTGACTAATCCTTAGCTTTGCCAGCTGACAGAACCCATTACATTACCACACCGTGCTTTAAAAAAAATAAATAAATAATAAAAATGACAATTTTTTGAGGGGAAGAGGAGAAAACGGGATGCTGTGGGAGATCCTGCCCCGGTCCCTCTGTGCTCCCCCCAAGGCATCACCCCAGGCAGGGGCTGGCACTTCTCCCTCAGCCCCAGGAGCCTGCCCGGTTTGGGGACAGACACCGGGCAGAACAGCCACGTTCAGGCACAAAAAGGGAAAAGCGGCTCTCTGCGATACAGGAGCCGCCACGGTTAAGTTGCCATGGAGAAAAGGGAACTGCTGAAGTGTCTTGAGGTACACGGTGCCGAGAGACATTACAGCAAAGCCAGAGGGAATAGAGAAGCAAATGGATTTAAGTGCTCCCACAAACCTGAAGCTTCCAGACAAGAAATTACCAGTAATTACTAATAATATAATTTTCATGCAGCACTCATCAGTACGAACCAGTTCTGTCCTCACAACAAAGAGGAACAACAAAAGCCACAAACAGTTACCAAATTAGCTTATTAAGATCTCTGGGATTTTTTGAACCTTCATAACCATCAAAATTGGTCTGAATGCACAAACACGATTACAATAAAGAGGCCCAGAGATTTTCTGGGCACAGCAGCAGCAGCAGATGCAGCTTCATCCCGCAGGCAGCGGGCGCTGAGGAAACTCTTCCACAGCCACGACGGCCGCTGCCCCGGAGCTGCTGCTCGCCTCCCGCGCTGCTCCTCGAGCTTAGGAAGCTGTTGTTGCTCCTCTTTCACACTCGCTCCTCTATTTAAAAAATAAAAAAGCACACACTGAATGGCAGAGCTGGCTAAGCAGACTGTACAGCCCACAGCCCACAAGACAAAGCTCGCAGCAGAGCGAAGAGGTGCTAAGTGAGAGAGCCCGACGGGGGCTGCTGATTTTCCTCCCGTGTCTCTCCCTGTTCCCCATCAAGGCACGGCCCCGTAAGCCACGATCAGGCGCTCACTTTGTTAAAATCCAGGCACAGCAACACTCAGCCAAAGCAATCTTCATCTGTCCGGCAGGACCCACATGCATCAGAGGTGGAACCACTGGGCTGAAAAGCCCCCACGGTGCCTGGCTGACTCGGTGGAGCAGCTGCAGTCAGCTCAGCAGCACGGCGAAGAGGAGAGAGGTGCAGCAGGACGGAGGCAGCTCTCTCTGCTCCAGCTTCTGGCCAAGGAAAGGGGAAGAAGAAGAGGAAGAGGAAGGGGAAGCCGCACAGCTTGCTGTCCCCAGCCACCAGAGCAGCAGCCAGACCAGGACGAGGACACAGCTTGCTCCAGAGATGATTTTAGCACTCAGGGAAGGGCTAAACTATCCTGTACGGCTGCGTCCATTCATTTTCCAGAATCTCAACCTCCCTAATGATAACAGTTCCTGGAAGAGCACTTCTAACCGAATTAGAGGACGTCTCACAAGCACATCCTTGGCAGCAAGAAGGCCGTGATGTGGGAAGACGCCTGACTGCGTGATCCAGGCCCTCCCTAATTCAGTTACGTGCCCCGTTGAGCAGAGGTGAGAAGCAGGTGTTGGAAAAGCAGCCTGAACCCGAGTTTGTGGTCTGTGGGTTGTGTGCATGTGTTTTTTCTCCCACACACCCCATTTCTTTTAAGTAGTGGAATGAGTTGCTTGGTCTTTCACCTTTACCAGCACCAGCTGTGCTGCTGAGAAAGGTGCAACGCTCATCTCCCAGTAAAGCTGAAGCAGGGACCTGGGTTTTGTTGGAGCAGGAAGGACAGAGAATGGAAAAAGCTTCATCCTACACTGAGTTAGGCATCACCCAGACATGCTTGCTCAAGGAATTTCTATGCAGTAGAAGAGATTTCCCACAGCGACAGATACTTTGTCCAGTTGTCCAAACTAAAACACCCATTTGACAGGGGATTCAGCCCATCCTCGGACACACTCGTGCTCTGAAACATGCCCTTAAAAGGAGACTTGGTTGTTCTTTTGCATTAAGCAAAGCTGTGTTAAAATGTTTGTTTCCAATGGAAGAGGGAGACAGACATCAGGAGGAAGCAAGCTGTGTCTGAAGAGCAGAATTTCTGGCAGATGGGTCAAGAGCAGCAGCTGTGCTCACAGAAACACACGCATCTTTGCATACTTCGGGTTGCCATTTGGAAAACATCACAAAAGACAGCCTAGAGCAGAGGGAAAAGGGGCCAGTTTTGACAACAGGTGTCAGGATACACTTCTCTTGTACCTTTCCAGGGGGTGCTGCAGACGGATGGTCCATCGGGCAGGGAAAAGGTCAGCATTAACAACAAAGCTGTACTGGTTATGGCAGTACCTGAGATACCCTGCAGAGATATATATCTTAACTGTGGTGTGATCAACACAGTGCCTGTGTCCAAGTTGAGTTGCTGCTGTTCCCAACCAGGCTTCAATCTCCTTGGCAGCCCTCTGGCTCCGTGCACGTCAGCAGCACGTCTCTCCTCCCCAGGGACAGGGTGGAAGTTACCTACACAGTGTGCAAGGGGTGTGAATGTGGAGAACAAAAGGCTTCCATCACAAAAGGCTTCCATCAAAACAAAGAAGCGACACGTTTTGGCCTGCGTCCTCGATGAGAAGCAGGTGGCGAGCGCAGGGATGACCAAGGAAGACTGAAGCTGAGGAGCTGGAGTCCAACAAGTCAGCAGTGCAAGAAGTCGTGTTTAATTTCTACATCACCACATCCTACTGTGCCCACTACCCACCGCTTTCTGCAGCAGAGCCAAAAAGCAGCGCCACACAACTGCGAGGCAGGCACGATCAAGGCAAAGGGCTGCTGCTGGATTTACTAACCTGTGTCACGGAAAGAGCTACAGATGCCTTATCATCGCTGAAATGTTACAGAGATAACGCGTGTGCGTGTTAGCTGCCTCCTGGAAACGCAGCTAAAGGCACTATTCTGCACTGAAAGCAGTGCATCAGATCTTTTAGGCTAACAAAAGTCCCAGGCACCCAGCAGAAAATGAGAGCTTCAGCATCAGCACCACCAACTCTGAAACAGCCTGGCCTCAGCAGGCTCTCCTTAGAGTCTCCTCTCCCTCCTTCCAAGACGGTACAAATTGGTTATTTTCCACAGGTAGGGCCAGGAAGACCAAGGAATTGTTACAAGCAGGACAGAAGTAATGAGTTTGCCAAACCCCATGTGCCAATGACACTTAAAATGCTGCCCTAAACACAAAGTGCGGTAACAGCAATTAAATAAGCAACAACTTTGTACTGCTGCAACCTTTTCCCTGAAGGATTGGGAAGTGCTTAGAAGAGATGCTCTTGTCATGGAGGCACAGCTCCTGCATCCCAAGGTTGGGGAGGCAGCTCTCCTGTTTCAGAGGAGCCTGCACAGGTTAACGAGCTCTCCTGCCTTCTCCCTTACAGCTCAGGGATACAGAGGAATGTCAAGTGTGATGCTGACATCTGGTACAGCAAACATTTACAGGAGGGCTGCAGTAAGAGGAGGAAGAGCATTAGAGAGGATTGTGTCAAAGCTGGGAGCCAGTCCTATGAGCCTGTTGTAGGTGACTGCACCCAGGATTACTCCTGGAAAATCAGCCTGATGTAAAGGAGAAAGCAGGACAGCAGGAGGATAACTCCGTCAGCAACACTGATTACAGAGGAAAATAAATCACCGCCCTATTGCAGGTGCCCTCAGCACCATTTCTTTACCCTACTGAAAGCCTGGAAAGTGCAGCAGGACTCCGGAGAAGGAGATCACCTCGAGTTCAGCCCCGGCTGACTCCCGTTCTGCGGGACAAATCCCATAACCTGCAGGTTACCCCTTACCCCAGCCAGAACCAGCAACCTAAGAGCTGGCAAGCACGAATCCCTCTGCTGCATCAAGTATTCAACAGGGTCAGCTCTTGGCAATTGTTATTCCGAGGACCCGGTCCTTCAACTACTTGCTATTTATGCACATTGTTCATCTGAGCGCGCCTCGCACTTGTAAGCATTCGCAGGGCTCCAGATAAGACTTGCTCTATTCATAAACAGCGAGGCTCAAACAGAGAAAAGATCCCTGCCTTATTCAGGGCTATTGAGAGAAGGGAAATTAGATAGCAGGTACCGAGAGAAAGCCCGAGTGTGTGTGTTATGTATTTAAATGGAATCGACATTTCTTCAAAGCCTCGTCGGCTTGGGTTTTTTTACGGTTTAGGGGATTTCTTTGGCTTTGGTGTTTTTTTTTTTTTTTTCCTCCAGAAGGCTGCAGTTGCAAAGGTAAGATTCTTAACGAAAGTGATCAAACAGCTCCTCTTGTCACAGCAGGAGAGGAAGAGGGTAGGAGAGGCTGAACGCCACATATGCGACATGAGCAATAGCCGAGCTTACCGGGGATAACAGGAGGAGAGTCAAGAAACCAAACAAAAACAAACAAAACCACGCATGATCTAGAGTTTAGATATTTAATGTATTGTCACAGGAGACAGATTGCCCAGAACAAAGTAAACACAGAGGAGGATGCATGATGTGGGGTGCTCGGGCAGCGGCGCCGTAGGTTCAATGCTTCCTCACCGTGTTCCCCAGTCTGCAGCTGGGGCTGGACACAGCCTCTGCTCGGGGCTTAACGAGCCAAGGGGACTTCTCTTCAGGGAACACAGTAAATAATAAATACAAAGACAACTCTATTTTGCTATTGTATCTTCTCAATTCCTTACCTCATTAGCTCAATTGTAAACTAACCTTTTTGCTTCTGTTAAGATTTTCCCCCTGTAGCTGCCATATCACATTCGTGCTCCACTGCCATTTCAAGAACTTTTCCCCCTCGCAGTCCAAGAACCAATTTTGTCACTTCAAGCCCTAAACCTGTAACCACATGTGCTGACAGCTTTCCTGAAGTTGTGACTACAAACATAGGTAGGGAGCACAGGCAGGGTTTGTGCTGCTTCAGGAGAAAAAGCAAGTGAAGCCCAGCACACCTCCACCTTCGGAGAAACCCTGCTCCGCCAGCTGCTCAGACTGAAAGCAGCTTCTCACAGCAAGGTTTCAGCAATCCCCCACTCCCTTCTGCTGCACAAAGGGAACCGATCCACCTGGAGCACCGCACCGCATTGCAGGCACTTCTGTTCCAGGAGCGCACTCACCATTTTCATCCTCTGCTCTACATGGGCGCAGTAACCTCTCTCCAGGCTAAAACTCACATAAAGCAGTTACAGGTTGAAGAACATGCAGGAACAGCAAAATAAAACTAGCATTTCTGACATTATTGGGCTGGTGAGTCATCAATTAATGCTTGTTTGTCAGCTCCTATAAAGGCCGAGATCTTCAGAGGCAGCTGGGGCCGGCAGACCCTTGACTGAGCAGGCAGCCGGGCTCGGGCCAGGCTGCCCAGAGACACAAATGCCCTTCCTCCCCCTTTAGCTGCCAGCAGAGGCAGGAAGGGATTAGAGAGGAACTCCAAGTGACAACATCCTTCCCTCCGGCCCCTTTCCCAGCTCTGATCTCCACCACGAGCCGCTCGGCACAAACCCCAGCAGCATTTTAGACAGCCCAGGCGCTGCCATCAGTTCTGTCCCTCTAGGGAGGCGCCTCTTCCACTCCAAAAACCCAGGGCTTAGCTTCTGTCCCTAGCAGAGGGTTCCCTCACAGCTGTGCTCTGGATTCGGAACAGGACCATCCGTCACACATCCAGGAGCCCATCACTGCAGGTCTAACCCATGCCCAAGCCCCAAACAACAGCTGCAAGTCAGAAAGCACCACTGCAGATCAGAGGCAAGACAAAAAGGCAGCTTGCTTCAAGCTAGTCACCCTGATTAAAATCCTGTCGGTCAGGATGCAGAGGGAAAACGAGGGATGTATTTGCATTTAATGGCAGGGCCCGCATAGTAATTGGCAGTCTCTATACCCAGCCTCACAAATATAACTTGTACTGAACGCACGCTTTATTGCTTTTATTCTTACTTGGAGTTTTTCTTTTCCTAAGGCAACCCACTGAGCCCTTCCCATGCTTTTCCTTCTCCCCTACCACGAACTCCGTTTGAGAATAGTTTTGCAGAACAGAAAAAAATCTGTCCCCTGCTGGAGCCAGCCAGATCAGACTATTTTCTCTAAAGGTAACAGCATTTAAATATAATAGTAATGTTTCACAAGCAGGAAATAATAAGCTGGTTATCAACAATTCCAAAAACAAACAAACAAACAAACAAACAACAAACAGTACTTGTCAGGGACCAAGAGTCAAGTCTCTTATACCTAAGAACAGTTTCCACACATGCGCATCAGCTAAAAAACCTCCACCACATGGGGAAGGCAGCTTGTTTGGGGCTTTCTCTAAGTGGGATCAGAGGCAAAGTGTTCACAAGTCCCGATAAGAAAGTAGCAGCCTCTTGACGTTTAAGTGGCTTAATGCTTTTGGGAAGCAGGCCCCGAGTACATTGGTGACCCAGGGTGCTATTGGAAAACTGTGCTTCTGGTGCTTAAGTTTTCCTAGAGTCACCAGCTTCTGAGTTATAGGATAGCTTCTGAGCAATAAAACCTCCCGTTGAGCAGCTTGAGTTTTCCCGTAGCTAATTATCAAAAGCCAATGTTGGCAAGGAGCATTACGTGCTTATCCAGTGGAGTCACTAAGAGATTGCTCATTTGTGCACATTTTGAAAGGGCAACCCCGTCTGCCTCGCCTGTCTTTCATTGTTATATTTAAATACATTAATATTTTAATCTTCTAAAAAGCAAAAGCAATTTATCTCTTCTTTAAAAATAAATAAGGTGGGGAACGCGATCATTTTTAGACAGCGGTATCTAGAGAAACATTTTAACGCAGATGCGCTTCAGTACCCCTACAGCATACAGAAAGTCAGATCCAAAGTCACGCAGGACTAAAAACAGCTCTGGGTGCCCAAACTCACACCTTTCACAAGGAGCTAGGCTTTTAAAAGATAAACCCACAACCACAAACTAATCTCTTGAGAAGACAGGAACAGATAGATTTCCATCACTTCAAAGAAATATTTCCTCCCATGTTTTACAATAAAAGAGATAAATAATAATAATAACAACAACAAAAGAGACAGAAAGAGACAGACAGACATCTGGGTTATGTTCTAAATGTAATTAGAAGCCTGACAACAGGACAGAATAATGTCAAACAAATTACAAGCAATGTGTTTTCATTCACAGGGTGACAAGTCAACAGGCAGTCAGTTAATTTTAAGACTGATTATGTACCAACTCCTTAAACAAGATAAACACACTCACATACACGGAGAGCAACAGGGAGTCCAAACACACCATCGATTTCCCTTTGGGTAAGACTGAACATCGCAGTTGAATCCGAGAAATAAAGAGAGGGAACATTTTAGGAGTTTTGTTTGTTTTAAAAGCAGTTGCCATTCCCTTCAGGGTGCCCAAGCCACTGTGCTTCAGAGCCCGGGTTTGGGGCTGCTGCACATCCCCCGCGTGCACCAAACACCGACACAAGCTGCTTAGGAGAAAATCAGGTATAAAGGCGCTATGGGGCACAGCTCCCACAGACAGTCCCGCCTGATGTGATACCTTTTGGGAAGAAAAGCAGCAGGATCTTGAACAAAGATCCTCGGAGAGCAGCACCCTGATGCTGCGTCAGATGGCTCCAGGCTCCCCAGCACCCCTGGGCACCGCGGTGTGCAGAGGCAGGGAAGGGCTCTGCCACATGAGCACACTCGAGGGCTTTTGCACATCTGCTCTTTTGTTTTGTTTTGTTTTTCCCCTGCTTTGTTTCCCCCCAGCCCATCAAGGTAGGGAGACGCAGCCCCTCATGAGCAGAAGGGAACCTGCTAGTTGGCAACTGCATGAATTTGATGGTGTTTTTTTTTGTTTGTTTTGAGCAATCTTAATTTATCAAGTAGCAAAGGGGGAAGACGCCCCGCCCAGGCAGCTAGGAACAAGCAGTTGCAGAGGGCATCTTTTCTATTCTCTTGCAGTGATAAGAACTCTCTATTTGTTTGAATGATGGTGGCTTCACGGGAACACCAATGCAGAGCCAAAAGACGACAGCTGTGACGTAAATAGAGGAAAAAGCAAACAGACTCGGTACTACGCGTTAAGGCAGCAACGGGACACGACGGTGGAGACGCCAGGCTGCAGGGAGAAACAATGCAGCAAGACAGAATGACAGATGAAAAAAGAAAGGTTACAAAAGCAGAACAGACTAGAAAGGCACTTATAGGATAATAATCCTTGCCTCTGTTTCTAATTATATCTGTAATACTTAAAGCTGAAAGGATTTTAGAAGGCCAATTTACTTTTCGTCCTCTGTGCCATTTTCTGTTGGCATTTGCCCCAAATGCCTGAAGACAAATGGCTGGTTTCAGCATCTGCTAACACATGCGTGCAGCTGGGGTGAAACACTGCCCAGGAAACTTCACAAGGGATGGAGCCAAACCAGGGATGGACACAGCCCCGGCAGACCAGGACAGGGCAGGGGGAGAGGGATGGGCACAGGGCTGCAAGTGCATAGCACTGGATGGCAGCACTCACTGCACCGGGTGGTAGGAAAATGAGCCACTGCCTGGGGCATGCTAACCACCTGCAGCAGTTTCCAGCTTTCTCCAGGATTTTAAAAAGGGCAAGGGTTTATTAGGGGAAGGCTGGTAACATTTCCCCACTGCTCTGTCTCAGCTTTCAAGTCTGGCTTGTTTGGTATTCTCTGGTCAACAAAACCCACAGGAAAGGCACCACGGCAAGCACAAGAAGAGAAGCATCCCTGGGGGTTAAAATCCACCCATGGTGGCCAGGGCAAGCTGGGCAGCCCCCATCAGACATGTCCCTGTCCTCAAGCCTGCCCAAGGAAATGCAAACCCAGCAATACCACTGCAGTGACTCTGGGCACCTTCTGGTGATGGTTTTAAACCAGAAAACTGCAGAACAACACCAGACTGGAAGTTAGACATCAGCTCAAAACACTGTGTACTGGATTAACCAAGCAGAGATAAAAATTGTAATCTCAGAGCTATTCGGAGCAGACTGCTCTGGAGAGGAAGCCGTACTTAGCTTATCTCCTCGCGAGCAGTAGTACTTCGGTTTCATCTGGAGTGCTGTCACTGTAAAGAGATGCAGTGCTCTGAGAATTTTAATGCCTTATGCCCTGCTTCAAGAAATCAACCCAAGTTTCAGAACACCAAAGCCTGTCCCAACAAGCAATCAGTACAAACCATCATAACTGGAAACACTTACAATTTGGAAATGCACAAACATAATGAAAAATGCAGCAGCACTGCCAGCACACTGAGAATTAATGCTGCTATCTGGAGGGAAGGGGAGCATCTCTACGCTCACTATTTGCTGCATGATTCACCTGAATCTCTCTGCTAATTAGCGTTTTCTACCAGAAGTAGGGGGAAGGGAAAGACTTTTGGAAAAGAAAAACTACACCAGAGATGTTGTTATAACAGTTCCGAATATTTCCAGTAATGCTTCAGATGCTGCAGTGAGAGATCTTACCCAACAGCTTTTGGAAACAAGGCAGTAATATTTATCATCATCACCTTCCCCAGCTCAGTATGCTGAAAGCTGAACAGAGAAAAAAAAAACAGACAGCCTTGGAACAGTTAAATGTTTGGGGGGGGTTGTTTTGGCTTATTACTGATAACTGAACCAAAGCAGGAAAACAGTCTGAGGGGACAGGCTGCACACACCGCACCAGACCTTGTCCCACAGCAAAGATAAACACACTTTTGCAAAAGGAGGAAACTGTTCCAACATATTGAGCAGACGTTCTTGAGATTTCTAAAATTATCTTTCCGACTGCCGAGCCTGAATCCCATACTCCTTACAAACAGCACTGCCCGAGACTCGTCCCCCTACAACACAATGTAGCGCCCCCATGGCCTGATACCATGGTTTGGTACATCAAGGACATACCTGCTCCTGGAGAGGGCTCTTCCAGGTGCTCTTTTCTTAACCAGAAGCTTATGAACAAGGGGCCCCACTGCTTCCTCAGGCAGCCAAGGGTCAGATCCCAAAATGAGGACAGATCAGAGCCAGTGTGAAATCAGAATGGTGCGAGGGGCTCAAACCAGCCACTTCCCAAAGCCACAGGGAAAGGCGTCAGCGCTACCGCGTTGCACTTGCAATTATTTTGAGCAATCAGCTTTAGAAAAACACTAATAAATAAGGTTCATTACTCCTTTCGCATAACAGTACAACTTGTACTTAACCTTCCTGTCACTAAAGAAATATTACATTTAAGAAAGCATCGCAGTATCAATTTAACAACTGAGCAAACAATACCTTCACGCTGTTATGCCTGTTGACCTTTGATTTACAGCTACATTTTTGTCAGGTTTCTTTTTTTTTTTTTTTCTCCCCCCTCTTTTTAAATTAAGATGCTTATATCCTGATGGGTAACAAAGTTCACTCTATTAAATTAACATCTGCCATCAATAATGCACTATCAGAGAGTCAAACATTTACAAAGCATCGAAAACAGGTGACCGAGCATTGAATGGTCTTCTTTTGGATAGGTTAAGAAATTAAAACCCAGTCAACACGTGAAAGCTAAACACTTTTTGCACACTTTTTTGGTCTGTGAACAGTGGGCTCCAAACACTTGGCTTTGGGGGTGCCACCAGAGGAGCCCAGTGGGACGGCGCAGGCTCCTCGCCGCGCAGAGGTGACCAGGCCGGACGCTTCATCGGCCTCGTGTGTAGAGCACTGACTGATCTTCCACAGCTATTTTGATTAAAATAAAGTTTTCGAGAGCAGCCCTTCTCCTTCCTCAGCCCCAGAGGAAGCTTTACACAGGGTTCCTGGAGACTAATCCTGCCCTTTCTCCCATTTTAAGACGGGAGGAAGAAGTTCAGCAGTTTCTTACACTACGTGAGTGTGGATATTAGCAGAAACCAGCCCATGGCTTGTATGGCCTTGGCTTCCCTGCCAGTAGGAGCAGTATGTGCTGGGTGAAAAAAGTTGTATTTCTTTGTGTGAACCCTTGTAGCTCACTGCTCTCATATGCAAGTACCCACTGTCACTTCTGCAGCATTTAAAAGAGGCAAAGGAAATGAAATGAAGACATTATCCTCTTAAAACAAGCGCTTTTTTGTGCTAAGGCCTTCAGTGAAGAAATATAAAACGCGATTGCAACAAGAGCTCGGATTGCTGTTTTAGACTCTAATGGCTTCATAACAGTAATTAAGGCTTCTTCCTGACTTCATAACTATGCCATAATGCATTTATCAAAAGCGTATTACCACAATGGACACATTCACTCTTCCTGCAATATTCTGCAGCTCCCTTTGGACACTATCAGTAAATAAAATCTTATGCGGTCCAATTAAAGAAAGCATAAATCCAAATCATTTCTCTGTGGCTATCTTTGTTTTGAACACACTGCTCTGTCAAATTTCTAAAGGGAGAAATGTGCAAGCATTTTGAATATAAAAAAAAAAATCCCCAGAACAACTCCAGGATGCTGAGTCTTTCTTTTCTTAAGAGCCATAGGAAGGAAGGAGGAGCATTACTCAGGAGCTTTGTTTTTATCACAGAAGGAGAGGTTTTGACAGCAGAGAGACTATTGTCAAGTGCATTTGGACTCACGTCAAGTTTCTGCCTTGACAAATTGGACTGGGAGCCCTCTCACAGTGAAAGTGCACGAGAGAACATAACATGCAACGCAGAGCCATTTCTCCACTTCAGCGAGCAGCAGAAGGGAATTACAGACCTCTCCCCCTCTACAATTCCCTCCAGCGGGCTGCAACGAGCCCAGCAGAGCAGCAGCGCTCCGCAGGGAGCTGCTCACGTGCATGTGTCCTCCCACCAGCCCCCTGCCCACGCAAACCCCACTATTTTATTGTGGGGAACACACATCGCTGCTGCCAGCTGAGCTGCAGGAGAAACGGCACATGTGTGAAGCTCACACTGTGTAATGACTGCTACCAAAAGTGCAAATGCAAGTGGGTGAGTATTGGCATGAACTATGCTGAATGTAGCTAAAATTAGGGCTGGCAATATGGAGAATCCATAATATCCTCTGCACCTGGGTAGCTCTGGGGACTCGAGCCCAAACATGCTTTAACTGGAGGCTGGAGGGAGGGGAAAAAGAGGGAAGATGCAAAATACACATGACCTTCTTCACCATTTTTTTCCTACCCAGCAGAAGGGATTTTGCATTAGCTACCCTGCAGAAACAACAGCTAGGGTGGAGATATTTGGGAACACATTATCATTTCTTTGAGCAAACGAGAGATATTTTAAACCAAAGTGGTACTCAGTTCCAGCAGCAATTCTCAGTCCTTGAGATACTCTTTTTGCTATGTACTTCTCCCACATCTCTTTACCACTACCCTAGGAAAAATTTGGCAATTTGTTTAAATATAGATCCATTATTATTGAGTACTCAAGCCAGAAGTAGCAAAACCTACTTCACATAAGGGAAGCAGAGTGCTTACCATCCCTTACTAGTTAATCTGTGTTCAGTGCAGAAGGTTTTATAGCAAGGAGCTCTGACTCCTCCTTGGTGCAAGGACAGCTGTGGGCAGGAACCAGACCATGACTTTTCACAGTATTTCTGCTCCTCTAAATTTAGTACCTATGCAAAAACCACCACCGAATTTCCCTAGCAGCACCGGAGAGGTGAGGCACAGTGAGCTCTTTGGTTTTTTTGTCTCTGCATTGTGGGGAAAGGGGCTGGATCTCTCAAGAAGTCTTCTAGAAATCCTGTGGGTGAAAGGAGAGAGTACTAGAACTGGCTGCAGCAAATGAAAAGTGTAATTCAACATACTGACACGTGCCTCACCAAGGTGTTCTATTAGCTACAGAGGAAGGAGCTGCACCAACATCTATTTAAAGAAAAAATAAAATAAAACCCTAGGGACAGCATTATCCAGGGGCTGTTCCTGAGGCCACCAGCCAGAAACCGACTACCAAGCTTTCATTCAATAAGGTACTGCCACAAGAAAATTACCTCTTGGTGCTAATGGGCTCTTAGTTATAATCCACCTCTTTGAATAAGGAAAAAAAAGCACTTATCAAGGAATTTACTACAGATTTCCTTTAATAAGTCCTTCCCCCATTCAGTGTTTCCCAACAGGAGCTGGCCTACCAACTACCATCACCAGTAATTCTTCCCCACCAGGGAGACAGTAAAATAAAGAAATTCAGACCATACAAATGCAGCTTTCATCTTGGGAGCAAGTTATTAGGGGCCTTCTCGCTGCCTGGCTGACGTCTGTACCCACCGCTGGCCCCTTCCTTCTCCATTAACTGCTTGCAGAGGTAGAAAAGAAGAAATGCTGAACACGTAAGGTGCAGTCAGAGACTCAAGATATACATACTCATTTAGCTTTATTTATAGTAGCAATTATTTTAGTTAGTTAGTTTTATTTACACTAAGAATAATAGGCCCAAAGGCTCCTGGCAAAAGCATCCTGGTAGGGCAGCTGGCTAAACCGCCATCGTGCTGTGCCAGGTATTCCCTATCCGAATTGCCTACTCTTGGCATATCCCAGAAAAAAAAAAAAAAAAGTCGAAAAAAAAAAAAAAAGATTCCCCTCTAATTTCCCAGAGCTCCTGAGACTTCCTACCTGCTTGGACTGCTCTCTGCCAGCTCCATGTCGCTGCCAGCCCAGATCTCTTGGCCAGTGCCCTACTTTGAGAGTGCATGCGGGGCAGCCAGCCTGCAGGAACCCCGCAGAGCTATCAGCGGGGCTGCGCAGGGAACGCACCAACAGGTTCCTATCCAGAGCTCAAAATGCCTGGAAACCCCCTTTATTTCACACTTCTGCAGCAGGTGGTGATGGAGCACATTGTGCACACTTGCAGCGGGGTGAGCACACGGAGCCTCCCAGGGACAAGACCCCCGGACAAGAGCTCGACAGCAGCTGCGTGGCACGATGAAACGCCCGAGAAAACAAGCACTGCCCAAGCTACAACCCTTCTGCAGGGTTCTCGCATCCCCAGGACATCACACTGCTGCAGAGAAGCAGCTTGGACAAAGCTGGGCTGCTCGATTCAGGCTCTGGACGGCTGCACCCATGAGGACGGGAGCAGAGGCAGAAGCAGCAGCCCTGGGGCTGAGCCAAGAGCTTGCAGGGCAGGGAATAACATCGGTTTTTCCTCAAGCAAAGCCCAGCCTGGCAACTTTTGTTCCACTGTCCTTCAAGTGCATAAACACGCTCCTCTTAAGGAGTTTACCAAGAATAAAGGAACTAACTCTAATAAAGTTTTATCGCTTCCTACACCCGGTCCTCAGGGGAGGACCAGCAAAACTTTGTGGGCAGCCCTAGCAAGCGTCTGAGATTACGCTGGGACACATCTACAGTGGAAAAATAGATTCCTGCTGATATGCTGGCAATCGGAAGCGTTAAACATATTCAAGATATGTTTAGCCCCAAACCAGAAAGGAAAAAAAAAAAAAAAAAAAAAAAACCTTCGCCCTCACTTATAAGCTGGTCACACCCTTGAGTTCCCAAGAACTCATAAAATCCTCACAATCCCTTTGGAAAGGAACCACAGGCTGCCCTGCAGCCAGGGAAGCACGAGGTTTTGCAAGTGGAAGGGAAGCCACAAGGAACCAGGTACTGAAGGGCAGGCAAAGAGCACAAATTCATGTCAGGGCCCAGCTACAAACACAAAGGAGTAGAAATCAGAAGGGTTTCTGCCCCTTATATCCACAAGGCACTTTATGCAAAGAAAAGCACAGCGCTTTATTTATACAGAAACCTTCTTTTCAGCCCGCACCACTTAGCTATCTATTATCAACCCCAAAACAACAGGGCACAGGAGGCTGCTTTAGTGAACAGCACGAGCAGGAAACACAGAGATGTGGAGCAAGATTTAAAGCTCAAATGATTCAGGCACTGTATTTTACAGGAGGTCATTCCCTGGGCCTTTCTACTTCATTTATCAAATTACATTTGAATTGGTGCAGTCATCCTGATTCAAGAAACCATAATGCACCTTTCCCCTTCAAAAAGGGGAAATAAATACTTTATTTTCAAAGCATTTTGTGCCAGAGGATCTCAAAGTCCTTCCCTGCCACTGTGCTTCATAAAACCACGGAGGCAGCCAGCTGCTTACCTGCGGACGGCCGTCAGAGGTGCCAAGAAGTGCTCTGCCTGGGGTGGCCGGCATCTCACAGCCAGTATTTAGCCCCTATGTGAGCCACTTACCTGGGCTGCTGCCCATAACAGCTGGGATCTCACAGCCATAATGTTTTTCTACTGCTTCTACTCAGAAACACCCCGGTGTTTGCTCAGGAGCCGTCCCATCACGAACACACACGCTGCAGCTCCACGGCAGCGGAATTTCTGCAGAAAGTCAGCGAGAGCAGTGCTGGCTTGCCAGCCACCTGCACCACCTCCCCCTTTAACTCCAACCCAGAGGCATGTTACAATTGCATTATTCCTGCTAAATAAAATTATTTTCCCCTGTTCCAAGACATAAAACAACCGCGTTATTATAGTCATAGCTACCGTGATTTAATAATTTGAACAAAAGACACATACAATGATAGGAGCATATTAAGTAGCCCAGCACTTCATTACAGCTGGAACCAGCATTTATGATCCCCGAAACCAAAGATGGTCTTGAAAATTATATGCCCAAATGCGTCACTTCAAAATTACAACTTAATCATATAATATTCAGCACAGAGCTTTAAAAAAAGCTGATCGCCTTTTGTTTTTTTTTTTTTTTCCAGAGTGAAGAAAAGCCCTGAGATAATAAATCATTTAATGCATCGGTGGAAGCAGATTACTTACGAAACAGGATTTGCAATGCAAAAAGTGAATCATGAAGCATCACCTTCACACTTCACCCTTCCTCACGCACGGCTGCTGAAGGCTGCCTTCCCAGCTCGCCCACCGCCTCCCACGGCGGGTCAGGGATGGGGCCAGCAGCCCATTTCTCCAGCATCCCCCTGCACAAAAGGGTTTGTCACGCTCTCGGAGCCACGCGAGGAACGAGCTGAAGCACAGGCCAGCCGCCCCAAATCCCCAAGTGCCACGAAAGCCCTAGGCCAGCTCCAGCTGTACGGAGAAGTTAATCTAGCAGAACGCTTTGGGCACTTAGCTACAGCCCAAATCCAGTTCTTCGCCAAGACCGAGGACAATATGTTATTAACTGAAGTTTAATTATATCCACAAACATACATTTCTAGCTGAGGCACACAACCGCAGCTCTGTAGATTTGTTTGCTCTTCTAGTGGTCCCATTAAGAAATTAGTTTTGTGCTCACTTTCGTAGTCCAGAACACGCATTTATCTGGGATTCAATTTGCTCCTGTTTTGTTTCCATAGGAATTTCACTGGTTTCATATTAATTAAATTATGCCAGCAACAGACAACACTTCACAAAGGACCCTCTAATCAGTGGCTAATAAGGGCGGGCTGTAATACTGCATTTGTGTAAAATTGGTAAGATTATTTTCAAAAGACAAAGCACAGCCTCAAAGAACACGCTGCTGTCTCCCCACCTATCAAGCGCAGAAATTAAGTAGATCTTAATTATTACGTTTGCAATGCTTTGGGTAAGGCGCGATCGATTTCCAACCAGTATCGCTTCCCTGTAGGAAGAAGAATGGAGCTACTCGTAATATATGGACGATGCATTTTGCTTTGATGAGAAAATCTGCAGGAAGAATGAGTCAGCAGCAGACACCTAGCCAGGTCTCCACAGCCAAGCAACAACTCTACGGGAGCCTCAGCGCGGAAGCCTTCCCACTCCGAAAGACCCAAGTGTAAGAAAATTGCGTCGAAAGGTTGCCCACTCTCCCCAAAACAACCCGATAACCCAACTGCCACAGAGGCAAGGCAGCTAGCTCTGCATGTTTTAGATCTTCCCACACTCTTTCAAGTGCATCGAGTGCATGTGCGAGCGAAGAGCGCGCGCTCCCTTTCTAATGGAGGGGGCAGAATTCAATTAATGACACCGATCTTTAAAAGTCAGCAGAGACTGCACAAATGGCTCATTCGGGAAATTTTTCTTTCTGAAAGCTTCCGTGCACCATAATAAAGCAACCATTGCAGGCATTCATTTATTAATACAGAAAGATTTATTTATGAGAGATCTGCAATCAGCTTAACCTCTGAAAGCGCAGCCTGATGTAGCTTAGCCCCTGGCTAGAGTTTCTCGGCTGCTTTTACGTCAGGAAGCGGCGCCCATCAGCTCCGGGGTGAGCTGAGCACAGCCCAGACAACACCCGAGCACTCGCTCGGGCTCGAGGCTGCCAAAGGCAGCGGGCTCCCAGGCTCTGCTGCGATGCTGGGCTCTGACACAGCAGAGGGACAGCAGGTAAGGAGAGCTAGGAGGTGGCAAAGCCTTCACAAATGCCCTGGTGCAAGCCTTGGGAGCTAGAGAACGCTGGCTGCTTTCCTTAAAGGCTGCTAACTCAAGGCTACGTTACCCAAACCCTGCCCTCCTGCTAGAGGCAGCCCGCTCTCAGCTGGTCGCAGCACAGAACAGGCAGCACCTGCACATCACCAGGTCTCTGCTGGGCACAGCACTGCCAGAGCCACCGGCAGCAGGAGGTTGGCAATGACAGAGGCACTTTATTCCAAGCAGCAGTACAGTAAGTTCACTTTTATTCAGGACACAAGCTAGCTTACATTTAAGAGAAAGGGGAAGAGAATGGCACAGGGAGTTACTTCAATTCGTAACAGGCAGCTACTAAGAAATGAGGAGGGAAGTTCTACCAATTTATTTTTTATTTTTGGAGATGTTCTTCCAGCATTTCACAAAGCCCAAAGAGTCAGTAAAAGCATACTTCAGGTCTTTAAGGAAGCAGATCCACATACCACCTCAACAATCTCTTATAAGAGACAAGCCCAAATGAAAGCACTGTCCATTTTCCAAGTATCTGGATCCCAGCCTTCCTCAGCTTGGCTTTTATCACTAGCAAACAGCCATGGTGATAACGGTGAGGCTGAGGACAGCTGCCTGGAGAGACAGCGGGGACTGCTGAAAGCAGTACGAACTCAAACACGTCTCACTATATCAAATTCAAAAGCAAGAGCAGATTTTCCACCCACAGTAGCCCAGGACCATAGTTTTCCTTCCTGCCTTCCACCCATCCTGTTTGGGGAACTCCTTCATCCCTGGCCTCAAAGGGCAGAAAGCAGCCATCAGCACAGACGTGAGCACCCTGCAGCCCTTTCAGCACACCTAGAGGGCTGGGCCAACCCCTCCAAGTTATCGCAGTCCGGCTCTGCAGGGCAGCAGTGCCCTACACACCATGGCCTTGCCAAGAGAAACCCTCCCTGCCCCGCTGCTCCTGGCTCCGCACAACGCAGGCGCTGGTACTGGGCCAAGACTGAGCATCCGTGTCCTCAAAACACAGGGGGAGAGGGAGAACTGCTCAGCGCTGCCTCGAACACGAGAGCCAACAATTACAGTGGATGACATCTTGCATGTAAAAAACCTTTGAGATGTTAATGTTTGTCAGCCCCATCACTGTGTCTCCCCCAGAGCCTCTCCCCTGAACTCCAGGAAAAAGCAGCAGGGTGCTCAAAGCAACGGGGAGCATGGGCCAGAAGGGTGACATGAAACAAACGGCTCAAGAAGCTTGTTCCACATGCAGAGGACGTTACCAGGAAGGACAGAAAGTAGTACTGAAAGAGTCCACCTGAACGAACAGCACCAAGTAATTGCCTAAGAGGCATCATGGTCAACACAGCTGCCAGGTCCACAAGCCACAGGGATGCCCTTGGCCGCTGCTGATGGGGCAGCAAAAGGGACAAGAGGGCTCAAAAATCCTCGAAGGGTTAGCAGCTGGGGAGCAGTCACCTCCCAGGGGCTGGGGAGCCCCTAAACCACCCCGACAGGAGCATCTCTGCCCACATCCCCTGCTCCCGCCTCACGCGGTAGCTCCTCACCAGCGGCTGATTAAAGCTTGCACTGACATCTGAGGACTCAGAGGCAAATCGAAAACCCTACACTTCTTAATCTGATTCATGCTTTTTTAATGACTGGAGTTGGTATCATGCGGAAAGCATCTTTTGCAAGACAGTACTTTGACCACTGCTGTTCATAAATATAAAAAGACTTGCTAATGCTTTGCTAAACTCCTCGCAGAAGTATTTATATCAGCACCCCTCTATTTTTTCCAGCAATAATCTAATTCATGTGCCTCTTATCTTAGCTATGAAACAGAATGTTAAATCCAAGATCACAGCTCATTTAGATAAATGGGATTGGGCACATCCAGCAAATCATTCCTGCTGTGACATTTCTACTATTGACAGAGTTAGTTCCAGACCCAGCGTGGGCAGGGAACTGGGAGGACTCGCACACTTCAGCACAGTCCCTGCCCCTCTTTGAGGTTAAACAGGAACAGCCAAATTTTCAAAAGGGCCTGTACCTGGGTCTGGGCACATGTTAATAAGCGTTCTGGCAGCCCTTCCCAGAAATAACCTTCAGCAGTTACCTAGAAACATAATCCATCAAAATAAACCTCATCAAAAAAAAAAAAAAAAAAAAAAAAAAAACTTTTTACTGGTAGATTGCATTCTAGCTATATACAGAAGAATTAGTACCCAAACTAAAGCCATTGATCAAGGAAATGAAGCAAATTAATTTCAAGATTATTTCCTTAGACAGTTCATATATAATCACAAACAGTGCTGGCTGAAAGCTTCCCTTCCATCATTCTTTGTTACTCGACCTCAGTCCTTAAGAGCAAACCCGAACCTCACAGACCTGTACAAGACCTCAAAGCACCCAGGGGAACCTCAGGACCTGGTAGGCGATGGCCTGAAGCGAGCCTATTGCTCTTGAGCTTAGCACCCAAATCATCGGGAGCAGATTAACCATTCTAGCCGAGTAAACTGAAAGTTCTCCTTCAGCACTGGGCCATTCCCCTTTTTTCTAGAGCTCCTTCCCCATGTTCCTTTCTAATCTGAATAAATACGGTATTTGCATCTCCCTCCTCTTATCCTCTTTTTTTTTCTTCAAAAAAAACAAAAAAAAAAAAAAAAAGCAAACACGACTGCTGGGATGATGCAGATACAGCACGAAGATTTTCTTCAGATCCTTGGAGCGCTCCTGATCTGCATATTGATTTTTAGTCATCATTCTTCACAAACAAGCTGGATACACAGGAGGGTTTGTCAATAGATCTGCTGGAGCAGCTTTCTGCCTGCTCACAGCCAGCGGGGCCGGGCACGGGGACTGAAGCAGACTCACTGTGCAGTACTAGAAGTGGTGCTTTTTGGATCACTTGAAGCTTTCGAGCAGACACGCAGACAGAAGTGGTCGCAGCCAGTCAGCCACACCCGTCACAGTGCTTTCCGTGCTAGGGTTATCTCACTGATAACCTGCAGGCACCCCAGGGACAGCCGAGCCACGTGCACATCCCCACGCGGATGTTTCACGGGACATAAACCCAAACTTGGCTGCAGCACGCGATTTCCCAGCATTGCTCCCGAGCACTGCGTGAGACATGCTCCGCTTGGTCTTCAGAGGAGAAACCAGCATTGATTTAGGGGAGCAGACGTGCTTCGTATATAGATGCAACACAACTGCTTGCTAATACCCATTAACAGCTGTACACCTTCCTAAGAACCTGATTTTGAGCCAAAGGAAACGCAACTCACTATTAGGACAAGGATCTCTAGACCCACACGCTGCAGAAATTAAGTTACTCCTAAATCAGGGAGCTGGTACTCCACTCAGCCCCATCACAGGTGGTCTGCTTCTAGGAATTTAACAGCTGTGGGCCAAAGAGACACACAATTTCAGGATTTCCATACGTTCTCTTACTCGGGTAAAATTCACACACTAACCCTTAAGCACTTGCTGGCTCTGGATCCACGTTCAGCCCCTGCTGCCCTCGGAGGGAGGTGTGGTGGCTCCACCTATCTAAAGTCCTAGGGCGGGTTCTGCTCAAGTCTACAAAGTTTTGCTTTTGGCTTCAGTAGCAGTGCAATAAGACTCTAAATAGGTCCACGGACAATAACGTAGAGCAACCTGAAACGAGTGCAAGAAACCAGTAGTAGGAAAGAGAAGCTCCAAGGAGCGTAGTTTCTGCAAATAAGGTTGTTTTCTTGCAATAAAAAGATGTTAAACTTCCCTCTTATCTGCATAACACCAAACAGCCTTTGCTTCCCAAAGGCTTTAAGGCAGCAGTTTTCAGTTACCTTTCCCCCACCTCGACCTCCCCTGGCATTCCTGCTCTTCCTCAGCAGCCTCCTGGCAGCCCCTGGGAGGTCTCACTGGAAACCATTAATTAAGTACGTGTTTGTCCTGGCTCTTTCACAGTTAGAAGGACGTTTAACAAGTTAACCCCACATTTCTTTTCTCTGTCTTACCAGCAGAGTTTTGGATGACTAATCAAAAGACTGAATATATTCTAAAGATCTAATTCCCCCTTCACTATTTATGCCAGGCAATGTCACTTTGACACTAGGCTGGCTTTCGACTGCAGCAAACTTTCCCACTTAACAGCCCCATAAAACCAACGTGCTCTTACCAGCAGACAGAAGTGCTTTTCGCTCCATCTCTCCCTCTCCCGAGTCAGCTCCAACTGTCACCAAAACCACAGTAAGCATTTTCCTCCTTGGGAACTGTGTGTTCTTGCAGTAATATTCAGTGGACCAGAAGAGTCTGGCATGAGAAAAATATCTGATTTCTTGGACTAACTGCCAGAGAACCTGTCTTGGCCAGATAGTTATTACCACCAAGAACTAAAAATTCAGCTGAGTAGGTTAAAGATGCCCTCGGCAACTAATACTGGCATTGAAAACAGTGATCAAGCATTCAGCCACTGCAGATAACAGCTTCGGGGCCAACGACTGCTCCTTAAAGAGTGCTTCTTCCTGCAGTTATTTGTAACCGTGAGCAAAACGTTCACTCTGTAAGTTAGTGCAAAGATGTGCAGAACTCCCAGCCGTGAATCGCTACCCCTACTTCAGTAAAAAGAAAAGCAGTCAATAGCTGTGCAAGAACCTTTCATTTTTATTTTTTTTAATCTGTTTTCAGATTCGAACCAGTATTTTGGCTTAAATCAGACTAAGCATTTAAAGATTGAATTTATTGTTTTTTTGTGCAGTTCGTACCACCTTAGACCTACCTTGAACCTTGATGTACTGACCCTGGGAGCATCCTGCACATCTTCCCCTGCAGGGCAGAGAGCTGCTGCGCTCAGATGGCGAACGGCTCGCCCACGTGGCCCTCAGCCGTGGCAGGGACCGCTACCTCTGGGCAGCACTGAGGAATAAGAACTGACTGACTTGTAGGAGACAAAACAGACACAAACCAGTTTCAAACCAGCTTCCTAAAAACCTGCTCAAGGCAAGTTTCCCCCAGATCATTTCAACCATGTTTTCGCTTCCCAAAAATTGTGCTTGTGTGTTGGAAAAGATGAAAACCATCTCTGAAAACTTCCCAACAAGTTACCTCTCCACCCTGTTCTGCCTCTCTAAGGAGCCTTCAATCACTTCATGAACCATCCCTTTCCACCATGCGTTAAGGCATCACAAAAGTGAGTCTTCAAGCACGTGTCCTGCTGTCTGTCCCCTTCAGGAAGGGTCCTACCCCACTTCACGGAAGGTTGCCATTGGGAATTTTATCAAAAATTACACAGCACCTGCTCTGTGCTATGCTCAGGACACCCTTCTCTACAGAGCTTTTCCATGAGGGGTTGTTCATCAGGTCTTTTTTTTTTTTTCTTCTTTTAAAAGAATCTGGGCCAAGTCATCCCTGCTGTAGCTTTAATGACGTCAATGAGCTACAGCAAGGGTGAAATTGGGCCATTATTTTTTATGTCCATATGTCACGTGCCCATTAAAGAAAAAAAAATGCGAAAGAAGATCAAGCAAGAAGAGTTATTGAATCAAAAGACTATCCTGTGCAAAGATTAACATCTAGATGTGGAAAGTTTCTCTTTTGTTCCTGCTGTGCATTTATAAATGTAATAGTTTATGGAAAAAGAAATACTTCTGTAGCGTTAAGGTAAATGCAAGCTCTGCAGTGACAAATTATATTCACATTTTATATCCTGTTTTGATAAAAGTAACAAAAAAAATCTTTACCAGGAAAAGGCCTCTTCAAAACTCAACAGAAGAAGTGACACAGTTGCCAGTAACTGTTCATTTCTCCCCAGTAAGCCAACATTAATCATACCCTGCATACCACCAGCCAGTAATAAAGGCCGCTGGACCTTGTTTTGAGCTCATTTCTTAGTAAAACCTAACCAGGATTATACAAATGTCAAAATCAAAACATATGAAACAGAAATCTACACCTAAGCGATGTTTTCTGTGAATGCTCAAAGCCCTGAACACCAACGTGGAAAGGAACACAGCTGGGGAGACCAAGCCCACCAGATGTAGGGCGCCGGGCGTGAAACGCAGCCGTAGCAGCCACCGCAGCCCATCTGCCTGCTGCCAATCGGGGCAGAATCTCAAACCACACAACGTGCCTGGAGCAGGCGTGCACGATGTATTTTCCACTGACCGTGCCCCAGACCATCGGGTCCTGCCCTGGGCTGTCAGCAACGACTCAGCCCGGCCAAACCACAAGATGCATCACAGCCAGCGAGACCCACGGGCAGAAATTCTCAGCCCCATATTTAAAAGCTCGCTTTACTCATACGCTCAAAGGTCACTTAACACATTAATGCTGTTCATTCATCAGCGGTAAAATTACTCACCACTATGCTTACAGAGTCCTATCAATATGCCTTTAAAGCTGGACAATTTTTTGGAAGCATCCAGGGACAGCACTAGATCACAGGAGCGTGGTGTCCAGAACCTCTCCTTCATAGGTGACTTTTCATTCAAAGCTTATTAAGAGATTCCTCTGAAATCCTTGAGTCTAATTCTCTAACCCTCAGCTTTAGTCAAAGACTGTCTTTTTCCCCAACTGCTCTCACTCATAATAACAAGTTGTTTATTTTCACAATAAACCAGAACAATTTGGGGTTTTGCTTTTTTTTGATCCCTACCCCCCCCACACCATTCCAGCACCAAAATCAAAATAACTTGAGATGGAGAACGTGTGACCTCCCAAGCCTTTATTTACAGTGTCACAAACCACAGGGGAAGGATCTGTCCGAGTTTTCCAGCTGGAATGGGAACAGCAGGGAGAAACGTGCTCTCGTTTTTGCGGCCGTGATATTTAACACATCACAGGGAAGGAGGATGGGGAAGGGGAGGAGAATTAGAAGCACGTAACGATGCCATAGAAATACTGGATGAAGAGGTCTCAGGCATGTAGGTTCATGCGATTACATCCTATCACCCCAGAAATAAACAGCTTTATGCATGCAAATGTAATTACAAAGCCATTCTGACACACGTTTATTGGTGCTGCTTCTTGACTTCCACATTACATGAGATCAGAAGATACAGAAGCCTTCTGGACTTTGCCAGCCATGAATTTTTATTAGACCTCTAATGATCTTGCTTCATGCTGCCACCCCCCAAAACTGCTACAACAAAGCCTTCATCAAAAACAAGAAGCCTAGAAGCAGTGGAATCTGCCTCAGCTATTTAAACAGCGCAGACAAACACAAGCGAATGAGGTTTAGGTCTATAGAAAGTTACTTGCAGCAGGAAACCGTCAGTTTGTGGTTAGAGCCACACCAGTGTTACAGCTCTTTCCTCCCAGTTAAATACGTATGTCCAAACAGTTCCTCATGTCTAGGGCTTCTATTATAAAAAGGAAGAAAAGGACTGAGGAAAAAAAGAAGAAAAGCCACCCTAGATCCACCAGAAATTTCACATCAGACCATTCAGGAGACTACCTTTTTTTAACAGGGATATTTCTGTGCCTTTCCAAATATTTATGATCTGGACGGTCAGGTCTAACTCAGCTCACCTGTAACCACCTCCTACCCATACAAGGCCCCCAGTTCCCCTCCCTGACCTGCTAACAGCCTGGCCCCATAACGCGTGTCACCCGAACCCGTAACCTTTACACACTGAGGTACGGGAACACCGCGGTTGTAGTGCTGTTATGCTGCCAAACAGGGTTCCCCTCCTTGCTGGCACGGCAGCAGCCCTCACCCAGCTTTCTGAAGCGTTATCACCTCAATCTAACTCACTGTACAGTGTTTTGCAGTATGCGAAGGATCCAGCTTGACGACAGATTGCACACAATTCAGGCAGTTTCCTTAAAGTCAGCCCTCACAAGGGGTACTATCGGCATGTCACAGGTCATGCAGCAAGGCCCCCGGCAAGTACAGGGCACAGAAAAAGTACAATTCAGTCCCAATCTGTCTCCATGTAGAAGGGTGCAGGGCTCTGGGAGCGTAAAGCCACATTCTGCCTCTTCTGACAGAGAGGCACTAACTCTTCCCATCCAGCTTCTGCTCTCACAGAAAGGGAAGAGGCAGAGGCAGTGCAGTGTCCCTGGACAGCTGGAGGCAGGATGCTGAGGGACAGAGCAGGCACCTCCACGGCTGCATCAGCACCCTCCACGTCCCCTTACCATGCTGCTTCCACAAGCCAGCTTCTCACTGTGGTCCCACAGCCACAATAGGAGAATTGCAGGCGTTCAGATCCTGCTCTGCCTTTCTGCTTCTGCTAGGGATTCAGGTTGCTTTCCTAGATTTTTAAATAATTCCATACAAAATACTCCCAGGGGTGACTTCCAGAGGACTGTCCTCCCATTATTTTTGCTCTGTCCTGCTTCAAAGCCTCCAGGCTGCACAGGGATGCTGGTAGAATGCTACAGCATTTTCCTGTGCTGTGGACATTGTTATTCAGCCCTTTGTTTTCATGAATGCTGCATTCCCTGATGATGTTTAAAACCCATTTTTCTTCTTATGTTCCTCACCTGCCAATCCAGGGACATTACTTGCTCTCCAGCGATGCAAGAGGCATGAATTTGTTTCACTGGGAACACACCGAAGGCACTTTTCCCCTTACCCGCCCAGGCTCTCAACAACCACTCGGGCACCTCTTGGAGAGGAAGATCAGCCCTGCAGAGTGCTGAGTCCTTCAGGCAAGTGAAAAGAGCCGTGCCACAGTCCCAAAGCCATGAGAACCTTAAACATCGCTAAGGATTGCAGTTCTTTGCTGTTACTGCTAATTCAGAGAAATGTTCTCCTCTACAACACCCTACAGGGGAGCAAGGGGACATCGAGTGATCTATGGCAAGGGAGGCATAGTTTTTGAGACAGAGATGTCCTCCCTCAGCATGGGAGCACAAACTCACATGGCAATTAATGCCACTACATCAACTCCTCTGGTAAAGCTGCTGACAGCGGCGTCTGTTCCCGGAGAGACCTGTCCACAGCTCCACCACAGGGCTGCAGTGGGCAGAAGAAAAGCCGCTGAGCTCTCTCAAGAAAATTAGGTATCCCACCGAGGGACAAGCTGCAGCATCATGAGCAGCCTACTCGAGCCAGCCCTGGGCTCTGCTGATGCTAAGAGAGGCTTCAGGGAGGGAATCAACACAGGGAAGGGCAATGAATTCACCGGGAGCCAATTTGCTGACAGGAGATAATTAAAGTATTCAAGTGACCCTTAATTTTCAAGGATTTCAGGTATTGCACATTAATACGAAGCTGGTGTCACTGTGATTTCAGTATAACTGCTGCAACTTGGAAATGTGTTTTCAATTTCTCTGGATTTCCTCGGTCTGATGTGTGAGCAGTCTCAGATCCAAACTCATTTACCCCTTCTCTGTTCTTCCCAGCAATCCATGACTCTTAAACCAAAAGTTGGGAATTTCGAGTTTTAGCATCCTGCAGCAAAACTGCAAAATTGCTACATCACTGTGTCACTGCAAAGAGAAACCTTTGGTGGAGTTAACAGTTAAAAACACTTCTTGACAGAGGGGAAAAAAATAAGCGGCAATGAACTCACTGGAGGAAAGTAAGGAGATGCAAAACTACCCATTCTGGTAGTTTAAAGGCTGACACCCCATCTACTGAAAAAAATTGCTGTTCAGCCACTAATTTTCTGTTCAGATTTAAGAGCACGATACACGCTTCTAGAACTCACATAAAGGAGGCTTTGCAGGAGCTGGAGACACACAAAGTGAACCCATAAGCAATACTCCAGAGGTTAGAGCACAAGGAAGTAGCAGGTACATACATTCATAAAAAGCAAAAGAGTCTCTTAAGATTTACATCCCCATCTACACTCTACTACAGAAGTTTGGCATGGCAATCCTCTTGAAATGTAAAGCAAGTTAGAAGTTCAGAGGATGGGAGGAAAAAAAAAAAATGAGGGAGGTAGAAATGAACAACGTTATGGCAGCACCATGGGCTGCATGCTGTTTATTTCAGTACAAATAAAATGTAATAAGGTTAAGATTTTTATTTTTTTTTTTTAGGGGGAGACGCACAGAATATTTAAATACACACACAAAGTTTATGTTAATTGCACATCCTGCACAGCCATTTTCCCTTTTGATTTATTTGTTTGAAGGATTTAAAATAAACAAGAAGACTGACTGACCAGAAAAAGGGGGGGAGCATGAGTTTTCCTCAAAAAGAGGTTTATCACCAACACATGTCTACGTAATTTAAGCCAACCACGTCCTGTGGCTGCCAAGCCCTTCTCAAAGGCAACTTGTACAGCCTTTCTTCCAGACTCCATTTTATCATGTTTCCCCTTGGCGGATATTCAAGTGGAACCCAAGCTAAGGTTAATCCCCTCTCTCACCAGCAAGCGAGTATCCACCGGCCTCATTACCATTCTCCCTAGTAACATGTAAATGTTTTCTTTTTCTAGTATAGGAGAGAAAGAACAGCCATCCAGCTGAACTGCCAGAACCTACCTTCTGCAAAAAATCTCTCTAGATGCTTCTGAATGCAGGAGGGAGCGGAGACAGCACTGCTGGAAAAGGATGTCACTGTTGGTCCACATGTGTCAACATCCTAAAGAAAGATAAAGCACAGTTGCTTAACTGCCTTGCCCATGGGAAATCAACAGCAAGACTAAAGCTGCATTATTTTCACAGTTATACCATGCTAATGGCTCCTATGCAAACAACATACAGCTACAACGTTTTATAATTGCACATCAGAGTTGCTCTGCAGACATCCCTCCGGTATGTCAGAAATTCAATACGTGATGGTAGGCGGCAATGAGCACCTCAGGGATTTAAAGTGCGTTCCAAGCTATGAGTCATCGCCATCTCTAACTCATGGAAATTTAAAAAAAAGAAGAAAAGAGGGAAGAAAAACACACACACACCGCACTGACCACTCGTTCGCTCGCTCTGCACAGTATCACAGCTTCCCCCCAAAGCGTTTCCCTTTTAGGTAGAGCGTTGAATGATTTTCACGACGGGGAAACCATCACAAACCTCACTCCAGATGAAAATAAAAAAAAATAATCATTAAAATCAAAAAGAATAAAAAAAATCAACGTAGCAGCATTCTTCCAGACAGCTCCCTGGGGAGCGGGCAGGATCCCACGTCCCAGCAGCGGAACCAGAGCCACCTCTGCAGCCACCCCCAGTCCTTTCACCGCGGTGGGGCCAGGCCCGCAGGACAGCAAGGGCAGGGTATGAAGCAGCAGCACCCACGCAGCTCAGAGCTGAGAGACACCAGGCCAAGGCGGCCCTTTACACCTCATCTCACCACCACCGGCTTCCCTCCAGGGCTGTTTTTGTCGGGGGAGCCGGGGGGAACTCTTGTGGTTTGCCTCGCCACGCCGGGCAGCACGCTGCGCTCCTGCAGGACTCCTCCTGCAGAGTCCCTTCGTTACCAGCAGCCTGGAAGAACTATTTTTAATGCTGCTTTTACAGCATCTGGCGAGCACTTCGGGTCACACACACGCACACGTGCTCCCCCCTCTTAAATCCTCCCAAGGACGTTCAAGTTCCTTTAGGTCTTTTTAATTTCTCGGCCTTTATTTCTGCCTTCGATCTTGTCCTCGGTTGCTCTGCCCCTGCTGTCACCCAGGTGGGGGCCAGGACAGGGACAACCAGAGCACCTGCAGCCTCCCCCTGATGCCAGGCAGCCACAATATTCCTGTCCCTTTTGAGGATGGGTGCAGCCATCCCCCCTGACAGCAGGAGCTGTGGTTTGCACTACAACATGCAAATCCGGGTCTGCACACACACAAAAAGAACTGGACTCAAAATGCCAACGAGAACGAGGCCTCTGCCCTTCCCCTGCACACTCCATGGGGAGAAAAGTTGCATTAGCACGGACCAGCCAAGCACCTCTCAGAGCATCCCCTCTCCTGGGACCCAGATCCAAGCCCTAAGACCAGCACCCACAGCCAACAGGTTACAAAAAATATAACTAAAATATAACTAAAAACTATATAACTAACTATATATATATATATATATATAATAACTATATAAAAATATAACTAACTATATAAAATATAACTAAAAGCACACACCGCTTACTGCACCAAAGGACCTGGAACATTTGGAAAACACGGGGACCTTTAGCCATGACACCCCGCTCCAGCCAACAGATTTAGGTCTCATCAAGACTTAAAAAAAATAACATAAGTGGGATTGCTTGCTATGCTTGTACCTTCTTGCACAGCAACCCCAAAAAATAAAAGTGCTCGCACGGGTCAGATTCCTCCTGGAGGAAGAGCAAGCATGAGTAACATTTCGGGACCATTAATCTCAGAGATCTCACCAAGAGCAAGCAGCCAGACAGCTTAAAAATATATTTAGTCCACAAATGCTTATTAACGTCATTTGCTGATTCACAGCTGAGCCAGTCGCACGGGGCCCAAACACCACTTCTGCTTTCCCAGCCCGGGTAAAAAATAAAAATAAAATAAAATAAAAAATAAAAATAAAAAAAATAATTAAAAAAAAACCATTGAAATAGCTGGACATCAAGTGGCTGAGCCTACCTCCAAACCTTCTGCAATGCAACTAAGAGCTCGTGCACACAGCACAGAGGCAATACTCACACCACACGATGATATTCAAGGACTTTCTTAGCTTTGTCGGGCGCTCTGGAAGGTGGAAACACCAAGTATTGCCCGCCAAGCTAGCCAGGATACCTACAATTCAATGTTGGCCGTTGCATGGTGCGGCATCACGCTCACTAGATGGCTGCAACGTTGGGTTACTGAGATGAATTCGTCTTCTGTCCCTCCACCGACTACAGTTCTTCCTCAACACTAACGTGGTCCACAGCAGATCACATTTAAAACTGACTCTGCAGGCTTACAAGACGACCAGCGAATAGTTACTATTCTTAAAATTACACCTTGAAATCAACTGAAGAACTACTTGATGAAAGTTTTGGTAGATATAAACCTCTGTCAAGCAGGTTTCAGGTCTCTGCTCTTTGGGGCGGACATAAACCCGCTGAATTCTCGTGGAATTCCTAACTCAAAAAAAAAAAAAAAAAACAATTCAAAATGGAAGTTTAAAAGGGCTTAATCCCCTGCTAGTATACGTGATGCCATGATTTAAAGCCCAAAGGATTTTTTTTCCCTAAATCACTTAATCAAATCTGTACGATGGAGATATATTTAAATATAAAATTTTAATCTCCCTTTGCATTTGAACTTGTGCTTTCCTGGAAAATAATTTAGTCAAATTATTCCTTTTAACCACTCTAACACACCGATCTGTAAACAAACAGGAACCCTCACACTCCCTTCCCTTTCTTTTTTAAGAGGATTAATTACATTCACATGGTTTTATAGACCAATATACATCTAGCCAGATCGTGTCTTGCTATTTTTAATGTTTCACAATAATTCATTCCTCAGCTGCATCAGGATTTACTAGTGTCCATTCCACATTTGCCTTCACCAGGTAGAGAAGTTTATAAAGACGCTGGATACGCCAGATATCCTCCCAAAGGGCACATCCACCGCACCGCACGGTTAAATAGATATTTTTCTTACACAGAGTCCGCCCAGAGCCTCATTTCACCAGCTCTGCAAAAAAAAAGTGCAGTTCTCGGAACGAGCAGGGGCGTGTAAGAACAGGTTTCGGTGTGCATTTGACCCATCACGGGGACAACCCTGAAGGTCTCACCACGCAGCTACACAAAACTGCACGGGCGGCCACAAAACCTCCTCAGTTTTCAAGCAAAGCAATCCTCCTACCTGCTTCGTTCTTTTTTGGTTCGGGGCTGGGTTTCTTCCCTTTTTTTTGTAGGTTGGGGAAGGATGACCAACTTTCTTATTTTCAGCGACAGCGAGTCTGAAATGATTATTCCAAACAGAAAGAGCTCTCCCTGCACTTGCTAACTGTACCGAAATCAAAAGTGATTAAAAGCAAAAGCATTTCTGAGCAACAGAAACCGAAACTACACCCTTTGGAAAAATGTAAACACCAGCATTTTCTCTACAGTAAACTCTGAAAGCAGCAGATAATGAATGGAGCCTAGGACATTATGACACACATACACAACTTCTTTTTCTGGAATAATCACAGAATTCACCTTGATTGCATGCCCAAGTCAGCACTTTTTATACCCACTGCAGCTTGCAGAGGCCTCACTTACTTTTATTTTTAGGTGTGAGAACAGCTTACCAACTCAAAATTTAAACTTAAATGTTATGCTTAAATTAAAATTAAATTAAATATTACAGCCCTTTTAGATTAACAGTAATTAACCCCGCCTGAATTTCAGATACACGTTGTGGTACGTGGTTATCAAATCCAAGTTAAAACTGGTTCTGTTCCATAACTGCCCTACTGAAACCCAGGGGACCTCATGTCCCTGTTAAACAAGGGGCACAATTGTCCAAAGCAGCCAAACAAAACCATTTAGAAGCACAAGTTAATGCAAGAGTTCCCAAAAGGCTAGAAGAGTATTGTTATTCCGGGTCATTAGCAAAAGATGATCGTTACAGGTTTCCTCCCAGGAAGCTTCTCTCCAAGAAGTCCTGGGGAGCTGGGGTGGCTCAGACCTGAACCCACAGCGGTCACATCTGGCCTTGGAGCAGCCCCACGCACATCAGATGAGGGAAATGAAAGATGCAGCAGTCGGCCGACAGATTCATATGAAAACACCCTGTGCGAGGAGGATGAGGAGCCACCCAGCAGGTGGCAAGCAGCTCATTTTTAGCACAGATGTCAAAAACTCTGCATTACACCAGTAGAACTGGCACCTGCCTTTCCAACAAGGACAATTAATTGTGAGATGCTTTCTCCTGGCTTCTGAAGGCTTGTCTGCTTAACCAAAGCGTTGCACTCCAGTTATCAGTCCTGCTCCTAAGAGGCACAGTCACTGACACCACTGAAACACTTCATACTGGTGGACAAACACACTTGGTGACAACCCCAGAGCAGCCCAAGCATCTGCCCAAGAGCAGAGACCTGCATAATGCAGCCACATCCACGTGTGCAGCAGTTCTTGCCCTGGGAAACACCCAGGCTCAAAACTGCTCCTAGCAAACCCTGCAGTTGCTTGAGCTCAGCCCACTGCCTCTGTATATCTGCATTTCTGAATACTTAGCCCTAAAAAGTGTCAGCTGTGCTCAAACCCTGCCTGCTCCCAGCTCGCAAGCACCAGTTTCAGACCATGGGAGAGTCAGAGGAGTCCTTCATCCTCAGTGAAGGCGTTTTCCATTCTCACCCACCAGTTAGTCACCCTAAAACAATAAGGGGATATAAATGAGCAACTAAAAAGCAACAAAGCAGGGAGAAATAATATCAGAATTCTGAATAACTCTGTAATCACATGAAAAGGCTCCAGGATGTGCCAGGAAACAGAGGAAATTAATGAACAAGCAAGACAAACACAGCAGTTAACTAGAAAATATGAGCAGCTCCGAAAGGCACCCAGATAACTCTTCCCACCTGATGCCTGCAGCACCTGCCCCCTCCAAAGCACCCCAAGGAGCACTGGGTCCTGGCCTCGCTGCCAGCAGCCAGCCCCAAGGGGAGGGAGGGAAAGCAAAAAGGTTTCCAGAAATGCCCTGGCCTCTGGATGTCCCTATAGCTGTAAAAAGCTTTTCAGCTGCAAAACCCCCACCCTCCTCCAAGAAAATGCATCAAATATATGTATGCAGCTCCACTCTCCATCACCCAGTAAGGTGGGAAGGTTCAGGTGTATCACCACACACCAAAACCTGCTCCCCAAATCCCCTGGGACACCTCTCAGCTCCCCAGACGGGTGCTGAGCTTCTGCCTCCACGGCAGGATCCCAGGAACCACAGACACCAGCATCTGCAGCACGCGGGCATGGCATTGCTCTGAGGTGGGTCCTCACGCATTCAGACCTTAAAATCTGCTTCTACGAGCATTTATTTACAGCCCAGCTCCCGACTCCCCTCTGAGAGGGGTATAACCCAGGTGATTTTTTCCATGAGTGAAAACCCAGAAGTGGAGGGAATAAAAAAAGCCTCGTGGTGGGCTCAGCACCTGCGGCTGCTGAACACACCTGATGTGTTATGCATGAGATCGCTACCACCCCGTAAAGATTTCTAAGTGAATCAGCCAGACAGGGTCTCTACAGCCTGCTTTAGGAGAACCTTTCTTCCCCCCACAACTATTTCAATCCAACCCCATGCTTTATGTTACCTTCCAGTCATTTCTACTGCCTGGATTTCAAGCAGAGACCTCTGCATCAGCTTCCACCTTGCCCCTTCCCATATAAACGTGGCAATTAACAAAGAAATTAGTCAACTATGCAGCATTTCACCTTAAATAAAACGGCTCAAGCAATAATACACCATTTAATCCATACTTGACAGGCAGGGAAGAAACATTGTGTCTCAGTAACAGGCTTAGAGAGGGTTCAAAATCCATTTCATAGACCTTGGTGGAAGCCTGTCCTTGTCAACGAAAGCCCCAGTCCATAATAATTCTCAGTATTGTGCTTTTATCCTCCTCTTTATCAGAGCTCATCTGCTGATCAATGAGGAGTCCCATGGAATAGCACTTTGAATTTCAATGTCAACACAGCAGTACTGTGGTAATGATTGAAAATATTTACATATTGCCTCATTGATCGTGGGGTGTTCTTTTCCAACCATCTGGCTACTGGGCACTCTTTTTTTTTTTTTTCAGGGCTTTAAGCAGTTATAAAGCAGGTTATCTGAATATCTTCAGAGCTGATGTCCAGCGTTGCACCTGAACCAGGCTCTCCTGTCATTTTTAACCCGAAATATTAGCGGTGGCATTGATCCATTTCATCACATCTTAAGGGAGGAAAGAATTCTCCTAAGAACAAAACCAAAAAGCCCGCAGACACCTGCTCCGAGCCTATGGGAGCGAGATGTCAATTCAGCTCCAAGGTCTCATTTTTAATGTGACTCAAGGGTGTCGCCACTTTGACAACAGATGAGTCAAATGGAAATATGTCACTCATTCTGCACTCTTTGCCAGCCTCGAGATAAAGCAGCCCTGGAAGGTTTGTTTTTTCCACCTCCAGATGGAAAACCTTCTGATAGCTGCAGTGCCGAGCCCCTGGGCTCTGGAGCACGTGGCTGTGCTTACACCACCTTTAGGAACTGCTCGAGTTGTCCAAGCCAGGAGGCTCAGGCCAGCTGCTGCCACGCAGGCTGCAAGGACGAAGCCTCGACGAGCACCCAGGAGCCTTCCTCACCTTCCTGGGCTGGGGTCTGCGCACCCAGACCCACCAAATGATCCCCAGCTGCAGCAGGCTGCCCATTGCCCCACGTCCAGACACACAGACCTGGGCTACACGCAAGAAACTGCAACAAGAAACAGGAATTTAACCTCAGGAAAACCCAGACAAAAGCAAAAAGGAGGAAACATGGGAACAGAGGTGCTCCGAGCAATGTGGCCACATGCTGCATCAAGCCCCGGCCACAACGCTGCTTGTGCTGTGCTGGCTTCTGCCTCGCTGGTCCCACCTTTCCAAATATATTTAAAAAAAAAAAAAAAAAGCTTTGAGAAGCTCATCTGCATACAATCTCCTGGAAAGTTTAGCAGGGAGCTAAATGAAACGCACGGGAACGACTGACATCTACACATTTGCTGCAGGAGGCCTCTGCAGAGGGCTGGAGAGGAATATTAAGAAGACGGTTCTCAAACAGTTGTTGAGCTGATTTCAAGGCTTTTTTTTGATGGCTCCAAGCCTGTTTATAATCAGGAGGAGACTCTCTGAGCTGCTGGTGCCATACACTTGATTTAGGAAAAACAGAGATCTAAAAGTCAAATTATACTCTGCCTTAAACCAGGAATAGGAATAGTCTCTCAGTACCGTTCAGCTGATGATTTTGATAATGATGTTTAAGATAAAACATTCTTCTCTCTTCTTCAGTTCTACTTTACCAACAAGGAATAAAACACAAATTCTGCCAGCAAAACGAAGTACAGGCAACGTAAGAGAGAGCAGGGAAAAAATTGCTCCAACTTTCCTACCTCTGGTAACGCCGGTGCTCAGTCAGGCAACAAAACCTCTCCTCCAGGGCAAGGTCTTTTTCCTGGCGGGGCAGTCGTGTGAAGGACTGGGCAGGAGAAGGCTTTCTCCTACACAGCTCAGGGGATTGTACATCTGTGATGCAGCAGATCTGGCACTTGACCTAACGAGGGCCACTGAAAGCCAGGCACAGAAGGAAAAGCACCCATGAAACGTGGGGAGCAGTTTGCCGTATGGCTTTGCATAAATATTGCTGTGAGCAGCCAGTTAATGAGACACTAACTGATGAACTTTGCTACCCAGGGTCTTCCCCCTGCCATCCTCGCCCCGACACAGCGATGCTGCATTTCCAGTACTAGGATTTCCAAGCAGAGCCTCAAATACCAAAGTGCACACCCTCAGCAAGGCAAGTCACAGAATCGTTTAGGTTGGAAGAGACCTCCAAGATCACCTAGACCAACCATCTCGGCTCTTCTGACCAAAGTGAAGCCTTCAAACTGGGAAGCCAACATGCAGAAGCTGTCCTAAAAGGCTATACTTCAAGTAGGTTGACCCTATTTACTTCCTTCCAACAGCAATAGTGTGCCAGATAAAGGTGCCCTACTGAAATGCCTATTTATAGGAATTAAATGTAAACAAAATGCAGCATTAAAAGTGGTTTTGTAGTCCCAAAACAGAGGACACATTGTGTCCACGCTGAATGCGTTTTTAAGGATATTCACTGAAGGACGTTTACCATCTGTTGAAGTTAAAACCTGAAACAGTTTTACAATCCAGATACAGGTTAGACAAACAACGGGTCCCAAGAGCCTGGATAAACGATGCTTAAAAACAATGGAGAGAGGGAAAACAAACGAGCTGTTTGCTCTTCTCATTTTCCATCACTCTGCTTTGGTGGAGTTGCACAACGGGCCTCAAAGCACCGTGCCAGCCCTACCCAAAAAATACGAGCCCACCTGGAAACGGGGTCCACTTGGCTCACACCACTGGGTGCTGGACCGCACCTGGAGGCAGAGCCGCTGGGATTTTTACTGCCCCTTCTCCCAAATCGTGCCCTGCAGCATCTCCCATGCCTGCTGCTGGTTATCCTTGCTCAGGACAGAAGCCACCTTCCATCTTTGCTTGTAAAAAGCCCGGGAAGTCAAGCACGGGGAGCGCTATAAAGAAGATAAGGTTGACAGAGAAAAAGCTAGCGCGAGGCCTTCCTCCCCCTTCTGTTCCTTCCCACCAAATATCTCCCAGTTATTTACATCCTCACGTCCCAAACTCCCCCTCCAGTTTCACAGTTTGCAGTTAACCGCGTGCTGCTGGAGGTAACACATGGTTAGCTTTCGGCATGTTTAGGCTAGAACACCCTCCGAACGTAACGCCAGGTCGCCAAGCCCACAGAGGGAAGTATTTCCAGCTGCAGAGGCTGAGGAGAAGCGAGGGACACAACCACGAGGCTGCATCTCCCCAGCACCCGAAGCGAACCAACCTACTCAGCGCAGTAGGTTGACTAACAGCTTGGGAACGCCTACAATTGGTTCTCAACCTCGGATTCAGAAAAAAAAAAAAAAAAAAAAAAAAAGTAAATATTTAGATTTCGATTTCATCGGATATGATAAATATAAAATGCCTATTTCCTTCTTAAAAAAAAAAAAAGAAAGAAAAGTAGCGCTAACATAGGTAAACCACCCACACAAAGTGATTCTGTGGTGTTTCTACCTTGAGGAGGTTACCTCTGTTACAGTACCGATCTAAAACCAAATTACAGTCCCAAGTGAAGTTATACCCCCTGCACTGGGCATACGTAAAGCATACTTACAGCCATGCCCACGTACAAACACACAAGCAAAACCCTTGGTTGCTCTCTGCAGGCAGCTGGTGCCTGACAGTCACTACCTGCACGGAGAAGCCAGGGCCCTTCGGGGTTCCCAGTGCCGCCACCGCTCTGACTCCGGCCCAAATCAGCTGCAGGAGCCCCAGGGGCAATCACCGAGCCCTGCCGCAGATCTGTTGTGGCCAACCTGGATCAGACACACAGGAGAAACCGAACTACAGCTTACCACAGCTGTGCTGTAAGAGCCTGAATCCTTCCACAGCCTTTTAAAGCACCTAATGGAATTACAGCCCCACCACGCAGCCAGGTTAACAGTCGTGCGAACAGCAAACTCCGCTGGAGCTGCAGATAACAGGGCCTCACCCCAAACCACCAAGATATGCCCGGGCACTTGACGTGCCGATGTGATTACAGGTTCCCGCCTTCCAAATTAGTTATTGCCCTGTTAACAAGGAACGCCTCCAGGTCATTGCTCCACGGGTTAAGGCAGCTAATACGCCTGAATTGGTGTCCCGGGCTCAGTGCTCCTTACGTAAGCAGAGATCCAAACAAATCACGGCTCGCGTCCCGGGCCGTCACAGGAGCCGCTGCCACGAGGATGGACCAGGAAACTCACAGCTGATCGCTCACTGCTCCTTTTCCTGAGAGCCCACAGGAGCAATAACGCTGCCTTCCTGGCTGACACCATGCTCTCTCTCACTGCTGGCTTGCCCATGCCCTAGCCAGGCTGTGCCAAGTGGCAAAGAAGCCCGAGGAGAAAGCCCCCCACAAACCCAAGCCATGTGAAGGCACAGACAGGACGAGGCAAATCCCTTTCCCTCGTGGTGCTGAGGCAGGCTCTGTATCCTCAGCTCATCCGCTTTGCTGCAGAGGGGAGCTGTAAGGTCCTGCTCACTGCACTCAGCTGGCCAACACAACTGAGACAGGACAAAATCCCACACAAAGCCCTCCTTACCCAAAGCATTCAGCACTCAGATTTATTTTTTTTTTTGTGACAAACTCTGAGGTCCACAAGGATGCGGGTTTCAGGATGCTGTAAGCCCTTCAGATCTATCTGAGCAAGATCTCCTGGAGGCTGCTTAAAAATGCTTAAAAAACCTGGCGAAAAATCTCCCATGCAGTCCACAGGCGCTGACTGGGCTGGGGGAAGCTTTAGAGCAGCCACAAAGGGTTACACTGGCTGCTCGGCCGCCCACGCTGCTGCCCTGACAGCTCTGCTCTGCCCAGCCTCTGCATCAGCCGAGGCGTTCGCCTTCCTCCCAGCCTCTGCGGCACGGCTGCAGGCAGCGTGCTGCCCCACGGCAGCCCTGACCCCATCCCCAGAGTGCTCACGTTCAGCCCCAGTGTGCCCAGTTGGGCTGTAGCCTTCAGCAGCCTCGCCACCATCCCCAGAAGCCCACACGTGGAGACGCTGCTGGACCGCTTGGGAAGAGACGCCGCGGTGCAGCTCCTGAATTCTTCACTGCAGAGCCAGCACCGAGGTGCTGGGGGCTCCGGGGGATGCTGACTGCATCTCCTTCTGCTCTTCTTTCAATTTAAAATTAAAAATAAGCACTTTCCTCTTATTATTTGTTAATTTAAGAACATCTGTTCACAGTTACACCCGTAAAACCCCTCACGTGCAGAAAACACGCGACCACGCGCGCCTTCAGGAGCCCTGTACCGACTTGGCTCTGCGCTGACCGAAACTCCCCGACGTGACAGGATCTGAGTTAGCTCAGTGCTAAATTGCTTTGCTGTTCCTACGTTAACAAATGATATTTACACGTTCCTATTTTGTCCACTTAAAGTTTCGCAGAACTCCTGGCACAGACGCTACCAAGAGAGAAGCCACATTCCCTTTCAGGTCGTGGCTGAGCTCACGCTCAGACTCCGCAGCCCCAGCACGATGTTGTGGTGTGTGGATTTCCTCCAACATCCAGGAAACAAAGTTAAAAATAAATAAAGTGTTTTATTTATTCCCTTCCTCGCCCCTCACCCTCCAATTACTCCATTTCCATCCGCTCTGGATTCTACAGAATAGTGTTGAATATAAGATGCTCTCGGGCTCAAAATTAAATTTAGACATATCTCACTAATTTGGGGATACACAGAAATACTAATTGCATCGTATCTATATCAGCCAGCTTTAAAATTAAATTAGAAGATATCTTCACCATTTAGAGAAATTGACTGTTAAGAAAACTGTGGTTTTCTTATATTGCTTTTTGTTTCTAAGAAAATTAAAATCTAAGAAATAAAGAAATCGATGTTCATTCCTCCTCCCTTCTCAAAGCGAGGCATGTTTTTCATAGAAGTAGCCTGAAGAAAAACTCTGCCAAAAATTGTTTCTCAATGGATTGTGCCGGTCCTAGAACTGGTCGCTATCATGAATAAGCAAGAATGGCACGAGTCAAGCGACATCCAGGAGTCAGCAGCAGCTTTCGTTTGCCATTTTCTGCAGCTTTGCAGTCAGGCTGCCAAGAACAAAACCAAATGGCAGGATTTTTATTTGGGTGTAAGGGGGAGATTAATGCTGGCTTGGACCGATGGAAGGCACCTTCTTTATATTACCTTCCTCAAGGGATGTGATGCTCTGTGGCCAACTTGCAGAAGCAGTAACAAATTTGAATTAAAAAAAATAAAAGTAAAAATAAAAATAAAGAGAGACTATTTACCTAAATTCAAAACCCCTCAGCACCACTGTCAGTTATAAGTTTTGAGAATTTTTCTTTTTCTTTTTTTTTTTTTTTAAATAAAAAAAAAAATCAGGACAAGGTCTTTCCAAACTGGTTGCTGTCAACTAAAATGAGAAGTTAGATAAAACTCCCACGTGCCAGATGGTAAATCACAATAAACGCTTGGGCTGTTAGATGCACAACAAGCAGCAAGTGCATCGAAATGCACCATCAGAAGCGAGCCCGAAATAGAAAGGATATTTTAATAAAAAGTTCTAATCTGGGGGAAAGTTCCTGGTTGAGCTCACCAGAAGCAAAAGTCCTGCACCGAGGGCTTCTTGCTTTCCTCACCACCTCATGTAAGCACGAGGAACAACTAATGATTTTAGCAGAGTTATTTCAGGCTACTGTCAGCAAGAGCCTCGGAGTTCACTATTTAGACATCACTTTTGACCCTTTCTGCCAAGTTACTTAAAAATATTGTTAAAGGATACCAGAAATTTGTTTACTCAAACCATTACTGTTTCCTGAACACAGATGCAAGAAAAAGTTATATTAAGAAGATAAACAGCTGCTACTGTATGCTGTTTAAATGGCAACAAAAGCATCTAAGGGCCATAAAGGGAATAGTAAGGGAATTAAAACGCGTTTTTATGCATGAAGATGGCTAACATCCGTACATTCATTAAAGTGGTATCAACCATGCTTTTAATTAAAAGTTAGTGACAGAAACTTAAATATGATTAATGAAATCTAACAGCCTACCAGAAGCCTGCTCTATCAAAAGCAAGAAGCACAACAAGCGGCGTTTTCAGCCCTTGCTCATTTCCCATCCCTCTCAGAGATGCTGCCACAAGCAGAACATATCGCAAGGACGACAAAGCAGCATTCCTGTGAAAAACAGCAAGCTAGGACAAGTCTGCAACCACGCTTTCATGCTTGGTCATTCCTAATTTTGTGTATCCCAGGGAGGCGTTTCAGGTAGCGAGCAGCCCAGGGCCAAGCCGAGGAGCTGGTGACCTGTCAGAATAGGCAGCTACGCAGCCCTCTCTCGAACGTCTCAGGCACGAGGTCTGCAAAGGACAGGAAAGGCTGTCCTACAAACACCAGCCTCCTACTCAACAGTGGAAAAAATCACTCAGAAGCCAGCGCTGAACTCTGTAACACAGTCAGACTTCTTGTGTTACTCGGGGGCACAACACAGTCACGACAAAAATAAACTACACGATAAAAATACAGCGCAAGCAAAAAGACAAGGCATGGGGAGGGAATCAGTACGCCAAAAGGAGCCCTACAAACCACGTATGTTTCAACACAAGACCAAACCACTGCTCATTTAAGTCACAATACCTGTGAAAGCTGAGCTGTGACCACTGTCCTACTGAACTCCTGTCCCGTGCAGAGCCAAGCATTTGCAGATTATGTCTTCAAAAGACTTAAGATGTTTTTTGGCACCACATTATCTACTTTGCTGCTTCCCAGAGCACACAGAAGATGGAAGTTCTTACTTCAGAGCGGTTATTAGCAGAGGAAGAAGTTGTTTTTGTGTGGTTTTTCTTTTTAAATGCACAATTTGAATAAACTTTGTCTCAACCACAGCGTTTCAACCTAAAGCGTTGATCGGACTGCGTTGCGTGGCTGACTGCACAGGGCACTGCTCTGCACCAGGAGATGGGCTCCTCTCCTCGCTCCTGGCTCTGCTCGCGATGCTGCAGCCCAGCACGCACCTCGGCACGCTCCTCTGTGCTTCTGCTTCTTCAGTGAAGCAAGAGGGGTTGGGGAGGTGAAGGAAGTGACATTAACCCTCCTGCAGCTGGGCAGGGAGCGAGAACTGCTCATGCTGTAGTCTGCTGGCACGGGGCAGCAACGAATGCTCCAGAACCAAGCCCAGGGTTGTTGAGGGGCACCAACACCGGGCCCTTTTTGTCAGGTTGAGCCCTTTTTGTCAGGTGGAGAGGCACCAAGGGACCGCCAGGCCCAGCAGCCTCCCAGCAGAGAGCTCCCTTCTTGCAGCCCATCATCTGGCTACAGAACAGCACCGCTGCTTGTTCCGAGGGGAAAACCTCTCCCTCCCACCCTCTCCGGTGCAGACACCGCCTCAGGAGCCTGCCCGATGTCCCCAGCAGTTCACTGACCACCGGGGGTGCCTAAGGCCCAAAAACCCATGAGGATTTTTGCGGGCTCTACCTCAGAGGTGTTCCTCCTGCACGGCTGCTGCAGGTCTGGCCCCTGCTCTCCTGAGGCAGACCCCACAGGCAGAGGCCGGCCTGGGCAGCGCCTTCACCCTCCCCTCATGGCAAAACTGGGAGGTTGTGGGGCTGCCACCACCCTGCCCCTACCCCACGATACCTGGTAACTAAATTCAGGTAGATTCAAGCCCAGGTGAAGTGCTAATTGGGAAGCCAGGATGAGGAGGGCCATGGCCAGAGCGAAGCACCTCACGGGGCGTGCTATGGCCTCGTGCCTGGCGTGCTCGAGGGCTGCCCTGACACCCAGCACGGCTTCGTGCCACCGTGCTGAGGGTGCCCCTCAGCTGAACGTGGCAGGGGGATGGTGGCCGGGGGCTGAGGAGAAGGGAGGCTCCAGCACTGAGGGGAAGGCTGGGGCACAACCCAACCGCCCTGATGTGCCAGAGACCGCGTCCAAGCAAGGTTACGCTCGCTTATCAATTTCACGTGAAACAACCGCCAGCCGAGGCACAGCGCTGCTATGGCTGCAGCGCCAGGCGCATCCCTCCCCTCTCCTTTATCCCAATATTGGGGAAACTTTCCCCACCCAAGCACCCCCCTGACCGCAGGAGGCGACCGAGGCGGCCCAACCCTGCCCATCCCCGTCCCCAAGACCCCGCGGCACCCCCGGGAGCCCCCGGCCGGGCACCCCGCGGCCCGCAGGGGCCGTTCCTCCACCGGCTTCCTCAGCCCCACCGAGGCCCCGGGGAGGAGCCGAACCCAACCCAGCCACCCCAGCCCCTGCTGGGGGGGAAGAGGCTGCAGCCACCCCCGTGGGGCCCGGCCTTTTCCCTCCTCACCCTCCCTTCTCTTCCAACCCCCCCCTCCCGCAGCGAGGCACGGCCCCGCTGCCCGCCAGGTGCCGGTGCCCCCACCCCGGTCCCTCACGCACCGGCTGCTCCCGGCCGCGGTTCTCGCTGCGGCTCGGCGACTGCCTACGGGTCTCTGCGTGCCGACATGCCGGAGCTCCGCTGGCATAATCCCCCCCCAACACACACACACACGGCGAGGGTGGGCCGGGAGCAAGCAGCAGCGACAGCGGCGGCGGCGGCTTCTGGCTCGGCTCTGCTCCTTCCCTCACCCGCCGTGGAGCTGGCGAGGGGGGGAAGAGAGGCGGGCGGGCGGGCTCGGTGCTGCGGGGCGGGGAAAAAAGGCGAAAAGCCTCAGCCCCCCCCCCCCCCCAGCCCCTGCACCCTTGCTCCTGCCGCACGGTTTGCTTCTTCTTCTCCCCGGCCCCAGCCGTGCCCACCCGCCGCGGGGAGCCGCCACTTCCTTCGGCGGGCCGGAGCTCCCGCACGCCGGGCGGCTGGGGGGGGGGCGCCGCCTGCCGGCCGCGGGGAGCCCCGAGCCGCCGGGACTGGGGGGCGGACACACCAAGGAACGCGGCCCTTAGGGCTGGGGGTTACACCTGGGGTATCGGGCCCTTCAAAAGCCGGAGGGAAAAATCACGGTTTTGACAATGTCTGGCGTTCGGAAATCTCGGAGAAACGGCAGCAAAAAGGGGGTGGTTTAACTTTGAAGGTGTTGTCACCCGTCTGATTTTTTTAAGGGTGCGTCGCTTCTCCCTGCTGCAGGTGTAAGGTATCATCAGTAACCAGCCTGTTGGTCAGCGCTGGGTAATTCCGAACTCATCAGCCTCAGCTGCCATCAGCTTCATGCTTTGGTCTCAGCCTCGAGGACTTGCACACATCTCATCAGGACCTGCTCCCAGGGCTGCTCCATCTCGGGTCCCACCCCTGGAGGTTACCCGTGCTCCTGGGTGCCCAACATATTGGCCTTAGTTTCTTTTGCAAGGACTACCTGCATTGCCACTGTAAATTCTAATCAATTTTTTATTTACTAAGAGATAAAGTTCCCAGTGGAAGGCAGATCATAACTAAAGTTATCAATGGTACAGAAACGTGTTTTTTTTTTTTAAAAAGAAATGTTTTCTATAGAAGGGGACAAATAAGAGACTATTTTCCAAGAGTTAAAGAGTTAAATCTCAATAAACGTTACTACTCCTGCAACTCTCATCACAGAGAAACTATGGATAGAAGGGCTTGCGAGGTCAGTCCGAGACTGAAAAAAGCTGAAGATCTGAGCAAAACCTAGTAGGGTCAAAATGGTGATGAATGTCTACATAGCTGAGAGGTGCCAGATGGAAGAATGCAAGAGGAAGACAAAGTCCTGCTCAGAAGAAGCCTAAGTTTCTGCTTCTCTAGGCCTTATTTGTCCCCAGCTATGGAAAGAGACAATACGGTTGTGTTCAGGCAAAGCACTTTGAAAGGGCTTAAAATTTAAAAATTTAAAAAGACATTATCCAGAAGAGTGCACAGCAAGTGCAGTCATATTTTCCAAACGTGCCCCACTTTTTTTTTTTTTTTTTTTGTAGTGCTTCAGGTCTGATTTTCAGAAGCACTAAGCATTCAGGCCTCCCACTGATTTAATCTGGAACTGCAGATTCTCTGCCCCTCTGAAGAATCAGGCTGAAGGCACCATACTGAAACAGGTCACCCTAAGCCAGACATTTATTTGAAAAGGTTGTCCTAGAAGTTTACGAAGAGCAACACTTAGATATTATTTTTTCCCTTCAGTGTTATAATAGAACAGAAATAGCCTAAAGAGCTCCAACAGATGGAGGAGGACTTTTGATTAAAAAATAAATTCTGACTCACACTTCAGTTTTCTGGATGTAATAAAAAAGTACATGAATATGAATAGCACTGGAGAGAATGGAGTGAAAGTAAAGGGAGGTTATAAGGAAAGGCACTGAAAGAGCTGAACCGATTTACCTGCTTGTTTCAAATGCTTGTCAGGAAAGTTCTGTTTGTTTTTGCTGCAGTGTTGATGAAAGAACAAGACCATTAATGGACCCACGCTAAGTTTTCTAGTGATGGGTTCCTTGTGAAAAATGCTGCTTTTGAAGGATACTTCTAAATTCTGCCTGTTAATAATTTAAAATGGTGTGAAAAAAAACTTGTTCAGCTAAATACTGGAGTTACACTGGGAAGTCACTTTTTTTTTTTCCCCTCCCTCAACCCCTCTTTTGAGGGAAAATGTTAATTAAGAATATGAAATACCATGAAAATTCTGAATCTATTGGTGTAGCCAGGAAGTATATTCAAGCAAGTCATCTCCAAGCATTCAGGCCCAATTTTAACATTTTAGAGTAAAAGGGAAAATGAGTAATTAGCATCCTTGACTTCTCACCAATTCTCATCCTATATTAAAAGCAACCCACATGGCAGAAGTGGAGGCAAAAAACACTTTATATAAAAAAAATAAAAAGACTGTGCATGGGTAGGACAGTTCTTCATTAAATATCTTAAAACAAAAGCGCTCTAATTTTAGAAACAGACCTTCACAAGCTTCCTTTATGACAGCTATTCTGGCCTTTCCACTGCAAAATAATCACATAATTGGTGGCTAAACATCTTGAACAAGGACAGAATTTGAAACACACAATATGATTAAAACCTACATTATCGCTGATGTAATATCCCAGAACCTATTATTGTTCTTGGGCTAGAGGAAAGAATCTAATTAAACATTTATTTAATATTAAAATGCAAACTAAAATATCAATGTTGAACAGTAATTCAACAACATGCCAGCTAGCAAATACATATTTTTCACCAAGAAAAATGCATGTATGGTCACAAAAATAGCTTGGATTTCATTTGGAAATGCGTGCTTGTAACTGCGGTCAGAACACTGGCATGGCACAAAACCCCAAACTAGCATTTTAAAACAGGAGCTGCAGTTGGGTAGTTACACGTCCCGCGGTGTCGGCTGGAGTTGAGCTGCTCGGTGGGAGGTAAGCTGGCCGCTGTCAATCTCACGAATCCTGGTCCTCGTGATATCAAAGAATTACTCCCTGAACTGTTGGGAGACACCAAATAATTTAGAGCAGTATTTTACAAAGGTAGCCAGAGGCGGCCAAACTAGCAAAACATATACCGATTTGCAGCCAGCCAGCCATAATGAAAGTATTCCTCACAGTTGTTTGTCACAATGGAAAAATATCCAAGTTGTAAGACTTAAAAGAAAAGGATTTACCATATAGCAGCGGTTATAACACTGGTAATTCATGTTGCCTTTTGTATGAAAATTCAAAATTTACTATTAGCTATATTTACAACATAGCATAGATATTTATAAAATGGTGAGGAAAATGAAGTGCAAAAAAGATAACACGGTCATTTTCCAAAAACAAGCTGCCTTTTAGTTTCTTCTTATTATACATTGAATATCATTATTTAAAAATAATTAATATTTCTAAAAATATTACAATACAGGATAAACATCAATTTCTCAACGGTAACAAAAATATGTTTAAAATATAGGTGGCTGTTTGAAGTACAAAATATTGCTGTGTGTAAAGGGTAACAGTTGTAAAACTACTATTTAGGGTTTATAAAAATACAAAACAATTCTGCATTTACTGAGTGCATAATTATATATTAGTGCAAAAAAAAGCTTATTTGAATTCAAGAGTGAATTGTCAAAGATTTGCAGAGGTACGTAAAACATGAAATCTTTTCAGAGTCATGCGTATTGATCCCAAATCCCTGTTAATCCTTTCCAAGCGATCTTCCAGGGCTTCCTAGCAGTTAAAGAAAAAGAAAGGGGGGAAAAAAAAGGATTTAATAACATACAACAAAATCCAGTGATCCTTCTAAAATTAATATACTACTGTTATTCCTTTAGTATCTAGTAGTATTTTTAGTATCCTTTCTGATATTTTGCTATCATATTCTGTTAGCATCTAAAAACTAGAGCCAGACCTATAGATTTCTCATATTATTTTTTAATGTGTGTGTGTGTGTGTGTGTATTTGTGGGTTGTTGACTTTTTTTTCCTCCTGCTGCTCCCATTCCTTTTTTTTTTGGCTTGGGCATTCGGAGTCACACCAATAAAAATATATAAACATATAACTATTATTTTTTGAATTATTGTCATAAATCACACTAACTTACACCTTTTACAAGATAATTCAGAGTGCATTTATGATTAAATTGATGTAAATTCCCCATTATCTTTTAATGCTTCAAAGTCTAGAGACAACGTTTTAAACAGATTTGCAATTCAGCCATATTCAGGAACAACTCTCAGTGGAAAGGTAAAATTCCCATAGTAATTGCACTTATATCAATTTCAAAATTTGAACTTTCATCTAAACTATGTGTCCTCAAATTGTGGAAGAGCAACTGAAGAGAACAGTTGTAGGTAAAAGTTTTTGCACCTGATTTAATCTTGCTTGCAAAGTCATTCTTCCAGCAGAACAAGGAATTCGACTCAATGCAGCCTCAATCTAATAACAGAAAATATTTCAGATGTAAATTAGAGCCTCAAGAGCCAATATAAGCCTTCCTAATTAATCTTACAGAGAGGTGAGCTACATAAGCCACAGATACATGTCCAATGTTGTTCTTAAACAACAACTTATGTTACCATAACACAATGCCACACCAAACTAATACAAAAGTTAATCGTAGAAGTAGACACTCAAGGAGCATTTTGAAGAGAACACTCTTAGTTGCCAAAATAACCTTCCTGGTTTGAAAGGCTGAGTTAAGCTACTGTCCATTAAAGAAGAAAGAAAATTTACTCCAACCCTTCCATCCACACTGTGTTCAAGTTAAAATGACTCTCCTTTAACAAAGTTGGAAACAGTAAAGGACTATAGTGTCAGAAGCAGAGCAGTGAATGATAATGGCACGTTCCCACATTAACGATGGAAATTACGCATGAACTTCAGCCATGCATGGGGTAGGTAATACAGCTATACCCCTCACCTCTCATACAATAACTATGTTTAGTCACAACATTAAAATAAAAAATCATCTTTGCCTGTTGCTTTTCTTGAGTCAGCTCATCAAAAAGCCTCTCTGTTTCAGCCAGAGTCTTCATCCTCGGTGCATACTTGAAGTCTCCCTCACAAGGTGACAGCAATGGCTCATAGTTCTGTGCTACGCTCCTCTCATCCCATGCTGTTGCCTTCTTCACTCCAGGATTGACAGATTCAGCACAAGAGCTGTGTCTGACACCTGAATGCTGCCTTCCTATCAACAAAACAGGTTGCTTTTATTTGTTTTGTAATTGTCTATTAAGTTATTAGATAGGATAGAAAAAGAAAACGAGAAAAAAATGAAAAAAAACAGGAACAGCAGTGTGATCTTGGAGGTATATAAAATGATAGGAAGTAGCAAAGCCTCATTAGCTTGCCTTAAGCAAACTTCCCAGAAGAATGCAAAACATTTGGATGGGTCATCTTTCAAGCAATCTTTATAACACAGCATATTTTTTTTTGTTAACAAACAGATTAATGTATTGTGCTCAACATTTCTAAATATCACCATGTAGACTAGCTGTCATGAAAACACCCATCTCAATAATTACATTAATAAAAACAAAAGCAGAACATTGTGACAAGAATTAGAAAATTAGAAAGATTTGGTTCAATCAATCATTTAAAAAAAATCTTAAACAACTGGCTTTATTATATTTACTCTTTCTGTTACTAAACATTGCATTACAGATAGGAATTTTATTAGTTTGACTGAGTGTGTACATCTTAATATAGACTCCAGTAAGATATGCATTGCATAACTGAGTTAAGCATAGGGAAACATATTGCCCTTCTTTCTCAATTTAATTATTTTTGTTTTTCTGTTGCGTTTGTGCACACACACATATACATAAAAATAAAATCCTGTATGAATGGTATTTCTCAGTCTACAGTAATAAGACAAGATATAGAGGATTTTTAGAAATTGAACCTTATGGAGTAACATGTCAGCTTTCTATTTAAACAGCTTTTACCAATGTGGAAGAAATTATGGTAAAAATGTTTCTGTTGGGAGATAAAGTACATTTTATAAACTCAAAAAAAGAAGTACAAAGAAACATTTTCCCCTGCTTTGGAGGATTACCTTCTGTATCATCTAGCGAGAGAAACTGGAGCCTTTTTCTTGGATTACTGTGCTGTAAAGTAGAGGCAGGACCAGTTTCCAGGTCATCTAGAAGTATATCAAATCTACAGAATGAGAAGCATGCAACAGTTATTCGCTAGAAATGATTTATCAACTGATGCAGTATTTAACCAAGATGGTTAAAGGTAGGAAATAAACAAATTGTTTAGAAAACAATTTCCATAGTAGTACCATGTCCCAATACACTCCCAACTGCACATTCCAAAATGCTTCATTCATGTGTCTTTCTTCTGGAATAGGCCAAACCATCACTCCCAAACATACTCAGCTCCCACACAGTCATTCCCAAAACCCAGAGTGGTGCTACACATTTCTTCTTCCTCATACATGTGTCCTACACTTTAATCTTGCAGCTAAGCGTGTTCTTTAAAAGTCTACAACCTTTACCAAGCAAAGACCTCTACAGAAATCATATTACATAGCTCGGTTACCAGAAAATGCATCTTCTAACATGCTTATAAATGACGCAATACGTAGATACTAGTTTCAACTTTTATTTACATTTCCTGATAAGCTGCCTGTAAATCTGGACTTACTCCACAAAACAATTCTTTTATAACCTTTTTGTCACCGATCAATGTCATTGCAACATACGTAACAATAAACACAACACTTCTCCTTGGTAAACGCTAGATTACAGAAAGCATTCCAGATTTTTCTCGCCATGTTTTAAGAAGTAAAACTTAGGTTTATGTTTAGAAATCTTCATATGACTCAGATTTTCCACAACTTTTTAGATGAACAAAAACCAGCAGGAACAGTATTAAGCCTGCATAAACATACTGCTGCTATTACAATCATCAGAACACAATTGTATTCACAAAATTCATACCTTGTCACTGTGTTTTCATTTTTGCTAAGCAAATGGCTAAATCCAGGAGAGAGGTTTTCTTTTGGAGATCGTTTTGGGCTGTACGTCACAGACACTGGCGCCAACATTATCTCTCGTCTTGCTGTGAGAGACAAAGTACATTCAAGTACCTAAAATTCTCTCTGCGCAGTATTTCCCATTCATGTGATCTTATGTTTACATCTTTAAAGAATGCTTGTCAAAGCTATGTGTTTATTTAAATTATATGAAAAGGTCAACACAATACAGAAAAATGAAATTACTGTGTTTTCTATGATTTTAGAGCTTTTTTCCATATTGTCTACTAGAATAATGCAGAAATCATACTTTTATTTTTCTTTCTTCTAGAGCAGCCTTCCATTACTTATATACCTTGTGTGCATGCAAAAAATATGAACCAAACTTCAGAAGAGCACTTACTTGGAGTATTTGATTTCCTGTTTGAAGGAGGAAGGGAGGATGACCTCTGGCCACAAGGGGAGCTGTACCGTTTTGGTCTCTGTTGGTCTTTACCTTTCTCTGGGGATCGGTTAGCAATGCAAGAAGTTTCAACAAATCCAACTGTTTGACGTCGAGTTGTTGCTTCTAATTAAAAATAAAAAGCGACTACATCAATCAATACTTTTTTGATACAAGAACTCACAAATACTCTCTTGTACTCAGCTTTTACAACAATTGCACTTAGACTGCCTCGTGCAAACATTTGCGCTGTTTTACTTAAGACTCATTTCCTGCCCATCACATTCACGAAATAGTTTCACTAACTTATGAGAAAGGGTGCTTTGCAGCACAAGGGAAATATGATGTTAAATAACAGACAACGAAAAGCAGGATAAAAGCTTATTTTGGTTAAGAAGCTTGGAGTACCCGCCTGAACCAAGACCATAAGCATTTAAGAATGACTCGATGTTTTGTAACTACAAGGCTTCCCAAATCAACATTATTAGAATGTCTCAGTGCAGTTCCACAATACATATGCCAGCTTTCATAATAACATTCTGATACAGCACTATGGGAACAAAACTAAAATGGATTTAGAGCCAGCCAGAATTCTGTTAGGACTCCATTAACTGTTTATAAATACTACGTTATTCTTAGAAAAAGGACATCAACTACTCTCTAGCTTGAGACCTAACAGCAACCTTTGCATTCCTTCTATTTTAAACAAGCCCCTTAGCTGTATCATTTTGAATTTTCTTAGGAAAACTCCAGAAATTTGCATACTAAAAACCACATTCATTTCACCCCATCACTGAAGATGGATGACCTTTCATGATGAGAACAAAACCAAAAGACATGCAAACAAAGAAAGGCCCATAAAGACAAGCTTAGGAATATAAAAGTAAATTAAAAAATTACTAGCTGATGAGTCTTCTTTTTCTGTCTGTGTACCCCAATCTTTAAAAGCTTTTCCTTCTCCAAGTTCTTTGAAGGCTTTTATAATTGGTGCTTCTGACATCCCATTTTCTTTCTTTTCAATTGAGTTTGTTGAAGAGTCTTCCTGTGAGGAGTCTTTTTCAGGAGGAGAATGATGCCTTAAAGAAAGAAGCAGGAAGAAAGATCAATTTTTCCAGCTTTATTTCAGCAATCCAAATGCAAGCTGAACAGAAAAAATGGGAGAAATTTATTTTGAGCTTTACAGTTGCCAAAGCAAGATTTTTAGAGTTGTTCTTAATTTCTGCCAAGAACCTCACACAATTGTGTTACAGACAATCCAAGAATCCAAAATATGAGATAAGCTTGATAATTTGACATCTTCTTCAAAGTAAACAAATACTGACAGAGGCCTTAGCAACTTCTGAGGAAGAAGGTAAACTACCGAGAAATGAAACTACACCTGAAGCTTTGCACTAGCAGCAAAGTCTGGAAATAGGAATCTGGTCAATTTTGAATAAAATTATGTTTTAGAATTGTTCAACTTCACATCACATTGGAGACTGAAGGAAACCTGCTCACCTTGAAGGAATATAGGTTTCTTCTAGTCTGTTGTCTTTCGGGCTTTCCTGGACTTCCAAGGGCTGGCCAGTGAAGATTGAATACTCTGCTCCTGGTATCAGCCACTTTCGCCTGCTGACATCAGGAGTTGCCAACTTGCTGTGGGAACAAAAAACAAACAAACAAACAAAACCTCTGAATTATGAATGGTTTTGAATTTTTCTTGAAAAAAAAAAAAAAGTATTACTTATTTGTTCTACTTAGAATCAAATAACAAATATACAATAACTTTGTAAATACTGTAGAAAAATAGCAGCTTTTCGGGTCTTTAAGACATAGAAGCACCAAAACAGAAGAGAGACCAACTTCTAACTTCTTTAACATACATTCACAATCCATACCGGAGTATGCATTTTAACTGAACTTCCACACTACTCACAGCATACCCGTACAAACTATAGTTAGAAAAATAAAAAGCAGTAATGAGCCTCTTAAAACAAAGACGTAAGGGCATAAAGAAAACTTATAAAGTCTAATTGGACTATTAGATTTTATTCCCAAGATCTTTGCTGAGCATGGAAATCTCTATTCAGCTTAGCAACTGAGACCAGTCTTCATGTAGGAAGACTAGAGACAGTCTGCCAAATAACACGTGTGTTATCTGATTATTATTTTTTTTTAATAATTTCTTGGCATATGAAGTCTTGGGATTACATCACATGTGCTTAATCCAGTTTAGCCTATGGACTGACATCTTTATACATTGTTACCCAAAACACATTAAAGTATTCTAAAGCACGTGACCTGTTTTCATATTATTGGAACATTCACTTACTTGGCACAAGAGGTTCTTAAACGACTTTCAGTAATATGGCGAAGTTTCAACATATTTTCATGTTCTACCTGCTTGAGCTGAGCTTCAAGTTTTGAAATCGTCCTAATGGAAAAGTAGCAAAGATGCATAAGATGATTTAAAATATATAAAGAGACATCATATTTCCTGGAGTTTACTCATTTTTATTCAGATATCCTGAGTAGAGCAGAAGAACAAGAATAACTATGAGATTTCTATCTATCCATAAATACGTAGATAAATATGTGTTTGTATTCTAAGTCAAATAGGTTAGGTGACCTAGCTAGAAAGACAAGACCAGGAGATACTGCTGTGGATCAAAGCGTCCAACTCCTAGGGGCTTTGGGAGAGGCAGACAAATGTTTTTCCTCTTTGAAATGAGGAATCTACGCAAAGGACTCCCTGACTGATTTTAGTGGGTGGCTCCTTCTCCTGTGTGTCACTCAGGTTAACTGCCAATCTGCTGCTCATGCAGCCCACATCTTCAGTGCAATACAATTTTAGGCATTCGCTGCTTGGAGAATAGAAATACAGGGTTTTAGAACAGGATGTAAAAATTGCTTTTTTCCACTTTATGAGTATGGAATGATCCCTAGCTAGCAGCATCAACAGTCAGGCAGGAAAAATAGAAGCACTAATAGAAATACCACACTGAACTTTCTTTCACACTCTCTTTATTTCCTCAACAGTACAATAAAAATTGAAGGCAGTGTATTTTTGGCTCCTTTCTACTCCTTCCTTAAATTCTTGCTATTCATTCTTTCCATTCTTCTTCTTTAAAAATCAGGTGATCTGAGTAACAAAGGATTGCAACACATATGCCTGAAAATGCATTTGCTTTTTCTTATTTTAGTTTTAACTTTACACAGGTTAATGCTTGGTTGCTATGACATTTGGAATGGATTTTGAGGTGAACTTGTAGCCACATTTCTAGAAGAATCATCAAAAACTATGCACAAAAAAAATAATATTTCTAACAGTCTTGGTTTCAGCTGCTCATATAAAACAGGAAAGGAAATAACAGCACATGCCCCCAGAAAAGCACTGAGGGAGATGAACGACATCACACCTCACCCCACTGCAGTTCTACAATGCCTGCCCTAGAGCCCTCTCAGAAGTCCTCTCCTCCCACACATCTCCAAACGCCACTGAACAACTATGCTGTTTTACACCCTTGATTAGGAGTAGCTGAGAAATCCCAAACTGGAGGACACATCCATAGCCATAAAACTCTTGATGGTCACGACTGTTGCCTAGTGCCTGCCCAGAAAGCATAAAGCTCAATACGTATCTGTTCTCCCAACCACAAGACAGATCCAGGCTTCCTGAGGGACATCCATAGCAGGTATTATTTCTGCTATATATGGAACACTTTCTGTCCTTTATTCACATTCAGGAGCCATAATCTCAAATAGTGGACTCCTGTCAGCATCCTCACTCCTAAAAACCTGCATAGAGACTGCTAAACTGAAGATGGGGGCTCCTGAGGAAACAACTTTGGTAGCAAAAGCTTGAGCAGCAGACCAGACTGGCTGGGTTATCTGACTGACAACAGAGAGGAAGCAATTGCTCTCACTGGAAGAGGTTGTGATCAAGGAAGTAAAAACACACACCACATTTCTTAGAAAAAAGAAGATTCTTCATATTTGTGCAAAGCCGCATAAAGCAACATGAAATACTTCATAAGATGTAATTAAGATTGCAAATATACAGACTTGATAGTCCAGGACTAAAAGTCTGGGCCACAGGCTGTATTTCATATTGTTAAAATAGTAATAACATTCACATTTACCTTTTCAAATCAGAAATCTGGGTGTTTGCGTCAAGCAATTTGTTTTCAGTTGCATTTAATGTATCCTACAAAGTACAAAAGGAAAAAAGTAATAAGTCTGGAAACTACATAGTGTCTACAGAAGAAAAACAATAACTTAGATCTTGAAAATAATACATTAAATATGCCTTCCTATTTGAAATAGAGTTCCATTACATTTCTTCGGCTTTGACTTCACAGTATTTTTGCTGTCTACAACTAGAACACAATATACTCTAAACTCATTCTTTTTCCCTTTTCAGGGACTCTGAAGATGCAGTAAAAAGCTTTCAGCAAAAAGATATATGGATCTTTCATTTTGTCTTTTTCCTAAATACTTGTGTTAAGTCAGTTAATTCTACAATACATTACAACAGATTTTACCAGCTTGGGTTTTTAATTAACTAGTGCATACTTACCTTTACTCTTTCATGTTCTTTTCCAAGGGACTCATATTCTCCTAAAAGCTAAAACAAACAAAAAAACAAGCACATATGAAGAGTAAACATAACTAACATTTTTGTTGAGTGCTATAAAATAAATTACTTATCTAACATGCTTATAAGCACTATGGGATATACAGAATGCATTTAAATATTATTTGTTAAGTTCTAGCATCTTCTAATCAGAAAAAAAGTTATAGAAGGGACAAGAAATACATGCACAACATATTTCTTATTGTCCTATAATTTATCTTTAAAAGGAACTGAAGAAGCTGAAGTAGAACTCTTCACGGAACAGTAGAACTTTTTCCTGGCTTTAAAGTTGACTTTGTATTTGAGGTTTTATTTGGAAAATAAATAAATAAATGAAGGATTTAAAGCATCATGTTTCTTTTCCTCCTAGTACCCATTTTCCCGAAACGAATCAAACATTCCATAAAGCTGTTACTGAAGAATCAGAAGAACAATCACTTTGATTCAGTCTAAAATTATACATAAAATTAACAGTGATGACTTACAAAAGAGATTCAGTCCATTCCACATAAACTCAGGAGAACAAAAAGTAACTTGTTCTGAAATTATTTTCTACAATACCTCTACAAAAAGATGAGCTAATAGTACAAAGTAATAAAATACCTGAGAAAGGCTACAGCAAATGTTACCACATCACGTACATAATCGCTGCCTTAAATAACTGTTTTTAAATATCTATCAAGTCTGTAGTATAACCTAACACCTAGCCTACAAAGCAGTCTACAGAATATTTCTGTTCCCTCAGATGCGCATTAAGTCTTGGAAAACTACTCAGAGTATGTATACCACTGCAAAAACACCCAGGACTTGCTGTGTTAGTAAGATGCAATGCAACTGTAAAAATCATTTCACATTTTCTTACTTACATTTTGAAACATTTTGTTTTCTTCTTTTAACCTTGCATTCTTATTATCGGATAATTTATAAGCTTTTTCAAATGCTTCCTCTAGATCTTTAAGCCTTGATTTTAGTCTACTGATTGTGTTATCCTTCTCTTTATTATTTGTGCGCATTTCTTCAATACGTTCCTGTAAAACCTTGGAAGTATTACTAACAGCATAAAAACGTTCTCTCCAATCTGTCTGTAGAAGAAAAACAACATTAATTATAATGCTTACCTTGCAGATTTTTAGTTCAGAAACTAAAATCATCTAAACAGAATAGCTCATCAACAAACGTACAAGATTATGCGCATTTCTGTGAGGTATATTCATTTTATATGACTTAAAACATCTAGAGGTTACACCTCCAATCCCAACTTCTTGTCTTGCTTCCCAGCAAAGAAAAATGTCTAAAAGGTGGAATGAATTAGTCTCTCCAGGCATTTAACTTCCATGACAGAATGCCCTGTTCTTTCATCAATAAATTCAACTATGCAGTCATAAACAAACAGGTCTGACCTAGCCAGAAAGGCTGTATAAGTACACTTAAACAGGTAATATTTTTGCCCCAGTGCAAATGAGATTTCCTCTTAATTACACAGCTCTAATTAGAAATCAAAAAGGAAGTAATTAGATTTTTTTTTTAATTGATTCTGGTTTAGAGTGAGACATCAGAAACGAATGACAATATTTAACTATTAAACTTCATTTGGTCCCTATAAAGGATTGTTTATAAACAAAAGTGATTATGATTCAAGCAAGGAGCCTTCAGAAACACGGCTAGGAAAGTCGCCTGTGTAACATACTGGCTGATGTTGTATTAAGAGAAAGGTTGAAAATAAAATACAGAAATACAGATTAGCTTAACAATGAATAAGTACATTCTCTTACCCTTTTAGTTAAAAAGCAACTTGAATTAATATATGTCACCACAAACATATACTTACCACTTGCTTTTCTAGCATATTATTCTTATTTTCAAGGGCTTTTATGCGAGCGCTTGCTTCATTCAGAGCTGCATCTAGTTGGTCACACCTACATGGAAAAGAGAGATAAAATCAAAAATCTCTTAAGCTTTCAAATAATAAATCTACCTTTTATAGGTGCCTTTCCTTCCTCCTTTCCCCTCTAATTTTGGTACCCAGCCTGGGACCTCTTCCCATACTCTACAGCTGTTGCAGTGAGCACCCAGCACCTCTGCACAGAAAGGCTGCGGTGCTCAGAGGGCAAGCAGCAAAGTGGGAACATTTGCTCAGAACCATCTGGAGTCTGTGCACAAGAGCTCCACGACCAGAAGCAGCTGAGAGGCACCAGAGTGGAGTTCCACTTGAGCTAATTGATGATGCTGTGTGATAATTAATGACTGAAAGCATACCACAAGCTTCTTGTAACTCAGTAAATGACTGCTCAGAAGTCACTTTTAATAGGTAGAACCCACTACTGCTAAAAGAGAAGTACGGAAGAGACCCAGCTACCCACACAGTTTTTTAATTACTCCGAACGCCATAAATTTTGCAAAGTATTTTAACTGTCTAAATTTTTAATATGTATTTTGACTGGCAGTAATGATATAAAATCACATTGAACTTCTACAGCAGTCACCCAAGTGGCACCAAGTACACAGGTGAGGCACACAGCCCCCGGCAGTAATATCTGGTCAAAGAGCACTGACTGGTAAATTGGCTTTATAAAGCTACCAATAAATTCAAGACTTTTCCTGTAACATCTGGAAACATCTGGTAGTTTTGACGTGAAAGATAAAGAGGGATGATGTTCACCAGCACAACAGGCAAGTACTATCTTATGACAGTGATACTTCCATTACAGATTGCTCAGGACTACCTCAGCCTGCCAGCCAACTGCTTTTGAGCAAAACTTATCCTACCTTCACCAAAAATCAGGTCAAACAAGACCTCTGGTCCAAACATCCCACTTATCACCTAACAGTCATTTTAAACCAATCTTAAAAAGATGCATTAAATAATGTAAAATGTGTGTTTAGTAGTAAAATATTAGTATCATAGATGCATGAAACATTCAGAATTGAGGAATGACTGACATTTCAAGATATTCTAAACAAGCATATGTAGTTTTTAAAGTAGAAATAATATCCTGTAACAGAGAAAGAAAAAGATGGATAAACAGTACCTGTCAGCAAGATTTTGATTGATTTTCTTCAAATCTTCAGAAGAAGCAGCTTTATGGCTTGCCTCTAGCTGCTGTTTTAAGCTATGTATCTCAGCATCATAGTAAGCTCGTAGATCAGCTATGTGTCGAGCATGTTTTTCCCTCAAGTTCTGCCTAATCCTATATTCAAAATTAAGAACAAAAAAAAGTTTCCAGCTATCAACATGACCACGCATTGCCAGCTACACTGACTCAGATGTAATGAACTCAGCACATCAATATCTCTTGCAGAGCTTTGTTACAGTCAAATTGAAGCAAAGGAAATTTGTCATCTAAAGCAGTGGTGTCAGACACCCAAGGCCGGCATGGAAGCATTCACATTAATAACACAAAGCTTAACTCCTTCTCTCCTTTTCTACCCAGCAGAAAATATGCACAAGAAATTAACCAGGAAACACACAAATTGAACCGTCTTGAAACAGTCAAGACCCTCTGCATAAGCCCTCACACATGGAATATATGCCACATTTGCTTGTCACTGCACAAATCACGAGAGCCTCAGTTGTGATTGGGGGATATTTATTTTTCCTAAGTACAGTAATTCTGGGCTTATCCTACCATTTGACTCTTAATTAGGAACCATACCTACGACAGAACTTTGAAATTCTCTACCTAAATCAACACCCTCATACAGCCTATGAATTAAGCATATACTTTTATTTTAATGTATAAACAGAAATAATAAAAATTAAAATATGGAAAACTGTTTTGTGTTCCAGTTAAGGCTCAGATATTCATGGGGATCAAGGAAGACAGTACAAACACCGTGCTTTAGATTAAATAGTATGGTCTCAAAGGCATTTATAACAAGTGGAAAATAACTGTTCTATCTCCATGCCATTTGTACTTCAGGAAGAAGAAAAAGAAAGAAAAAAAAGCAATGCCCAGCTACATTCTAAGCTCACAGAACGTGCATGTTTTGTTCATGTCACCAGTACTGTTCTTTCATGAAAGAACTAACTTAAAAAAAAAAAAAGAAAAAAAAAAAAACTTACTTTGACATTATCACAGGATCTTCAACAGATGCCACTGAAAGATTATATTCTGGTAAACTGTTGTCAGCACACTGAGTAACAGAAGATGGAGTTAGAGTTAATGTTTCTTCCTCCTCAGTGTTGAGTAAAATATCACTATTAGCATCGGTATATGCCATTGGAAAAGGACAGCTGGCCTTGTTTTCATTTGGAATTGCATGATTTTTCCAGAGGTCCAAATGCACAGCTCTGCTACCAGCAGGATATTTCAGGGAATCATCACACTGAGATGAATTGCTTGTCCGTGAAAAAGAGTCTGTATCACGATGACTTGAAAATCCAGGTTCTGCCATAGAGTCTGGAGAAAAAGGAGTAGTCTCTTCAGGAATATTGAAAAAGCAATGGCCTGGATTCTGCTGACCAGGTTTCATGTGCAGGGTTGGGTCCAACGTCAAGATCTAGGAAATAAGTTACAATACTAAAAAGAATTGTTTTAACTTTTGGTCGTGTAAATGGAATTAATCTGTATACATTAGTCATCTATACAATGTATTGCAGGAATTACACTGAATATTACTACGATTATTTGATATTGACAAGCAAGTGCAAAGATGGAGAAATCTGTAACAGCTCAGAAGATGATACATCTACCCAATGCTTGCAACGTGTGTTTCTCAGTTTCTGGTAGGAATAAATGATATATCCAGCATCTGTAGCTGTCCAGAAAATTTCAGCCATATATATAAACGAATTAGGATGTTTGCTTGCAGGCTACAGCAATAACATTGTGCAGTTACTAAAATCATTTTGTGGATTACATAAACAAGACAGTCACTTATTAGCCCCTGTGTAGCCTTGTACATTACATACATGAGGAAAATCTAAAGGCTATGTCCTGGATCTGGGTATGGAAACAGAATTAATAAAGAATACTTCCACAACCCGTGCTTATTCACTTTCTGAGGTGGAAGAAACTTGTCTTGTAGGAAATAATAAGAAAACCCTGCTTCTGCAACTGCAGTCCCATGTGCATTTCATCAGCTTCAGCAGATTCACCCCTGTGTCACCTTCAAGGGTGTGCTGCAAAGGTGCTCCCTCACCCAGAGTGTTCTCAGGGGTTCTTTTCAGCTGGATCCCCTCCCAGTCTGGCTCGTTGCACAGTTGCAAAAATTGCTGTTCCAGCACAGCACTGGAGGTGGCAGCAGGTGCCGATTAATGTGAAAGCAGCCTGTAAAACCTATCATATCTTCAAACTGAGATGTGGAACAAAGATAATAATGTTACCTCTGGTGGGTGACTTGACTGAGAAGAAGGCATAAAATTCATGTCTGGCAGCTGCTTGTTTTCCCTTTGTCTCTTCTGATAAATATCCTTCAACGACGATAGCTTCATTTCATCAGCAGAAGATGACTGAAGGAGGTAAAATTGCTACATTAGTCTTGCTGAACACAACCCTTCATCCCCAATTACTTTTTTTTTGGCTAATGAAACAGTTCAGAAAAAACAAAGGCTCTATTCAATGCACCCAATTTAAAGAACTGTCGTTAATGAGGCAAATACACCTTTAATACACTAGTTAATCTCTTCTTGTCTCTTACACCATTTCCTTTAGATGACAGAAGGTCAGTAAATTCCAAGTGGAGGTAGCCAGGGTAAATGAATAATGGAGACAGTGAGCTAACAAAACGAGGCTTCACAGAAAACTTCTTTTCTGAAGGGCTGATTCTTTCCATTTGTAGAAAAGGGGAAAGATGACAAATATAACACAACTTTTAGAACATGAGCAAAGTTTACCTGATCTGGTGATACTTTTGTGGAGAAAACATCAGTGAACTCATTTCTGAAGTTCTCTGGTAAAGAGTGATACATGTCCTTTTCATCTAGTTTCCAGTACGAAAGTCCTAATGAAAAGAATCATTGGAGAAAAAAGGTTAAAATTTCAATCTCACTCCTATGGAGATGGAATCCCCAAAACCATTAGAAAGATGTTACTCTGCCAACGAACAAGAGTAGTGTATTAATTACTAGCATCTATTGCTTAGGGATTTTACTGAAGTATTTGTTAGCAGAAGTTACAAAAATCTCAATGCCAAACACAAGCAACATACATTATCAGCATTATATCACACAGCATCGCTAATTAAAGGCGCAAATTAGTGAAAATATAGATATACTCTTTGGTGTTCAAGGTCATAGCCTCATTTACAATAAACTGCCACATTTCTAACAATGCCAGTATAGCTCTTAAAACTTATAATGCCGAAGGAATAATTCTAGACAGCCACTCAAGGTTACAAACTCTTCAGTCTGGTGCTCACCATAACATGCAAAAAGACAGCCTACTGGGACCCACCTACTGTGGGATGGCACAAGAGGAACATTTAAACAGTCTTTATCCCACTTCAGTTTCTTGTATGTGTGGTTGTGTAGAAGAAATATACATCATTTGCAGGGCTACGTCTCCGTATCCCTGTTTGTTACTGAAGTGGATCCACCGTGTTATGATCAAAATACATAAATTAGTTGTTTGGCTTTGACAAAAAATAAAATAAAATAAAGCAACCAATAAAACTGTATCAGCAAAACCATACAAAACTACCCCCCAAAAGAACAGAAGCAAAACCACACTAAAACAAAAAACAACCCCCTTCACTCACACGCACCCCAACATAAGAAATAATAATAATCCTCACATTACACACTGCATTATTTTGTTCTTGTTTATTCACAGAACTACTGAATCACTCCTTTGGCTTACAGGAATTCTGCTTCTATTACCATGCACTCTTGTGATTACTAAACCATCAGTGGTGCTAATATTTTTAAAGGTCATTTTATTCCCTACCATGATTTTAACAGTAATTACATTATGAAACAGTTTTAAATACAAAGCTCAGCCTTGAAGCATCGAGAAATTTAAAGAAAAATAAAATTGCCCAAAGCCCTGCATCTGCCAGCAGTGATACACAGGAGCCACCATCAGTTTGAAGCAAGACCATGAGCAGCAGAATTATACTATATCAAAAATTAACAGTTTTTCTGTGCTTATACCCTCCGTACCTCTCCAGAAGTATTGGAGGTACGTTCTAGTAAGCTCTAAAAACACAAATCAACAGAAAAGGAAATTTAAGGAAAAGATATTAACAATACCTGAAGCTTCGGACACTAAGGAATTTGGGCTTTCAGTTGGTTGATTGAGGTAAAAAGTGTAAGGTGGCAAAACAGAATCAGTAGAGTTTGTCTAAAATTAAAAGGAGAACACAAGCTTTTAAAAAAACTGCAAGGCAAGAAAAAAAATTGAGAGTCTAATTTAAAAAAACTGCATGTAGATGCTGTTAGCCTTTTTACACAAAGGGATTAAACTTAGTGATGATGATCCAAACCGATACAATTTATTTTAAGGGCAATCAAAACCAGAAGGGGGAACCAAGATAAGCCATATAATTAAATGATGCTGGTAGCTTCTAATTCATGTGCCAGTCCACTTATAGAGCATTTTTTAGATGAGGTATTATAAAAATACACTTTTTGGATAGTCATCTAAACCTTCCTGCTCCTTAAAACCTTGCTCACCCTAAGACTGGAATTTCTTATAGTCAGCTGTTATGCCTCCACCTACCACAAATCAGGAGGTAATATTGTCTAACATCTCAGATAGACAAGATACTACATACCCCCTGTGTAAGATACGACATAGCCTCCTCCTCTCCACTCCAAACTTCCTCCTTCCCTTCACTCCAAACTTTTTAGGAGCTAAAAAACTTTCAGCTAAAAAAAAAAAAGTTTAGAACTAGAGTACAACTTTTTGAATTATGTAGGGTATTACCTCAAGGCTATTTTGTCCCTTTTGATGTTTTTATTAAGGTATTCTCCTTTGTCTAAGGAGGAAGAAAGGAACTTGAAGGGGCAACAACTGAATTCTTACAAAGGAACACAAAGATTTTTTTTCAAAATCTGTGTTTCTGACACTAATTTCCATTAGCCAATAGTGTTTGCATTGACAATAGAAGACTAGAAAGAGCAAATACAAACTGCTATGATTACCCTTTCTGGATCACCCTCAAAGTGACCACAGGAAAGAAAACTGACCCTGCCTTGTATCAAGTGATTCATATTTTCTAGCTCTCCTATTCTCTTGTAGGTGAAGCCTTTCAGAATTTCAGGAATTATTTCCTTAAAAATAGCATACAGATGCTTGTGACAATTAATATATTCAAACTAATTCAAAAACTTCAGTTACATGTATGATGAATACTCATGCAATCATGTTGCATAATGTCCTTTTGGGCCAGAAATGTTATATATGGTTAAACTTCCCAAAATAATTAGATTTATGGACATAGAGAAGGAAATATTTAATCACAGAGGGTGGGGAAGAGGGAAGGGACACACAAAAAAATAAAATTCATCTCAAAAGAAGCATTTTGAGCCAATTCTGCAATTGTGGCAATAGGCATTACCACAAATAGTTCTAAAAAGCCAAAATTTCTCCTAAACTTCTATTGTGTGGGTTGTTTTTTAGTAACCAGTGCTGTAACTGAATTTGGAGTAGTTCAATTTAGACAAATCGTGACCATATACAAGCATAAAATTTATTATTCTTACAGAAACAATACAAGAAAAAAAATTGTTTGGATTTTAGCCTAAGAGTTTGCTAAAAACACACACACACACAAAAAAAAAAAACACACTATTAGTCCTGAACAAAGTGGCTAATGTCTCAATATGCAAAAAGTTTAGCAGCTTGCATTAAATTCTGTATACCAAAAGAGACATCAACAGCTGAAATGAAGACCAACATTTGTAAAACAAAGATCCTTTAAAAAAATGATGGGACACAATAAGTTACCATGACCTGATGATTTAGTTGAGAATGTGACTGTTATCTCTACAAGGAAAGAACGTGTGCCACTGAGGCAAGATAAAAAAAAAAAAAAAAATAGGCAAGGAATAAAATAAGCCAAAATAGCAGCGTTGAATAGGTATAGAAGGATCCAAGTAGTAAACTCTGCCCACATGAACTTTAGACATATCAATGGAAAAACCACTACTCAAATGCTCAAGGCAAGCAAAACAAATTTCAAAAATTTCAAATTTCAAAGCAAACACTGAATCAGACCATACTATAACTCTAAAAACTAGGAGTGACTAGAGTAAAAATTTAAAAATAAAACTAAATCGGAAGGCGACTTACATTCTCCAGTGGTAATTTCTTTGCTTGTTCATTTCCTTGCATAGAGGCTACTTGTACTTCTTCTGCATTTATTCTTTTGGGTTGGTTTTGTTTCAACTTTTGTGCCCATGATGTTAAAGACTTACTAGATGATAAGAAACACACATATATACCATAAACATATATTCCCTTTTTCAATGGAGAAATGATCCCTACAGAAATCAACTTCAATAGAAAGAAGGAAGAGAATGTGCACATCAATGGCATTATGATCTACCTTGTATGTTGAGATAACACATCTCCAAAACCAATTCTCTAAAGAAAGCTGGTTCTGTGTTTCCTAACATAGTAGCAAGACAAGTTCATTTTCACGATTCTGTTTTTCCAACAGACAGAGCGTTTTTATCTCTGCAAAATACTATCACAGATTCGCAGGCAACATGCTGCCCATGTGAGCTTTGATATTGGTCATGGCTGTATGAAGCCACGGCCTTTATAGTCTAGCCTGACAGGGAGAGTTGAAAATTCTCTGCAAGTAGAGCAGAATTTGGTCAGTTATTATGGCTTACAGATGAGCCAAAGTAACTCAAAAAAAAAAAAAGTTTACTAGATCCACTCACCTTTTGGACATAACAAAAGAAAAACAAAACTTAACTAAAAACAAAATAACAACAAAAATAGAAAAAGTCACACACTTGGCTGTTGTCTGATACAAATTATTACTGTAATACATTCATATAAAATAGCAAAAATGGCTGAGTACCACAGCAAAATGCGTCATGTAAAATTGGTAATCAGCACCTAAATTTCCGTGTGTAGATAAAACAGTATATGCAAACTTTATCTTAGCTCATGCTTACAATAAGGAGAGTTTTGTATTTTTCTCCCAACATATCTACAATAGGTAAACACTGCAGAAGCAAATATGCATCACACAGAAACGTCAGACTAAAGAAACATATTTATCTACCAAGTACCTAGGTTTTTGGGGGGGTTCATGTGTTTACTTTTGCTTTTTTAGTTCTTACCATCAAGAAGTTCCATTCAGTTCTTACATATTTCTAGTTACCAAAAGGCATTTACTGAGTGAGGACTGTATAATAAATTAACAAATTTGGAAAGTTTACCACTTACCTGCTTTTTCTTCCACATTGCGCTTCATTTACCTGATGTTCACATTCAACAGGAAAACCTAAAATATCATTCCTTCCTGATGAGCAGTTTTCCTCTATTTTTTTTGGTAAAAGTTCTCTTGTATTTTGAACAGTGGCTACAGCTGCATCACTCTGCAATACTGCTGCATCACCCTGTCCTTGAGAAGTTTTCTCCGTGCAGTCTGTGCACTTGACAACGTCATTAGATTTGCTAGCGTTCAATTCAGAGGCAGAAAGGGTGCCATACCCACTGTTCATCGAAGCGTCATTTGCAAAACATTCCTGATACAGATCAGATGCATTTGGCTGAGTTTCTGATTCATTAGATCTAAGCTGATTGACAATGCATTCATTTTCTTCAGAGACTTCAGATTGCATCCCCATTTGACTTCCTATTGACGAAAAAGTGTCTGTAACCTTCACAGGCAAACTTCTGCTCTTGCCAACACCCCAATTGCTGATCTGCAGTTTCACTAACTGCCTTATTTCATCCTGAATCAGCTAAAGAATAAAAACAAAAGGCAAAATTCCCATGAGATCATGCTACAAGTCGTATTTATATCTTGATCCATCTTCAATTCACGTTATTAGCAAGGGAATTAGTGCGTTTATTTCAAACAATTCCAATTTCTCAATGCGTCCACATCTCATGCATAAAGTAGATATATGCATACTGTGCATAACAGTAAAAGGTGAATGGTAACAACTCAATATCCAAGCAGTGAGTTACAGGTCTCAGGAGTCATTTACTTATATAAAAAACCATGCATGCGTGTATTGGCCACATGCCTTCAGAACTACAGTTACCTATCAGCCACCTAAAGAAATACCAGTTATCTAGGCATATCATTAGAAGTGGACAAAGTCATTGGCTAAATCAAAGTCTAAAAGACTTTACAATTTGGATTTACATATTTGAAGATTGTAAGGATGCTTTAATGGAAGAATAAACCATTACTCTGTTACACGAATAGGAATAATGTACCTCTGTAAGATTATTCACATAAAACGTGGCTTCAAAATAGCTGATTTAAGTAATGCATTATTGGGTAGTTCATTTAATAAAAATATTTACAGTTTGATTTATTGGTTTTTGGTCTCTGATAGAGTGGAGAAAACCTATAAAAAGGTCACTTGAAGAGACTTAACAGGTTATTTACTTTTTAGTCTGCAATGCCTGCAAAGAATTATTTTACATATTTATATATATATAAATATATATATGCATATATGAACTAATCTACTATACTGAATTGTTTAGTGGTGTACTAGTATACTGAAATAACTAATTTTTCTGTCAAGGGCTATGAAAAGACTTCATGCTAGTGCCCACAGCTGTGTCCTTTGACCAGGGAGCTGCACTTCTGCAGAGCAGTGCTGCAGTTCCTGAACTCTCTGGGGGCGCACAGCTCTTATTACACATTACAAGACCAGAGTATATGGCAGTTTTCAAGAATACATTTCAAACCAATTTCTCCCTGGTAAAAAAAACTCAACTTTCAATAATTTTAAGAACATGAAACTCTAGTACTGCTTTATTCACAGAACTACAGGACATTACTCAGATAAGAATAGCAGGTGCAAAGCACAAATTGATCAAAAATCATTTGTTCTTTTAAAGTAAGAATTATTTTTTTAAAAAGGCTTAATTCTAAAGGAACTGATGTGCAATGCTAGTCAGAATCAAGCCTTGTATGTTCTACAAATTTGCAAAACTATTAACAACTGAATTTCAGGTCAGTCTTCCTGTTAAAAAAAAAAAAAAAAAACAGGGATGACATTTCTGCAATAACAAAGTTTTTTGGTGATTTGAATCATTTTGTTGAAGAAGGTAAGGAAGGGAGCATAAAAGTGAAAAAACAGAGTTGTGGGTGGAAAAAACTGATCAGATTCCCTGCTGGCATTTAATCTTTGTCAATAGTACTTTGCAGGAAAGGTGAAAGACTATTATTCTAATTAAACAGTACTTCTACTTCTCCTTGTATAGTCACAAATAGTTCCAAGAGAAGAAAAGACCTAGGAAAATGAGATTTCAGAAATTTGTATAGAGTTTGGGGATTATAGGTAGCTTTCTTATGTTTTTGAATCTTCTTCAATAAATCCTGATCTTAAGATGATATGCAGTTGGTGACAGGATGTCATTAGCACACTTGTATTTTACTGCATAATTCAAACCTGCTGAGGGCTGACCCCAGCATAATTCCAAAATGAACTCAAGGTCTTTTGACCCATTTTTTGTTATGACAATATATTTTCGTAAGAACAGTTGGTCTTGAAGGACAGCATAGAGCAAGTCTTATCTCAGAGCCATGTCAATGCTAAAGCAGCGCCTTGCTCTTTGACCCCAAATAGTAGGTTATTAATTTGAAGTTTTATTTTTATTATTACTAGAACATGTTGAATCCCCTGGGTTTTAGAAAATTCACTAGCCTACCAGTTTAAGTTTGAAATAGTTCCCTCTAGTTTACCTAATGCATTCATACAACTGAAAATACGTTACAGCCATTGATTTTTACATTTAGTGTGGCAGTTCATGCAGTTAGTTAAGTCCCTGTGGATACCATGAACTAAACTCTTCCAGAGGTAGCCTTTCCTATTAATAAAGACAAAAAACAGCAAAGGCAACACAATGGATTAGTCAGGACTACCATTAGCAACAAGTGAATCAAACCACTACAGTAAGAGGAAAAGAAATATGAGGATAAGGAAACACTGGTGGGACAAAACCAACAAGATGGGAGAGAAAAGAAAGAAAGGTGGAGGGGGAGAAACAGGAGATAGGATAAAAGGACAGTACCTCTTGTTAATTCAGTTCAGGAACTGTTGATTACTACTAGTGTAGAGGGCATCAGGAAAGGGAAGGGAAAAACAGCAACCAAAATGATGAAGACATTAAGCATTATATAGTTAGAGAATACTGTCTTTTATACATACATATACATTTCTTCTGGTTTAATGGATAAATACACTTCAGCAAAAACGTGAATCTTCATGTGAGCCATCTGTCTTTCTTAGAGAGGAGACTGTTTAACCAAAGGGTGAAAGAGGTGTTCAGCTATTCCAGTGAAAGTCCTCCTGTGCTATATACTGTCTAGACTAGGGAATCACAAGTTGCACAACAGTTTCTGATGAAAAGAAAACTGCATTGTTTCAATGTTAGAAATGACACAGTCTAACAGATAACATAAAACAGCTTGTACCTACAAAGTCCAATTATCATGTGGGCGTTCTGAACCGTTTTTGACAATAAACGCCTGAAAACAAATAATCCAAGAATCCTCAATTCTGAAATGGTTCCTACCAGTTACTTGTTTAATTAGCCAAGGCTATCTCAACTATATACATTGTAAATTGCCAGTCCAGTCCCAGTAACTGGCTACCTGAATTGCCAGGCCCAGTACACTTACAGGAATGGAGGGGAGGAAAAAAAAAAAAAGGAAAACAAAAAGAGAAAAAAAGTGCCCGACACTGTAGTGTGCTGTTTTGCATGGCAGTTGGGAAAGAAAGAAAGAAAAAGAAACATTTAACCTAACCCACCCACACGAACAAATCACTACTCACTTGGATTTGGTGGTGGAACTGTTCTTGCTGGGCAACTATTTGTTCCTGGCATTGCTTTTCTACCAGTCTCAATAACTGCAGCCACCTTGTCTATTAAATCACAAAGTAAAATAATTAAGGCGTAGTCATACGGAATCTCTTACCTTCTACTCTAGTTACATAATGGTTTTGCAATCTTATACTTAAGCACTGACATAATACAAATTTTATCACTCTGGTTGTGCACCCCACAATACATACAGACCCCTGTCACATCAATCACAGCAAACAATTCACTATAGACATACTCACTGGAAAAAAAATCCTTCTACGCAAAAAGATAGTACATCTCTACAATTAATTTTGGCTTTAAAAAAAAAATGAACAAGGGAAGTGAGTTATTCTATTAAAAAAAATAATAATAACTTAAAAGAAAACACAGATGGCAGAAAAATACAATTGAAGTTTGGAAAGGCAGGTTCCAGTTCAATAAGATCCAGGCAATCTTAAAATTGGTAATTAAGTATCCTCACGTCCAGTGAACCACTTGCTCCAATACAGAAAATCTTCCTTTCAACAATTCAGCCAAAGAAAAAGATGTATAACTGTTTAGTGAAAACTAAAAGATAATAAATAAATACATAGTGTTCCTAACATGTGGTAAACTCTGAATTTTTATAACTAGTTTTATGCTAATGTTTATGGAGCCTGGTATTTGATGCCTAGGACACAGGACATAAAACACGTGCCTAAATGCAGATATCTACAATCTTTTCTTGGAGCTGTTAAAGAGCACCAAATTAAGCATCTGTCAGAAGACATTTTATTGGAGTGCAGCCAGAAAGCTCAAAAATTCAGCAAGAACCATCCCATGGTGTGGAAACTTGATGTTCCCTGCAGAGACTAAAAATAATGATAAAATATAAAATTTTTAAAAAAAGGGGAAAAAGGGATTGTGAGAATCAGCTCATTGCACCGAGATAATGGTTTTTGTGTTGTTTTAAATCTGAAAACGAACTAATAATCTACACCTCTTTACAAACAGAATAAATACATGATGCAACTGAGACAGACATTTTTAGAAGGAAAAAAAAACAACTACTTTCTAGGATCTCTTTAGACTTCATCTTGAAGTGCTGAATAGAGGTTTAAAATTTTCAGTTCAAAAATTTGCAATTGCTATCTTAACACTGAAAAAAACATTCACGCCAGAATTGTAATTGTAGAACACTCATACATAAAAAGCGAAGATGAAATCGCAACAAAACCCATCCACATGATTAGTTCACAGCACTGTAAAAGCATTTGTCCCATCACAAAGGACAAAGATGTATTTAATCTCTCACTGCTAAACTGTACTATCACTAGATTCATCTTCTAAAAGGCAAAGCTGATACATTAATATTTTTTTCTTCTTTGATATAAACATGAATATCAAATACCTCACAGTTCTTCACAATTTCTGAGTCAGCATTTCCAACACTCTGGATATCTCGCACGAAGGAGGAAAGCAGCTCAATGGAACCAGGTATTAACGAGGACCTGCTATTCCCTGAGTAACCAGAAACTCCATTGGGATTGGACGAGGGACTTCTGGCGAAACATGAGGAAAAACATTTCAATTATTTATTGTGCCACCTGTCCAACATAGTGGCCAAAATAATATGCTACAGACCCTATACAATCATAAAGGAATTATATGCTTAATTTACATTTGACCTTAATCATGCTGAAAAAAGCAACTTCCATAAGAATGAGGTTGTTTTTCAAGAAAGTGTCTCAGAATCTACAGTGTTATCTTACATACCATTTAAACCCAGGAGCTTTCCAAGACAGCATAATCAGCACAAATGTTATTGCTCGCTAGTACAAATGTCAATAAAGACAGCTTTTCATCAAATCTGTATGCTTCTTCATAGATTCTAAGGTCCTCAGTTTACAGATATAACCTGAGAAACAACGAGTTACAAAATTCAAGACTACTGCCTCATTTTGAGAAGCTGCACAAGCAGTAAGTGACTTGTAATTCTTATCTCGGCACATCAGCCAAGGAGAACTACTCCTAATCTGACACTTGGGCCGTTAGTCTATATTTGCCCTTCTTATTCATTGAATATATCATAGACATCGAAAAGAAAAACAATTCCCTCCCCATTCTAAGATGCACAAGGCAACAGAAGTTACAAAGTTTAAGGAAGATTTTAACACTTTTTTCATTAAGGCTTTTCCCATTAAACATTTTACCTGCAATTGTACAGAAAACTAAAATATATTAGAGTATTACATATTACTTCACCTTGGTAACAATGATAAATCAAGCATGCTACATATGAATAACAAAAATAACAGAAGCATTTGTTAGTAATGCCTTCTACGTATCATTTACCTGTTACAATTCAAATTGCAAACAGAGCTGTGGGTATTTCTGACATCAGACTCCACAGAAGCTGAAGGGACTTCTTGCACAGCATTCACCAAGTCATGGTTTTCCATATCTTATGTCCCAATGTGAAGTGACCCTGCAAACATAAAGAATTAAGTTATCACCCTCCTATTTTAAGAAGTCATTGGACTTTGTTGTTTGAAGAAACAGAATTTGATTAAAGCAGCATTTTTTTTCAGCCAAAGCACCCCAGGAAATGCTGGCATTCCAAAACAGTCTCCTCCTGCCCTGTGCTATGCCTGCAAATAGCTGCTAGTTGGTCAGCACTGTAACTGCTGTGGCTCCTCTAACTCAAAAAGAAATCCCCATCACACATCGAAGCTGGGACATAAGGGTGGTGTCTCTGAATCCCAGTAGAGCAAAGTTGTGGAGCTTATTTGTCTAAAATCTGGGACTGCACAGTCCATTTTTGAAACTTGCGTGAAGCACAATTAGAGAACAGGCCTGTTGTCAATGCGTTTACATCTGCAGAAGGGGGCTCTGTGCCTTCACTGCACTGAACACACTCCTCAGAAACAAAATCAAGAACTACTGAGCTAGGCTGCAGCTCACCAATTCTACCACAGAGTTATTTGAACACTTGTTTTATTCTTACTGTAGAACGTCAATTCAAAAATGCGTTAGAACTGGTTTGAGAGAATTCATTGTCAATTGGTAAAAAAGAAAAGGAAAGTCAAACAGGAATCACACTTAAAAACACCATAAATAAAATACAAGCATACAAAACACTTGAGCAACGGACTTAGTGCCCAAAGCAGCAGTTTACAAGAACAGCAGCATAAAAACATGCTTCCAGTATCCGTAATTTCATCAAAAATAAGGCTTTGAGACACATTGGTGATTCACTTATTTCAGCATCTTCTCTGCCCTAGCGGATTCACCCTAAGCTCTGCTGCTGCAGAAAAACCTTATGATCATCTTGCAGATGGAGAACAAGAAGAGGCATTAAGAAATAAATGGCATCCTGGCGGTCCGTGACAACACCACATCGCCTTGGGGCAGCCCAGTGCCTCCACAGCGTGACCATTCCTCAGAGGGCTCACAAGGTCACGCAGGTTTAAACTTTAATTATTTTTAGGTATCTGGAGCCGTATCGCACAGAGGTAGTTTTGAAGTATAAAAACTCATTTCCACCCGAATTAAACCGCTGGATAACTGCTGCTTTCTCCCTGTTTCCCTGGAGCCAGGGGCTTTAGCATGTTCTCCAGCGGTTTCCCTTGGGCATGGCTGGAAAGGGGCAAACTGGAGGGAAGCTACCCCGAGACACGCACCCCTCTGACAGAGATTTTGGGGATAAAGACAGGGAAAGGAAGAAAAAACCCTTTATTATTTTTACAACGGCGCAGAGCCCCGAAGGTTATGAGGCGGCAGAGGCACCCTGAGAGCAGCTGGGCGCCAAGAGGGGGGGCTCCGGCAGCCACTGGCATCGCCCCGGGCCGAGATCCCCCCTCAGGGCTCCTCCGCCCCCTCAGGGTCCCCTCAGGAGCGCGGCGCCCCCTCAGCTTCCCGCCCAGCCGCCCCCAGCCCCGCGCGCGCGCAGCCGCAGCCCCTCAGCGCCCCCTTACCTCGGCCCCGCCCCCTCCCCGCGCCAAGCCCCGCCCCCGCCGCGCTCCCATTGGCCGCCTGCCCCCCTCGCGCTCCTGTTGACAGCGGCGCGGCTCGCGATTGGCCGGCGCAGCCGTCGCTCAGCGAGGGAAAAGGGGCGGGGCGCTGCGGGCGGCCTGGCGGCGCTGGGGGCTGCGGCCCCGACGGGTGCCCCCCCCCCCGGGCTGGGCCCGGCCCTTACCCGCATGGCCGGCGGCGGCCTGCATCGGCGGCCGTTAAGGGAGAGCCAGGCTTGGCCCCGCCCCCTCGCCGCCGATTGGCGGCCGCTGTTGGAACGCGGGAGGGGCGGAGGGAGCGCCCGCCGGGGTTCCGCTTGCTGATTGGCTAGCTTGGCCGGCCGCCAGGTCGCGCCTCCCTCCGCGATTGGTTCGGCGGGGAAGGACGCGCGTCGCTGCGAGGGGATTGGGCAGCGCGGCTACGCGCCGGATGGCTTCCCTCAATCCGATTGGTGAAGGGCAGAGGGGAGGGCGTGCGCGAGGCGCGATTGGCTCTCAGTGGATGCCAATCAGCCTGGAGGTCGCTCCGCCTGCAGGGGCTGCGCGTGCGCAGAGGCGAGCGGGTGCGTGAGGGGACGCGCGCGCATGCGCGGTGCAGCGGGGGGGCGGTGGCCATCGCGGGGCGCTGAGGTGAGGGCGGCGGGGCCGGGACGGGACCGGAGGGGCCGGACGGGGCCGCGCCCTGAGGCGCCCTGAGGCTGAGGGGGGGCCGGGAGCGGGGACCGCGGGGCCCTACAGCCGTGAAGCCGCGGTGCGGAGCCTCCTCAGGGGTCCTGCCGCCGCTGGCGCCGTTGCTCCGGGCCCACAGCGCCCCCGGTAACCGGGCTGCTGGGCAGGGGCTCTGCGAAGTTTGTCTGCGGGGTTTTTTTGCGGATAAAATAATAAAAGTTGCCTTCTAGTGCCGCCAAGCGGAGGTGTTTAATTGCGAATAAAAGCTTCTTACATTGGCCTCATCGGTGATGTGTGGGTATCTATTGCTCGGCGCTGCTGCTTCGTGTGCTGAAGTATTTTCTGATGAAGTAAATTAAATATTTAAAGCATGAAATCATTTATTAATTGCTTACCTAGCGTCTTGTTGAAAAACAATATTTGACAGCAGTAGAAGCTGGTGTTCCTCATTGTCCATGAGGAGCTGAAGCGTAGTGCCAGCCCCTGTGGTTGTGTTAACAGCCTGACCAGAAGGAAATCAGCAGGTGAAGCAGTGTGTGAATAGGCAGTGGTCTCCTTACACTTTGGTTCTCTCTCCTCCCTCTAAGCACTCTGACGGGCTGCATGGGAAGTCAGGAGAGTAAAAAATGAAGCTTGTTAACAGGATCAACACGGAAGAATGCTTCTGATTTGAAATTTAGCTCACCACTTCAGACCACTCACCAAGTTCTATGTACGCTCTATAGCCCAACCACAACGATTAGAAAACAGCACCTTAACGGGGCAAGTTCGAAAGACAAGTCCAGACTACCTAATCCATTTAGGTAGGGATTACTCCATATCCTGTACTAACCTAGCATAAAATAAAATCTCAGTATTCAAAGTCAGAGATTAATCTAGAACTGCAAATGTACATCTCTAAGTTCTGCCCTGTACCACCGGGCAGTTGTCGTGACTGACCAGTCGTGCGTCATTCTGACAGGCAAAAATCCCCTTTCCCGTTCTAACTTTAACTTCTCAAGCTGTGTTCTCCCAAATCTTTACAGCCCATAAATTTGCCGCTTTTTCCAGCAGGTTTCTTTCAGTAATTTTGAGTGCTGGTTAAGGCAACAGAGGATTCCTGCACCCGCAGCAGTCCCCAGCAGTTCGAGCACGTTTTGACAGGTGGATTGCAGGTACTGTTGACAGCAGGACAGAACCAGGATGCACAAGGAGCGTCAGCAAAGGCTTTCCTGTCAGGCTGCAATACAAATTTGTTATTCTCCAAGTGGGATAGGAATACTGATTTAATTTATTAACTGTTTTCCAGATCCATTCCAGCAACGCAAAAATAATCTCGACTATTTTAGGAAACCTAATTGCAATCAGAACTGAAATCCCATGTGGAATGGTAAATGTTTTGAGGCAAATAGCTATGAAATCAGTTCAAAAGGCCTTGAAAATAAATCTATAAGTAAATAAAAACATCACACAGGATGTGTAGCTAAACTAGAACATCTTAAAATAATGATTCTGATCGTAAACCAACCCTATTCCCTACATCTGTTTCAGGTTTCTTTCCAGAGAAACTGTGTCTTCATTTCTGTATGAATGTCCCAAGTTTATTGCATTTTACATTCTTACTGAGAGAAGCACGTACAGCATCTTGGAGGCCATGGATTTTGAGGAAGCAGCAACTTTCCCTGCTCAGAATGCCCTTGCTTCAGGCAGCAGGAAAGAAGAACTCTCTCAATCTCCTTGGACTAACTGAGGCAGAATTAGAAGAACAGTTTGTAAGAGGTGATGGCCCGGGAGGTCAAGCCACTAACAAGACAAGCAACTGTGTTGTCTTGAAGCATGTCCCATCTGGGATTGTAGTGAAGGTAATGACATTTTAATTCATTTAGTCCCAAGTTGCTGCATGTCCTCCAAGTCTCCTTTTATAGTGAGCATAATCACAGCACAAGTGTCACAGAGGAAAAGTTTATTTATACATATTGTAAAGAACCTCAGCACAAAGCAGTTTTGGTTAATGGTAGCTAAATAAATGTGGGGTCACAGCCCATCTTCCTAGCTTTGGCACGCAGTGCTATTTTGTAGTTTCAATAAATTGCATCTCCTTACCCTACCAGTGACAGCCTTTGAGTTCCTGTCTCCTGCATAAATGTACTCATTAACTCATCCTAATCTGCAAATTCTTTTTAAGCATTACTCTTAGGTACCTATTGTGGGTTAATACTTTTCAATTAATCTTCACTTCCTTATCATAACAAGGGGGAGACACAGTTCAGTTAAACTCAGAAGCAGGCTTCCGAGGTAATGCGGAAGCGATCTTGTTTGCCAGCAGAATTACAGATTAATGCAAAGGCTGGTCTGACAAGTTCCAGTAGCAAGTAACTATGAGGCAGCCTCACCAAAATACATCATCTGGATACAAAAGTTCTAGCAGGAAAACAAAATAAACAGGTCAAAGTTGCAATAGAAGTGTTGTACTGTGTTTCCTCAGTGTCATCAAACAAGATCAGTGGAGCAGAACCGAAAGATAGCCAGAAAAATCCTCCAGGAAAAAGTTGACCTCTTCTACAAAGGCGAAGATAGCGATGTTTTTAAAGAGAAGAAAGCAGCAGAGAAGAAGAAGCAAGAGAAAAAAAGAAGAGCAAAGGAAAACCTAGAGAGGAAAAAGCAGTTTAAAGAGATGCTACAATTGGATAGCAAATAAACATGAAGAACCGACTGGCTCTGGTAGGGTAAGGGAGAAGTTTGTCATACCTAAGCACAATTTTCCTACTAACTATAATGTAGGGTTTCATAAGCACAGCTAAAATATTGAGTAGTGACCTGCTAATACAGTAAGACTGGAGTGTTAAAAGCAGGATGTGTTCTTACATCTGTCTGCCATCATCTCATTGCTCATATTTAATAATCTGTTCTTCTGCCAAGTTCAAAAGATGATAAAGCAAGCAGATCCTTCTGCCTGATATGATAACTTAGGCTGTTTCATAGGAGTTCCAGTAAATAAGGAGAACAGACCTTAAAGGTCTTTCCATCCTTACTCAGACAATGCCTCCACTGATAGAAATCCTTCAGAAACAGTGGCCAGGTTTAGATGAGAAATGAAAAGTTGCTTTGTGCTATTGGTCCTGATGATGGAAACAGATGCACTGATACAAAGAGCCACCAGTCACGGGCTGTCTCCTTCAGATCTGTTAGCTTAACTGCCTGCACAGATGCTCCATCCCTCTCAATTCTGAAAGAATTCTAAACATTACCTTTATGCTTACCTAGAGCGGTGGTGAGCATTGCTGGGGAGCCGGGGAAGGTGCTCCTGCAAGTGAGGGCTCGTCAGACATTTTCTTCCGCTTCAGAGGCAGAATTAGGTCATTAGAGGTAAAGAACAACGTGCATTGGAAGCTGCCTGCCAAGGCAACAGAGTCCAGTTCATCCAAGCTGTGAAGCAATTAACTTTCCTTCTTCATACTATATTCTCTTCAGGGATTTGTAGCTCTATATGTATTAGATATCCCAGATATCCTGTCTTCCTTAGGATTTAGATTTGGTTGTACTGTAGTGAACTACAGTTCTGTTTATGCTATGCTGCAGTTAAGCTTGAGTATTTCTGTAACTTCACTCATTTTGATAGTTTGTTACTGTTAATTTGGAGCCACCAGTGAAGTATACTTTCCTATTTTAATACCGTTAAAACGCTAATTGCTTAACTAGAGCTTCTCTTTAATTTTCGGACAGAACTCTCACAGACTGCCACTGCGTTCTGATTTTCAACAATGAAGGGAGAGAGCTTCAAGAACCGAAGCTGTTACACGTATTTTGAAAGCAAGGTACCCTACTAGCAGCTGTACCACCTGCTTAGAGAGATCGACCGCATCAAGGGAAACTCCCCAGCAATCCGCAGGCCCGTTCCCTTGTCCTGAATTTGAGCCTCCTGCATGAAGGTTAAGCCTTTGCTTCTCGTACGTAGAGTATGGATCTGATTAAAGTGACTGTAGATACTTTTAATACAAATTGTTAATGAAAATAAGCTTTATTACATCAAGTAATAAATACATACAAAGATGCAAATAACAGTTTTAGTAATTTATCCAGAATTTTCTTTTTTTTTGTCAAACAAACTGAAATCTCCAGCCTTAATGTAGAAATTAGCTTTTCAGGACGTTGTTATTATTTAATAGGTTTCCCTATTTTCCATATAACTCATGCACTTTAAATGGACTTCAAAGCACTAACAGTCATGCAAATGTTTATGCAAAACGAACAAAAAAGGAAAAGTAAGAGGAGGGGAAGGTTATTTCTAAGCAGGGTCTATGCTGTATGACAAATTGTGACATAGCAGACTACTAGGTACAGCATGCTATTCTGCATTTATTAAAAAAATCCTTAGAGCTTATGTCAAACTTTGAAAGATTGACCATTTGGGGTTAAGTGAATATAGTGAAAATTAAAATAAACAGAATGGGACTGTGACTGGATAAAAAGAGAACTGAAATATAGCCTGGGAGAGAGAGCATTCCTCTGCATGCAGTTCAGTTTTCATGTTTTAGAAACATTTTAGGGAGTTTTAATGTCTTTACAAAATGCAAACCCTCAGTAAGTCAAAAAATCCTTGTTTTATCATTCTTAACTATACATTTTTGTAAGGGCAAAAAAAGAAAGATAAAACATTCAAAATAAAGGAATTTGTCTGAACGTTTCAAGAGTCAAAAGGAATAGGTATTACTTTTTCTTCATTAAGAGATGGAAAATCTTGCAACTGCATTGGTGGGCTAGGATCTTGCATTTCGCTCAGTCTCAGCCAAGCATTCCCGAACTAATCCTCTAGCATGAATAATGCCTGCAAAAGAATTGGACATATTTTAAATGATCTCATTAAGGTGACATTTGCAATGACAGTCCACAGAAAGGTTTATGTATTTCTGTCCTGAGTTGCTAAGGCTACCACAGCTTGCCAGAGAAAAGGGAGAGATCCTTCACTTACCTAACATCAGCCACTGCTAAAGAAGTTTGCTTTCCCAAACTGGCATTATAAATTGAAAATAGCCCAAACCAGCCATCAGAGCATTATGAGCTCTGCAGGTCTGCAGTGAGAGGTACAGCTTAACATGCAGTGCAGGTCTATTTACAATCAGGGACTTAATTAGAAAAAAATAAATCTTACCAACCTGTCAATTATTTTGCTACAAGGGGGTGAAAGAAATCCAAAGTTATTTTAGCAAGGTCTAAAAGTCTTAATTAATACCTTGGAATAATTTTCCAAGTGGATGCATTAGAATCCAAGCCTTCAAAAAGTTGCCTAAACACAAGTTGCATCTCTTGTAAATATAGGAGGATATTTTTTATGCTGTGTGCAGAAAGTCACCTCCTAACACTGACTCAGCTCCCAGTGTAAATCATCGCTGCTTTACATGCTGCCATATCTACTCTAATCTGGTAGACATAATGTGGAATTTTCCACTAAGAGTCCTGTTGCCTTGAGTTCCAGCAATCTGGACCTTGAGTCTTAATCCTGGATCTGAATCTAGGTTCATGTTCACAGAGCTGCCCAAAGAGTAGAGCTCGAGTTAGATTTTATAATAGGAGACAGACAGATTTCTCTCCAACAAGGTTATGTTTTAATGTCAGGAAAAGACGGGTGATTTCTCTGCTCATTCGTACTCCTTAACAAGGGTGGACAAATGACAATAAGGCAATAGATGAAGTTTCATCTGTATTTAGAGGTAATAGATTCTGTCTCTAGAAGGCTGCTAGCCCAGAGCAGCCTCTACATCCAAGGAGCAGTGATTTGGGACTTGATGTGTGCCAGGCTTTGCAGAGGGTTAAATCGACACAGACAAGTAAAGCTGCATCCCGCAGCTGTGGGAGGCAGAAATGCACACTCAAACCAGTATACTGGGCCTGGATCGGGTGGCAGGACGCCCAGTTTATGCAGCAGAACTACCCTGAATTATGTAGAACACTGGGAATTTGGCCAATTTTAGAGGTCAGCAGCCTTTGTGCTTAGAAGCAGGTGGAGCTGGGGACAGGGACTTTATTCAGCAATAACCTCCACATGGCCATGGAGGCTGCAGTCACATGGTTACTCTCAATCATTTCTACTCTCACACTTGCCCATGCTCCTTCAGCCATATGGCTCCCAAAATACAAAGAGAGGTACGTCTGTGACCAAAAGATGGCAGCAGAAAGTACTTATTTTGGATTTTCTGCAACATTTGCAAGTCAGTCACAGTGGCAGCACTGAATCTTAAACCTACATTAGCTAAGTAAAGACTCGCTGCAGGAAGGAGCAAAACAGCTTTGTCTCAACTAACTGAACTGTTCTGTTCAAAGAACGTCTGCGTCTCTCCCGGTCCCTCTCAGGTTGTCCCTGTTAGCCTATTGCCATTCATGATCTATTAATACTGACTCAGGCGATGCAATAAAGAGAGACTCCAGCAACATTGATTTTAGCTGGGCCAGATTCCACTTACCACTCATCAGCAGACTTTATTGCATCCTTTCCCAGAACAGCTACTAGTCATTTTATTGCATGTCACGGCAGATATATTACTCTCCCGTAATGGTTGAGCCTTAAATAAAGCTTTGTAGTCTTGAGTGAAGGTAAGGGGGATTTGCGAGGTGGTGAAGTTAGTCTGTTACAATAACATTCCCATTCAGGTTCGAATGAATGAGCCAAACTCAGCACAAGGACCAAGGAAAGGGAGGAAAAGGTAACTCCGTATACTGGCAAAGGACAGAGCTGCCAGCGCAACCATTGTCGGTGGCATTCAGGGTCACTCCAGGAGCTGGAGCAGCGGAATGTCCCACTGCTCCTTCAGAAATATCCCTTGCACGTCCCCTGCAGGGGACAATGTCAAGCTGATGTCAGCAGTGGGGAATGTGGGGGTTTCTTTTACACTGCGAGGAAAGGGCATTTCTCTGACCCCTTTTAGCTGACTAAGCAAAGCTAAAGAGACCTCATCAGCCAGGCCTAAAAGCTTCTGCGTCCCTTCCGAGCGGACTGCTAATGACATCCACTTGAAGCAGGTAATGGAGCCTAAGCAGCCCGACGCTCCACAGAGAGCAGGATCACGTATGTTTGACATCTCGGTCTGAACAGCTTTCGCTGATAAAACCACCTTGTTTTGCCTGTCTCTCTCTCCAGCAGCCTTAGTGATTTACCACCGTGTAATTCACTGCGTATTTCTCTAATCAAAATGCACTTCAGTAAAGGGTCTTGGGTCAAGTAGGTGGGTGATGTTTATGAGAGGAGTGAACTTGGCTGCATATTTCTGAGGATAGGGAGGAAAGGCAGTTGAAGGGGCAAGCAAGTGACTAGGAACCTGGCAGAACACCTCCAACTGACAACATTAGGGTTCTAAACTAACTTAAAACTACTAACTGAAAATCCCCTTGTGCCCATGAAACACATTTGGCCACTAGTTTATCTATCAAATCCAGCAAGAATAGAGTATACCAAAGTTTCAGTTACTGGTTAATACACCTCGTTTACTAACAAGCCCCAGACAGATGTCTGCTTTCAAGGGGAAGCACTGTTACAAAGCTGTATAGAAGCAGTCAGCACACAAAGAGTATGGGACATTTGAAAAAAAATCAAACCTTACCTCGTTTTAGCCTCTCCATCGCGCTTTTACTCCCAGCGTACGTGGGTCTGATCTCTTTTCCTAACTCTTCTATGATAGCTAGAAGTTCTGCGTATTTGCTTTGCGGTACTTGACTGCTGCTGGTACCCTGTAGTTGAAAGTAGATTGATCTCAATTAAACGCTGCTAAAAACAAAACAATAAGAACAGACAGCAACTGGAAATTCACAGAGGACCAGAAATAGCCCTGGAAGCCACTTTTTTTTTTTTTTTTTTTAATAAAATTTCCTATTTGTTACATAAACATTATTTTCTTTTTGCCCTTCCTGCTACAGTTGGACAAAATGCTACGTGCCCTTCCAAAATCAGGGTTAACTGGGAGGATGCAACTACAAGATTGGAACCTTACGTGAAACAGAAGTTAAATCAGTTCTACAAAAACAGCAAACAGAACTACTTATTTAACCCCCTCTCTGCTTTTATCAATGTTCAGATGTATGTTCTGTGGAGGAGTTAGCTAGGTAGGGAGAGTGAGGTGTAGATAAAACAAAACTGCCCATATGATAAGGGGAATCCTGCAAAGTGGTTAACAAATTTCACAGAAAAACCAGCTGGATTCCTGAAGCTGCCCATAGGAATGTCTGTAACACGCACTTCATGAGACTGTAAATCTTATGTTATCAGTTTGCCCAAGGAAAACAGTTAAAGGTGTAGGAATATCACTTTTTGAACAAATAATTTTTAAAAATGTCACAGCCCTTCCTAGCAGAACATAACTCAAGACACGGTTCACTGTGACTCAGAAGGGACTAACAGTTAATTAGTAACTAATCTCACTCAGCACTCTGCTTAGTCTAATTTGATCCCAAGACATGTGCGATGAATCAGTCTGCCATTTGGGTTTGATTTCAAACCTTGGTGGGAGGGAGGAACACCTCAGATTACAGGCCACAAGCCACGCAAACCATGCAGACGTAGGGTCGGTGACCTGGTTAAAGCAAAACAAGCAGAGCTGTACCTGCATCCCTTGTGTATACCCTAGGGACGGGGGTCCGTAGTCGTTTATAAGCTGTCTGTATTGCGCAGACGTTGCCATACTTGTGGAGGGAGAGTGAACGCTCCCAGCTGTAGAGAAAAAGAGAAAAAAAATCTATTATTATCTAACGATGGATTAAACGGTTACATCGGGACACGCTTGAGGTAGCTTTTCTCTTTTCTAAAGCTGTAACCTCTCACCTTTGTCTAAGCCGACTAACGCCATGCCAGAGCCACACTATTCCCTAGGAAGAGAACAGTTAAATGAACGTTTCCCCAATGTTTGCTGTACATTTGAAAATAGCACAGCCTGCAACATTATCAGCCCAAATTGTTTGCCTAAGAGTGAAACGGTGTAACATGACAGGTTGTTCTGCCGCGACAAACCAAATATTAAGGAGCCCTATTTTTGCATATATACATTCCACAGAGATGAGTCTAACATACTGGGCTATTTTTACTTTTTCGGTGCAAGTTATCTGAAAGCAATTTTGCAACTCAAAGTGTCATCACATGGTCAACGCAAGTTACCCTCGGCACTATTTTCAGCTGATGCCAAAACTATTCATAGAGAACAGTCGGTTGAGGTACATGGGATCTGCTGCTCATTTAGTGACATCGGAGGTGAAGAGCGCTAGCGTTATTCCTCTTTGTGTGATATCAAACATTTTTAGCAAGTCAAACAGGGCGGCGTAAGTAAACCTAAGGAAAAATAACATCTCTTTGGGTTATGGTTACTTTTTCTAGTGTTATAAAAAAATATGTATACGCATACAGGATTGTGACTCAGCTAAGAGTTAAAGAAGCAGACTCAGATGTGATCATTGGCGAGCTGCTCCAGAAATGAGGAATCAAAACACCTCTCCACCCCGCAACAGGAAGAATTTGGGGCTGAGAAGCAACCTTTTGAGTTTTCTTGAAGGCCTTAATTATGCTGCCCCTTTTACAGCTGCTTTAGGGGACCTGCTGGTTATGGACTGCGCACTCAGGATGAAGGCGATGTTCGACCTAGCTGCTGCTCTTTTTCACTCTTGCAGCTAAGCGCCCCTGCATCCGCTGATGCTGCTGTCTTCGCCTGCAGGCACAGACACAGCCTGCCTGCTGTCGGAAAAAATCTCCCCTCTTACAAACTTCCTTGCTGCAAATTCCCTACTGCCTTCCCCAGGAGGAACAGATCTTATTCACCAGCCTTCATTTGAATCTAAATTAAACCGATGCCAAAAGTCACTGGGGCTCAGAACTATGTAAATCACTAGCTTTGTTTAAAAGTTGCAAGCGATTTCATTCCCTGTTTCCCCTCACTACAAAAAGAAACAGAAAGCCAGTAGTTTGTGAAAAGCACTGCTGAACAGACTCTCCTCCTCAGTTGGGAAGTCTCTTTCCACTTCAGAATTAATCACAGGATATCACTGTGGTGGCGTCTTTGTTAAGAGAAGAGAGCGCGTTCTTAATTTCAACTAGACGTGAAATCCTAACGAAGGTAAACTGGGCTGGTCACTAGGTCAACTTAAAAAAAAGGAAGGTTTCTCTGTCTTTAACTAAGCGAAATTTTCTGGCTTTACAGTGTGCGTTTCTGTTACTACAGTCTCACGTGGAGCTAATTGTCACATTTTGCTGAAGCATGGTAAAAAAAACTAAACACACCCATGGAGTACGGCTCCTGCACTGTGAAGAAACAGCACGGATGCCAGCTCTGCTCTCAATCAGTTCTTCACATTATCAGCTCGAAATGCATGCACAATTGCAAGATTTCTGTACTTACAACTCAGCCAGTATTTCACGTCCAGATGACTGAATTTCAACACTTATCAAACACAGCACAACAGCAAACCGCATCTTTCCTCCAAAGATTTCAAAATGCTCCAAAAACCTTAACAAACCCTTTGTGCTATACGGTAGGAAGGTTTAATTACCTCGATTAAGTAAAGAAAGACTTAAGCGATTTTTCCTCACGTACAATAAAACAAAAGACCCATCCTGTAAGGACTTGTTCCTAAGCTGTTCCTGCAGGCAGTCACCCATCATGCACACAAGCCCTGGGAGCTCAAACTGGTTCTGAACCAAGGCAAGGACTTGGTTTTTGTTCTGCTGAGTGGGTAAATCGGGATGCCCAAGCCTGGTCATCCAAGACCATTTTCCACCACCCTACCAGTTAATGCCAGTATCGATGGTAATTGTTTCAGGTCACGCTGATTGAAACAACTACACGTGCTTCGTCTGTATGAAATAACACCACAGGGCACGTCGAGGTAAGAGAGAAAGCCCTACAAGAAACACGACGTGGCAAAACAAAGCAGTGAATCCAGGGCCAACCCAAGCTTGGCGGACACAAGGCGCTGCAGTGGACAGGAGCCGGCCTCGGCACGGGAGCACGAAGCCAGGAATGACTCAATCAGCACTCAACTACGAAAAGAAACGAGGAGAACTTTGACCAGGCAGCGATGAGTAAGGACCTGCCGCTGGAGTCTGAGCATCACCGCCGACGGGAATCAGCAGTCAGCTCGGTGGCGGGTGCCGCTTCGCAGCCAGGGGTGCTGTATTGTCTCCCGTACCCAGGCGTATGCAGAGCTGTGCTGCAGACACTAGAGGCCATCGCTGAGTACAGCGTGCCCTGCCAAATGACAGATCGTGGTAACCATGGTGAGTTTACCCGTTTCTTTGCAGTCTGCATCAAAAATGTAATAAGACATAATGCCATGCGCCGACCACTTTATCAGCAGCAGCAGGCCCGGAGAACAAAGAAAAGGATTCGACTTGGCCGTGGCACCGGGCTCCGCACACCCGTGCCAGAAGTTGCGCCACTCAAACTCTGCTGGAGGGAAAGGAAAATGAAAAATCCCCGATTTTACCCCAATTCAGGATGATGCAATCGTGAACCTGAAATTAATTGTGGGGGTATTATTATCTCACAGGGTAATGGACCTTAGGCTTTTTGACCTATCACTCCGTATGTTAATCTCAAGGAGAAGCCGTGGGTCTTAGATGACTATTAGTCAATTAACCCAAAATACATCTGCCATCTGCATGTCTGAACATCCTGTACGTCTCAGATTTTAAAAAAATAAATATATCGCCAGCTACTGCTATTACTGTTAGGAAGCAAAATTAGGCCAGCGAGTCTCGCAGTCAAGACCCAGTCAAAAATCAGTTTGATGATTAGGCATTCACTAGAGAGGAAAAAAGGAGGGGGGATCTAAACAGGCTTGCTCTCTCATGTTAAAATAACAATGGAGACAAGACAGTTACGAATTGACAGGATCGAAAAGGGAGTGTGCTTGGCACTGAATTCGAGTGACACCGTGTATCACCTCCCAAATTGTCTCAGCACTTGCTGCTGTTTAAAACCTAAATTAACGTACACACTTTCCTCCCTCCACTTTCCTAATTAAATGTATACAAAACCTTTTATATACCCATTTATTCTTGTGCCAACAATGTCTTTTATTTCTGTATTCACACAGAAGACTGACAGAAGCGGTTTTTTCCCCACAAAAATACGGTGATTTTCTTGTTAATCAATATTACCCTTTACCAATGGGGGGTAGGGAGAGGTCTACAATACAGCAAAAAGAAATGAAATTTTTTTGCCAAGATCTCTTCCTTCCAGTGGTCTCTCACAGCCCCGGTGAACACCCTGGAAGACAAAGGACCAAGAACCAACCTTTGTTAGCCGGAACTCCCACTGACCAGGAATCTCCCCATTAATTTCCAATAGGTTTGTAGGGATCCATTCGGTTCCTCCGCTACTGCTTCCGAGCCAATTTGCCAGTCTTGAGTTTTAATTCTTAATTGCTGTTGCTCGCTGGAGAAGTAACTAGAATGGCAGCTTACTGTGCACCCCGCAAGGAAGCAGTGGGAGCGGGAATGCTGGGGGTACTCTTACCTGATCTGCTCCCAGCAGATGCCATGGCATCCACGCAGCTCCTACAGCACCCAGTTTAATTTGCACAAACAGCAAGGAATCACAAAAATCAGGAATAGTTCCTCAACTCAACAAGTTACTCCCATAAAACTGACTTGGGCAAGTAGAGCCAACCCCACTGGATATGTGTTTCTCTACCACCTGCACATTGTAAGGTCCTATAAAGCTCCATGTGTAAGCTCCTGCCATTTTACTGACTCTGTATTCAGGAACACGATGGTATCTAAGAAGAGATCCCTGCAGGTATGCAGGATGAGACAGCCAGGAGTTTCCCTGTGAGGATGTAACTTCTGCCCTAAAATGGCCAAGTTTGCAGCAGAGCACATGAGGAGCGTTCACGTGAGCTGCTCCCAACGTACACCACAGGGCAAGTACCTTCCAGCCTGGGGAGAGACAAAACCCATCGCAGAGCAGCCGCTTCTGCAGCGGGTGTTTGCACACAGCCTGAAACACGGCTGTAGTGTTCTGCCTGGCTACGAGAACATTTGACTCCCTAGCCCTCCGCGCACTTTGGCTGAAGCTCAGCGAGAGCTGAACTTCATCCATCCGTGGGCCACCACATGCGTGTCTGCACAAGCAGATCTACGGCACAGCCAAGCAACACACCGAGCTGTGCAGGAGCTGCCAACCCAGAGCAAAAAATGCTGACAACCCCTATTTCCCCCAGCCCTCCAATAAAGTTTTTTTTAATTTAAAATAATGGACCCCGTTCTCATTCGCACAAAACGTTCCTTATAGGACTGGCTGTGAAAGTTAGATTTTCACCCACTATTTCCCCCCTCAAACAGCCCGTGTGGTAGAAACAGACCTTTCTTTGAATAAAAGTATTTCATTAAAAAAAAAAAATCCAGCACACACATATAAATATGTTCTCAAGAACTAGGACATTCTTTACCGTAACAGCCAGAGGCCTTGCTCTTTTGATCTGTCACACTCTGGGCCTTTCCTCTGGTACTCTCGTTCCATTTAATCTTTCCATGTGGATAATGGCCATGTTTTATGTCTGCTCTTTCTTCCTCCTCCCTCGCTTTTTTTTTTTTTAATCAGAAAAACAAAAGACAGTCCCTCAGACTCCCCACCATTCTTCTTTTCTAGCTTAAGATGGGCAATTTCTACATTACTGAGGGGGAATCACAATGGGAATGGTTCAAACGATCTAAGCATTTAAGACGTGTATACCACATGTAGCTGGAGTGAGGGGGTAGGATTTAGGACTAGATTTTAGTCTGGTCCCCCAGACCAGTGTTTGCACCACGGATATGGCTCGAAGTTGTCTTTGATTTGGGCCCTATGTTCCCATTAAAGGATGCAGTGCCAGCGTTGCACAACTGGAGCGCAGCTTCTTGTTTACTTTTATGCAAAAGGAATGAAGTTTGCATGAACCAAAACCACCCTGTAACTCAACCAACAAGTGGTGGGTGGGGACGATGAGATTTGCTGGTTGTGAAAACCATACCGTTCATTGCTTTGAACCTAAGCGCTCTGGTAGACAAAGCCAAAAGTGCCAGCTTTCTAAATGTCCCAACAAGTCCACTCAAAAATTGCTAATTCTGAAACATGCTTACTGTGTTTCTTTTCAGCCTGCTCTTTACCTCATGTGGATTTCAAGTAAACAGGGAACCAGCAAATTTCAGATTGAATCTTGAGGGTTTGAGGATGGAATATCAGCTACGTATCCTAAAAACTATCCCCTCTGCTAAGACGTGAACACTTTGCTCCCTGCATTGCTTACGGCAGCATTCCTTCCAGCACTCCCACTCTAAAAACCAGCTTCTCAATCTGGACAATATGAAACCTCAGCTGTCTGCAAAGGGCAACAAGCAAGGCATTTGCTCATGCGAGTGTGCGCTACGGCCTTAATAAGGAATGACCCAGTAGTGTGCTTGGTTTCACCTCACAGGACTGGATGAAATTGGTCTCTCCAGTTGCAAGCAACAGCCCCGGTTTGGGAAGTTCTTTCTGGTTCACCTCTCAGCGAAAATTTGTGCTGTTCACCACAAGGCTCCTGCTCGCTGTGGGGTGCAGCAGGTGCTCTGTCAGCCCTGTTGGTCCTCAGCTGAGGCAGTGCCTGCTGCACAGGGCACAGCTCCTTCCTTCCCTTGTCGCAGTCTGATGGAATTTGTTTCCTCAGATCCTACACACACAGGTTTTTAAGCTTTATGACAGGAGTAGGGGTTTGTCTCCATGCCTGCCATTTTTGCAAGAATTGGGATAAAACCAAGGGAATACCCCAAGCTCTTTCTGCTGGCTTCTGGATCTTAAAACTACTGTTCTCAAACCTGTGCATACTCTGAACAAAATGCTGGTTAATATCTCCGACAGAGCCAGAAAATGCCTAGAAACAGGGAAAATAATAGAACTATGGAATCACAGAATGGTCTGGGCTGCCCCTGGCCCCATTCAGCCTGGCCTTGAGCACCCCCAGGGATGAGGCACCCATAGCTCCTCTGCCTCGCCACCCTCTGAGTGAAAATTCCTCCTCAACACTTCACCTGAACCTGCCCTGTTTGGTTTAAAATCGTTTCCCCGGCCACACGCCCCCAGCTCCCGGCTGGCCCCACAGCGGAGCCGCCCCGGCCTCCCAGCACCCCGCGGCCTCCTCTGGCCCCGCTCCAGCAGCTCCGCGTCCTTCTGGCGCTGGGGCCCCTCCAGGTGGGGCCTCACGGGGGCGAGCAGAAGGGGACAATCCCCTCCCTCGCCACACTACTTCCAATGAGGCCCAGGGGACCGTTGGGTGCTGGGCTGCCAGTGCACGGTGCCGGCTCGTGTCCTCTCGAGCCTGGGCAGTCCCTCTGGGTGGCAGCTCTCCCCTCTGAGGTATTGATGGCACCACAGAGCTCGGGGTCACCCGCTGACTTGCTGAGGGTGCCCACAATGCTGCACGTCACCGACAAAGACATTAAGCAGCTCCGGTCCCAACACTGCCCTGTGAGGGACGCCACCCGTCACCGGTCTCCACCTGGACATGGAGCCACTGACCACAGCTCTCTGAGAGCGGCCATCTGGGCAGTGACTGCGACCACCCAGCCCAAATATAAACTAAAAACCAGCAGTATACAAACTGCACGGCTGCTGTAAAGCTCTCTGCTCCCACTGAAGTCGATGGAGAAGCCCCTCTTTACCTCAGCGCAGCGGCCGGCCCTCTCGCAGAGGAGCTGAGCTGAACAATATAAAGCACAAGGCGAGGAGGAAGCTGTGCCTTGCAGGGCTCAGTACAATAAGCAAGAGAATAAAAACAAAACGCTGCTGTTAGAAAGGGTAACAGAGGCTCCCCTGGGACACGGCAGGGCCAGGTGAGGCTGGAAGGAAAAGCCGCAGCAGCACAGGTCCTGCTTACCTGCCGTGCAGGGAAGGTGCTTGTGAGGGAGGTTAAATGGGGCTCCCCGAGCACAGGCAGTTTGGAAGCGACAGCACTAAAAGCAGAGGGCAGATTCCCAGAGCACAGGCACCCCAGGAGGGAGATGGATAATTTGGCCAAAACACTACGAGCCTGGCTGCAGGCACCCCTTGAAGGGTGTCACCAGTGACCCGGGCAAGGCGAGGAGGAACAGGCACCGAATCCTGCTGCGCCACCACAACCTCCTTCCCACAGCCTGGTGTGAGGCAGAGCAGTCGGCGCCCGGATGCCTCCAGCATCCTGACTCACTTGCGGAGCAGCTGCGTCTTCCTCACCCGCAGCCATCCCCGACCTGCCCACGGAGCCTTCCTCCCAAACTGCCCCCGTCCCGAGGCAGCCCCTCTCCCCCAGGACTCCAGCCCAGGTTTCCCAGTCCCCAGCACGCTCCCGTGCCAGGACGGAGCACAGTCACCCACCGAGCACGACTGCTTCACCTCACCGGGCCACTCACTGAGCGCAGTTTAAGCACGATTTCGCAGGGCAGCCGCTCTCGGGCTAAACTTGAAAGGAGTTAGCTCTGCAGCGAGGACGCGGCTCCAGGAGCTGAGCCTGCCCAAGCACTCCTGCACCAGAAGCCCTGCACTGCAGGGAAGCAGCGTTACCTCCCAGAGGAAAATCCCTGCGAGATCCACAGCTGGCCAGAGCCCTCCGTCGGCTGAGACCAAAATACTCAGCATGCACACAGAGAGGCTTCTGCAGGGCTGGTTTCAGGCCAAAAGGGACAGATTTCCTGTTTTCCTCTCCTCTGCAGGACGGGGGAGGGGGGTTCCTTCACCCCAGGTTTAGAAGCGACCCTGGGATTTCTGCTCCCGGCTGGGGGGGCATTCAGTGCAAGCACAATAGCGAAGCAATCTCCTGCAACTCAGAATCAAGCTCCAGAAAGGAGGGGGCCATCTGCAGTCATATCACTCCGAACGCGATATGTGCAACTGCAAGGACTGCTTTGTCTAACTCCCTTGGCCTTAGGCCACGGTGCTGGCAATACCACTAGCTAGAGGAAGAGCTGGTGCGTGAGGATAATGGCAGAAGACAGGGAGGGAAGAGAGAGCCCATTTTGGATTCCGAGGAGGACGTTCTTTCATTGAAAAGATTCTGGGGGTGTTGAGGATGATCCGAACTGAGGAGAGAGGACAACTTAGATAAGAATAGTTCTAACATGACAGCGAACTGCCACTAACTTGCCATTACGGGAGGGGGATAAAAAAAAAAAAAAAGGAAGGGGGGGTAGGAAAGATAAAACTGCCTGAAAGAATCTAAAATCCCGATCGCAGCAGGAGCGTTAGAAAGCACACGGGCACGGCAGCAGGAGGACCGGAGGCAGAAACTTCACCGCTCAGCTCGTGCCGTGAGCGGCAAGCTCGCAGCCCTCACCAGCAGAGCAGCCAGCCCCGGGTCCCCCCGCGGCACAACCTAACCCGCACCCCTCACCCACCACCGCAAAATACCACCTTTGTTCCCCCTGCAATTTTACGGCTGTTCCGGAGCGCCAGGCACAGGTTCTCGTGGGAGCCAGCAGGAGAACGGTTTCCCTTGCTGGGCTTTGTTTTGTTTCTTTCTTTTTTTTTTCGCCCTCCAGTGACACTTCTGCTTTTTGTCAAAAATCCTCAGCACATCCCCTGCTTCCTGACCCCCTTGGCGGGGCGGCGCGCGGCCCCACGGCAATCCCCACGCTGCCGCCCGGCTCGCCGAGCCCTCCGGCGCTCGCAGCCCCACCGAGCTCAGCTCCAAGCAGGATCGGAGCACGCAGGATCAGATCCCGCACGCAGGCAGCTGAGGCACGGGGACCTCGGCTCCTGCACCAGCCGGTGACAATTCCTCACCGTAAAATAAGCTCGCCGCTCTCCCAATAGCTAGGGCAGAGGTGCGCCTCGCTAATCCCTTTCGTTCACCCACATCCCAGGATTACGACCACGCACCGGGGCAAGATCTCCCTCCCTCCTACACCGAGCAGCCAAACTTTCCCCTTCTCAAAAATCAACGAAATTACAAAAAAAAAAAAAAAACAGCCTTTCTGCCTGCGGACAGTCTGGTGGCATCCCCACCGGCTGGCGCAGCAGGGGAAGGGAGACGGGAATATTAATTTTAAGTCGGCACTTAAACTTCTCCATTTTGGTTCGGTTTAATACGAGCGAGATCCCCTCCAAATTATCCCAGAGCCGAGCGATCGCTGCTGCGGCTTTGTTCGGGCTGCAGCGGGGCGGCCGCGCACCCTGAGGCGCAGACCCCAGCACCCACCCGCCCTCACCTCTGGAAGGCAAGGGGAGGGGGGAAAAAAAAATAAATAAAAGGAAAAAAAGTTAATCCCATCAAGGAAACTTTTCAGAGAGGAAAGTTGGAAAGGCTCCCGTATGGATCCAAGGAGGTGTGTGGGGGGGATAAGGAGTGGTTTTGGGGGAAATAAAGAGGAATTCCCGTGCACCCCCATACACACACACACACACACACTTCCAAAAATATTTGGGGGTGAGCGGGGAGGGCTCGCCCGCCCGGGGCCGCCCCGCCGAGCTTCGGCCGCTGAGGGGCAGCGGGGAACCGAACCGAGACCCCCCCCCCCGACCCCCCTCAGCGGCGGCGGAGGGAGCGGGGCCGGGGTCCCGGGCGGCCCCTCAGCCCCTGAGGAGCGTGAGGCGAGGCGAGGCGCGGGGCGAGCGGCACTTGCGGCGTCCCGCCAGCAGCGGTCCTCGCTGAGGCGCCGCCGGAATATTCCTGATCCAGATCAATCAGCCGCCCCGGGGAGCCGGGCATGGAGGAAAAAGCCGGCGGCCGGAGGAGAGCCCCCCCCGCTCCCTCCCTCCTTCCCTCATCTCCTCCCCTTCCCCGGCGGCGGCTGAGGCGGCGGAGGCGGCTCGGGGGGCGGCTCGCGGCGCCCCCGCGGAGGGGCGGCGCGGGGCGGGCGAGCGCCCGGTAATGGCGGCGCGGAGCCGGGCGCGGGGAGCTGGCTGCCCCGCCATCGCGGGACCGGGCACCGCAACTCGAAGCCGGGGCTGGCCGCGGGGCTGCCGGGGGTTGGGGTGGGGGGGGGCCGGCACGGCGGAGCCCCCCGCCGCACGCCTCCCAAAAACTTGGCACCCAGTTGACTTACCCGGGGTGAGGGGAGTCCCGGGGATGTGGGCGTTCAAGTTGGGCTTGTAGGACATTCCCAGAGACATGGCCAGCGGGGGCGAGGAGGAGGAGGAGGAGGAGGAAGGAGGAGAAGAGGCGTCCCGAAATTCCCCGAAGCGTCTCCGCGTCTCTCCCAGACACTTTGGGTTGTTTACAGCGGTAGCAGGCACCGGCAAATATGGCCGTCAGTTATATTGACACCCACAATGCAATATATCATCCATACATCATGAGGAGACGCCGATCCCAAAACTTTAGGGGAGACGAGGCAGCCGCCCGCCGCCCGCCGCCGCCGCCCCGCGCACCGAGGCGCGGCGGGGGCGCGGAGGGGGCGCGGCGGCGGGGGGGTGCCGCCGCCATCCCCTCCCAGACAATGGAGCTCCCCTCAGGGACGCCGCCGCCGGAGGAGCCGGGGCGGGGAGGGAGAGAAGGAGGGGAGAGGAGGGGAGAGGAGGCGGTAGAGGAGAGAAGGGGGGGAGAGAGAAGCCGGGAGGGGGGCGGGGGGGGCGTTTTAATCAACTTCGCAAACTTTGGCCGCAAACTTCGCCTCCGCCGCGGCCCTGCCCGCGCCGTGAGGGGAAGGGCTGCAGCCCCCCGCCCGCACTCACCGGGCCCAGCGCTGCCCCCCCCCCCCCCCACACACACACCGATTTCTGTGGAAAATACCTGTTGATAATTTTAGAATATCGTATTTTTTTTTCTCCCCTCGGATGCCGCCAAAGAAAAATCAGCCTTTATTTTATTTTATTTTTTGCTTTCTTTCAGACCGCTTATTATCTACCCGCCTGAAGGTTGAAGGTCGACGGTAGATTGCGGCTTCTGAGGGATTAAAAAATAAATATTTTTGTTCGTAATGGACTCAATTTCTGCTTGCGAGCAGCTGTAAGCTTGCCCACCAAATATATATATTTACTTTTCTAAATTTGCGGGATAAATTATGAAGCTTTTTAGCCTGTGTCTGCCACTCCACAACTCATCTTCCATCCTCTATCATCATTACATTGCTGGGGTTTTATTAATATACAACCATTCAGGAGGTGGATAACCCCTCCAAGGGTACACTGCCTGACCTGAGACCCCCAAGGTGAGACCCCCAAGGTGAGACCCCCATCTCTTACCAGAAGCCACTCCAGGAGCAGTGAGGGTGCCTGCAGTTTTATTGCCCAGGCTAACGTCTGCCCAGTGCTATCTGCTGCTTTCAGTGCCAGAGATGGCAAAGGCAGGGAGCCCAGTCCCACTCCTTGGAAGTCAGGGGCAAATTCCTTTGAAGTGACGCTGGTTCAGGCCTGTAGCATCTCTGGTCGAGGGCTGCTCTGCCAAGGGAGGCAGAGAGCATCTCCCTCACACAGACACAGAAAAAAATCGTGGGGCAGCTGGGTGATTTCCTCAGCAGGGAGAAGAATTGAGCGAGCCAGATATTGAGCTCCCCAGCTCATGCCCTAACAACTGCACGCTGCGTGAAAGAAGCACCTGAAAATTAGGACATACATAAATTTATTACAGTTTTGTATTTTACCTCACGTCCAAGTGCACGACTGCAGCTATTGTGGTGAAGCCCAGAGTAGCACAGATTACTCTTACAAGTGATCTGTGCTCTCACCTCTCAGAGAGGGGACCTGAGAGCCCCAAGCACAGAATTATATGCTAGTGACAGTATTTTGACAGCGGTGCACAGGGCTTCAAGAGTGTAATTCTCATGAGTCCTGAAAGATTTTGCAGGTAAACCCTCACACCCTGCACTGTGTCATTTAGAAGTCTGCATCGCTAAAACTTCGCATTCAGCTTTGTAAATCGCTGCCTGCCTGCTGGTTCCTGGACGGGCAGCGAAGTCCTGCAGGCGAGGGGCACGCCACACTGGGATTTTCCATTGCTGCGTGGTTGTTTACAGCCACACCAAGTGAGTGCGAAATGGGAGTGTTCAGAGCCTGCCGTGTTTTTCACGGCTTTGCACCAACTCTAAAAAACTGCACTCAGGGCAATGCTGTGAAGAACAAGATCTCCTGTGTTTTGCCTGGTTTTATAATGATGGCTTAAAAATATACGATATTCCGGGACATGGGTGGGGTGGCATAAGGAGATGATTTGGTAAAGATTAACCTTTTTTCAGCCCAAGATATTACTAGCTTTGGAGGAAACTGATTTAGCGTGAGATGCTCAGGCTTGTAGGGCCAGAGTACTTGCCCTGTAAGTGGGAACCCAGTAATACCACAGCATCACTCAGTCTCAGTATTTTATGTCTGCTCTTCTGTTCTCCTGGTGAACAATCTCCTGGTCTTACTGCTTGGCCTCTGAAGTTATGCAAGCTCCAACTGCCTTTGCTGGCTGCCTGTTGATTTTTGCAGATACCACGGACGTTGGCTTGGATAGGAAGTACCTACAAGTTCTTCCTATCTGCCATGTGCTCTGTGGAGTTTTACTGAAGTTATTTTGAGCCAGGTGTGGCCACAATAAAACCACCACCATGCCTGGGCCCCAGGATGACAGTTTAGCTGGGTGACCACAGACTCGAGCTCCTTCAGAGGGGCTGCCTGCAGTTTCAACTTCTTTTGCATCACAGCATGGCTTGTGCTGCTGAGGATTTTGTTCTGCCCCTGCATTGAGGGTAGCAGCTACAGTTCCAGCAGCCTTTGTGCTCCAGGCTGCTGACAGCAAGCTGCAGGTCTCTGCTCTGCAAACTGATGGCACAGCCTTGTTTACTGACAGCAAAAGCAGCTCTTAATCACCAAGTGGCCAAGTCATAGTGCAGGAAATACAGCAGAGCAATTTTCTCTCACACGTGACATGTTTCAAGCCTTCTCCACACTAAGAAGTAACTTAAAAATAAATGTTCCTATGTTTTTCAGCAAGGGAAAATGGACAGTAAGAGGTGCCTGTCTCTGCAGTCATCTGCAATTCCACTCACACGCTGCCACAACACCTCCCGTATTTTCCAGGTATGCCAAACTCTTTCTCAGTGGTGTTAAGATCTGCAGCTTTCGCCCTGTTCCCCCCCCCTTTTTTTTTTTCCTTTGTGTCATCTCAGTTTCCTCTCCTGGTTTGACTTTCTCACCTCTGCTCCTCCCAAACCACTGGGAATACTCGGCAGCCAGGGTTTCCACGGAGTGAGCCTTCCAGCCCCTGCTCAGCCAAGCTCTGACTGACATCGAGGAGGTTTTCCCTTCGCAAAGCTCTGCGAGGTTGGATGCCGAACCCCTCTGGCAAGGGTGTAGGGAGCACAAATGCAAAGTGTGATGTTGGAAGGCGCAGGCAGCTGGCTGTCAGGACGGCTCTCCAAGGCAGAGAGGGGCCTTGGCCCATGCTTCAAGACAAACTCATTTGTCCCCTTGCATCTGGAAATCAAACTAATAACCATCAGTGCCTGCAGAGCTATGCTGCAGCACACTCTGAGACGAGACCTGTGAATAGAGTGTAAACGAGTCTTGTTTCTTATCTTCTTGGGTGAAATGAACAATGAGAAGAATGAAAGATGGCACAGCAAGCCCCTGTTTTTTTGCTGGTATGTCTTTGACATGTAAAACATTACATGCGCGCATTAATTTCAATGTAATTAATTGTTGTCAAGTTTAATGAATTGAGTGACTTGGGGATGTTCTGACACTCACCACAGAGATCCATGCAGCAGTGAGAGGAAAGATATGGGAAGTTTGTTTCTTTTTCTGCGGGGAGTTCATATTTAAATATTTATCCCCACATTTCCAGGGAGGCAGCATCATAAATAGAATAAACATAAAGGTACCCACAAGTTTCTGAGCACTAATTTAATCTGCAAGTCTCCAAACTGTTCTTTGGTACTAAAACTAAGACGAATGTCTAAAACAAAGTGAAAAGTCCCTGCTTGGCCCAGGCTGAAAATGAAGCCTTTGAATTCCTGAGTGTGGGTGGGTTTAACCCCTTTGAAGAGCACAAGTGGTCGATGCATACCCCGAGGCTGCTCCCTCCAAATCGGCGAGGCTGCAGGCTGGGAATATGCAGTGACTGCAGCAGGATTTACCCAGTCTTGGGGCAAAGACATGCAAAGCAGCTTCCTGCAGCGCTGCTTATTTTGCCTGATACATACCAGCAGCTCTGGGGGCTCAGCACCACGGGTAACCTGGGGAAGCCCAGGCCTGTGCCATGCTGCACTGTGCTGCACGTACGGCTTGGGCTTTGGGCTCGCGCTGTGCTGCACAGCTCCGTGGCTGCAGGCTGACCTTGGCCAGCTCACAACAAAGGAACCTGCAGGCGAGTCCCACTTCATACCAGCGATTACACCACCTGCGTGGCCTTGCCTTTATCTAGAAGTGCGGAAAGTTCTTGTGTGAACATCCTTTCTGTTTGACAGAAAGGACAAGCAGAATTGTTTTCTTTCCAGAAAAGCCTGTAGCAGCTTGAATGACCGAAAATGGGCTAACTCTTTCCACAGACCCGGGCATGCTGCACGCCTTTCAATACTGAACGACTTCACATTCCTGCATCTGAAGGGACATAAGTTTATCTATGCTATTTTCTCTTTCTTTTTAGCGTTAGCGCTAGCAAATAACATTTTAGAAGACACTTTCCAGAGCCAAACACCTTCCTCACTGATCGTAATGAACCAGCACTTCCTGGTGCAGAACACCTCCTGCCCCAGGCCCTGCTCCAGGGATGCTCCCAGGGTCGTCTGGGACGCTGACAATGAGGGCAAATTGTGCATTTTATCCTTTTGGGCTCCATTGTTGCTCCCTTATCAGCTTGCTACAGCTCCTCACACTGCTGTCTCTGTTCCCTGCAACTGCATCCTCCAGGTTTCCGTCCTGCTCATTTTGTTTCCAAGAGAAAGCTGACAGCCCTTGGTATCCCTCCACTATAATCTGCTTTCTGGCTGATGTTGGCTGCTTACTGCCCCGTCCTCATCAAAATGCACAAGGAACACTCGATCCTGGATAGAAATACAGATTCCCTAGTTCTACTCTGATACCTTTTCTCCCTGAAATACCCCTGAAAGGACTGGATTGCTCCCCCCAGCGGGAAGCAGCCCTCTGAGACCCTCTGCGAGGAGGGCTGCGATGCAGCGTGACGAATCCAAGAACTCTGCCGCAGCAGCAGCGAGCCAGGCCCCAGGAAATCCTCTTCCAGCGCCTGGTCCGCATCAGCAGACAGGCTCGCTGTGATTTTGGATATAAGTTTGGACGCCTATTCCGGACAGACTCCCCCATAAATTCTGCCAGATAAACTTTTTCCCAGCCGAGCCCTGCTCCCCACTTTCAGATGGTTCCTCCCAGGCCAGATGCCATATTATCTGGAGCGACTTTTCCCTCCCAGCCTTGTTTTCCTCCTACTCCTGAGCCCTTTGTCTGTCTGCCAAGTGGAACAGCCCTGCCAGGCAGACAGCTGCTCGGCATCGCTGCGCGGGTGCTGCCCTATGGGCCGAGGAGCTGCTTCCAGGCTCGTTCCATCTTTGAGGGGGATGCTGTGCCTGAGAAATGGCGTGTGCAGGAAGGAGGGAAAAACGAGCACCTGTGAAGGTGTCAGAAGGGACTGGAAATGCTTAAGATAAAGAGGCCTTAATGCTACTTGGGTTTGCCTTAGAGACAGCGTGAGGAACGAGGCTGCTCCCTCCTGCTCTGGCTGGAGGTCTCCCTGGAGGACCGCAGCCCAGCACTGAGAAGTTTCCAAGCCCTCAGCCACAAAAGCGCAGGCCTGGAATCTCTCTAATGAGAGTTTTCCTCTTTGCCAGGCGAGCAAGCACCAGGCACCAATATCAAAACCAGCCAGATTCCAATGAAAACCAGCAAAGAAAATACGAACGGAAAGGAAATCGGTCTGCTGGTTAAGCCCAGGCAAATAGAGGCACGGAGCCCTGCAGCCAGCAGGACGGCCCTGCTGGGAGGGAGAGGCTGGCAGCTCCACCGAGGCTGCTCCTCCTTCACTGCTCGCAGGGACAGCTCACTGCCTGCAGAGCATCCCGCATCATCTTCCCAGACAGGCAAGGGCTCCACCCTGCCCCATGCCTTCAGTTTGCCTGCAAGGACTCTCCCTTCTTGCCCTGCGGGCTGGACTCCTGCTTCCCTCCCACTCCCAAGCCCTTGAAGGCCGAGCCAAGGCAGGCGGCGCGGCCCAGGGCGCAGTCAGCTGGCACCGCTGCCCTGCCTCTGCCTCCCGCCCTGTGGGCCCCAGGCGGCAGCACCCCGCCCTTTGGCTGGGGCAGACGAGGTTTGGAGACTTGCTTTCATCCCAGCCCTGTCTGGGAAAGCTCCTGAACCTGCTCTGCAGCTGAGAAGTGGAGGGATCCGCAGCAAAGCTGTGCGCTGGCCGCCTGAAGTGCTTCCCCTTCGTGGGCTGTGACCGGCGGTGTCAGACACCCCCGTGCCCAAATTCGAGTGGTGCGCAATAAGCGGCCCTGTGACAGCTGCGATGGCTGCAGGATCTCATTTCCTTTTGGAACCATGCACTGGGGTTAAGCTTTTGGCTTTTGTGGCTTCACAGAAACCCTTCCAAGTGCAAACCGAGTGTCACCAGACCCGCGACATCTTCCTGAAGCAAATAATGGAGGGACACCAACTCGCCAGTCCCTCAGCCTCCTTGCGACATCAAGCTTCGAGCCTGATGGGAGCATCCCCAATTGTTTTGTTATTGGTCATGTGAGCAGAGGAAGTGGAGGAGAGAGTAGAAGCAAAGCCCAGGGATGGAAAATGGAAATGACTGCGAGGAAAGGAATGTGGAGCTTCACAACAACTTGGGGAGAGGAGAGCAGAGCAGGGAGAAGGGGGAAGGAGGAAAACCTGAGGGTAAATCGCAGCAACGCCATTGCAGATTCTTGCAGAACGTAGTCCCAAGTCAGTGATGGGCTGTGGTCTCCAGGCAGGCTGTGTGATACTGCCTGCAAACCCCTTCTCCCCATACAGAAGCAGAGAGAGGCTCAGGTTCCCCCCCAGTCTCCCTGGAGCAGAGATGCTGTGTGTTATCCCCACAGAGCCACCAGCCAGCCTGGCAGTGGCCGTGCCAGCTCACCGGGGGCTCTCCGTGCACAGGAGCATGAGGGACAATCCCAGATGCGGAGGATTTACAGCCCTGGCAGATGCTCGTCACAAGAGCAAGCATCACCTGTAATTTAAATAGCGCAGGCTGAGGCTCGGAGACCTGACAGCAGCCCCACACAACACGGCTGAGGCAGGAGCCCAGTGCAAAGCCCCCAAGACCCTGAAGGAGCCACTGCCCTCCTGCTGCTGCCCAGAAAGGGGAGGCCACAGCATCCTCTCCTCCCCAGGAGCACGCTGGCCTGGGACAGGCTTTTCTCTTGCCAGGGAAGGAAGGAAATGCCAGTGTTGGCTCATGTCCACTCTGAGAAGCAGCAAATGGCCAGCGGGACGTGCGCAGCTCAGCTGCTGTCCTGCAGCCCCCAGGCCCAAGCTGTGGATGGACAAATTGAGTCCTCCCCCCAAAAAAAATCAGGTAGGAGCTGGCACCAAGAAAGGCCCCATCTGAGAGGTGCGAGTGTGGCGCAGCACTGGGTGCTCCCAAAGCCTCTTGCACTGAGGGCAGTGCCAGCAGGTTGTGGAGGCAGCGGCAGGCCCAGATCTGCACTCTGCTTTCATTGCTCACATCTCCGTTTTTATTCACTCCAACTAACTTCAGGGGAGATCTTACCTAGAACTAATTAAAGTGCTGGCACCCTGGTTCATGACTTAACTTGGCCGCTCTGGCTAAGCTGATACAGATCTCTGTTTCGTGCCCTGCAATTCACTGTGAATTCAGCAGGCACAATCAATTCTCCTGGCTTGTAAGTGTGTAACGGGACCTCAAGTAAGGAACAAATAAACTAGACCGGGACTTCCAAGAGTAGAGGCCATCAGCTCACTGGCTGCCTCTCTGGCATTTTTAAGGTGTATTAAATACGTAAATACAAACACACATTCATACACACACAAAGCAAACAAACAAAATATCCAGTATCTTAAGACATTTCTCCCTTACACACCAAAGTCTGCTGCTTTATGAGAATTACTACCTAAGTTCTGAGCTTTGGGTATCTTCATTTATTGCTGAAATCTTGGCATCATCACTTTTCTGGATTTGGGGAAAAAGAGAATAAAAATCAACACAAAATTATTCACAGTGACAGGATTAGATTAGCCTGTTTATCCCAAACATATCCCAGACATAGGAAAGATACTTCCATGCTATGCATGGAATATAAAGGAGTTGATACTTCCCAATCTTGATACAGCTTTCATAAACTCTCCTCCCCTTTGTAAGATTACTGCAGTTAGCATTCAAAGAATCCTGCGAATCTGCTCTTAGCTACCAGTCATGCCAATGCAATGAACCAGCGAAACACCCTCTGTCGTTTAAGAAGTGCCAGGTGCCTAAATAGATAGCAACAAAGATATTTGGCTTATTACAGCACAACTTCTGCTACTCCGAAGAATCCTAAGATGGAGCAACAATTCGTATGTTTAACGTATGCACAAGTGTTGCTGAAAGGCATTCCGGTGTAAACAGCCTCTGTGGGGAAGTTCCACAACAGAAAATTAAAGGGGGAAAAAAAAAAACAAGGTAGTAGTCAGTTTAATTTATTTAGCTTTTTTTTTTTTTACAAAAAAAAAAAAAAAAGAACTCAATACATAGTTTGTGTTCCACAGTTTGTCATTTTTGTGAATATAAACCATTCTAAACACTGTTTTATTGCCAGGCACTCACAATTCTGCCACTTTGTATGAGAACAGTTGGCCTGTGCAGGTATCGTCTGCTCAAATGGGGAACACGGGGATGTGCGGTGCAACACTGTGCTGTAGGGTGAAGTTTTTAAGGTTGGCAAACATTTCCCATTAGGATAGGCAACAACAGTAACAAAAATAACCATACACAATTCAACTTAAATGTTACACGTCTTTGGAATTTTGTCACGTTGGATTATTAAAGATGCAGACTGAAGTAGCATTAATAGGGAAGTCCTGCTACAAAAAAATAGCGTACCCTTTGTGCAGAGGTAGTCTCACAGCAAAAGTTATTGCAGGGGTGCAGTACAGACCCTCCACAGGATTGCCAAAAGCTGCTGAGGCAAAGAACACCCACCTCAAATAAAATTCAGTATGCTGTGGGGCTTTCTGTAAATAATTAAACAATAAATCAAGTGACCCGGCAAATAAAAATGCCATCGTGCCTGCAATGAATCTGGCATTTTACTGAAGTTAACCTCTCCAAATCAGAAAGCAGACAGGTACGTATGCTTGAAGAAATGTCTCTTTATCCTTCCCAGTGCAAATCAAATGTAGGAAACCCACCCTGCTGCAGGTGACCTAATTATGCCCTAAGAGCAACCAAGTTCAGAATCACTAGCCAAACTTAGTTCTTATCAAGCTTAACGTGTGTTGATTCAGCTACTTCACCATTGTAGGACCTTTTTTTTTATTATTATTTTTTTAATACACCATTTAAATCTGGATGTATTTCTATGTTGGTTAAGCTAACTGCATAAGTGCATCGAATCTTTTCCCTTCAGTCTGTCCTCCCAGCACAGCTGTCTTTCTTTTACACGTGCAGCATGGAAATCTGTGAAAACCTGCAGTCTCAGTTCATAACACAGCAGATTGAAATTCTATATGCTAGTTTTGGCCTCAACTTAAACCTGCCCAGCTCCTATTCTGGAATCTTATCATAGCCTCAAACTTTGTCCCCTCAAAAAATGTTTTGGGACCAATTAAGGAATAGTGAAGCAAAGCTGATTAAGAAAGTTCTTACTAGGTTTTTACTTATCAGCCAATTCAGCATAAGCTTTTAGAGGTAATTTGCCCTCAGCTGTTCTAATTGCAGCTGAGACACTCCTATTTCCAAGTCTTTTCTTCTCTCCTTCATGTTTTTCTCCTCAAAAAGAGAACTGTTGCTTCTCAAACTGGGTGCACAACCTAAGCAGCAAAGGAGGCCAACACCGCTCTCGGCTGTCTGAAGCGTCAGCCCTGGAGGTTTCCCATGTCTCATTCTGCACTCACGCATGTTTGTGGTTGCATTACTTCATTACTTCTGCCAACTTTGTCAGCCTTTACCATGAGATTCCGCAACGCAGAACCATACAGCTACCAGCACACGACCAAAACGCTTCTTTCTCAGCATTCATTGTTAAGCCTGTATTGACCATAGAAATTACCAGAAGTATTTTGCTGCTATTTGCAGCTGGATGCTTCTTACAGTGACTCTCCAGTCAATGGACTTTGCAAACCACTTAATTCTGGAAAAAAACTATGGGCACAGTCCATCCCAGTGTGAACAAAAGGGGAAGGGCAAAGCTGGTGTGACAGCTGCTGGAAGCTCAATAAGCTAAATTGGAAACAGACAATTCAATGAAATTCTCATCTGTCTCTAACTTAGATCTAAAGATACGTGTTTTTATCTGTCAATTAAAAATGTGCACCATTTTTCAAAGGTGTAGAAATTCCCTTACCTCTGTTTTGCACGTTTACACATTACAGGAAGCTCAAAAGTTTCCCAGGAAACAATCTACAAGAGCAGCATCTTTTCTACTGCCAAATTATCCCTCTCTTCTAGAGTGCTTTTAAGACAGTTAATATTTAATATGGATATAGCAATCAACCTTTTACATGTTAGGCTAGCGGGCAGGTTCTGATGCTGATGTATTTAATTCCCTAGAACTGTTTTTGTAGGCGCTCACAGAAGGCGTAACTGGAGATACCAGTAGGTGCAAGAAAACTGAAATTTACCTAGGACTGAAGCTTAAGATCTGAAACGCACTGAAAAGAGTAAAGAAAAACAAAGTTTGTTTCTTTCTGATACAGGCACTAAAAGTGAATAGTATGAGTCAACTCGAAGATACTGGGAACCAATTTCTTGCAAGAAAATGCATTATACACTAAAAATATCAAATAAAAACACACAGCATGAAAAGGACCGTGGAAGACAGACAACTGATAGTTTTGAAAAAAATGATGACAACATATTAACATCTACAATGTATGCAGACATCCCTTGGAAGTTTTATATATGCTATATATATTTCAAAGTACACACAAATTGCCTATTTGGCAAGTTGAGAAAATAGGAATACATCTTGGGAAGGTCATGAAGAAAAAAACACACAAAGGAAAACAAGAGTTATTTACATTCATTAATTCAGTAGCCTTTAACATCTCTATATACATACATATTCTTTCTATATATGTACAGACTGCAATAGGATCTGAACGAAGCTTATTCCAAACGCAACTGAAAAATACAAAAACCCCTTGATAATTCACTTGACAAATGTTTACAGGTTGCAGAGCTTTCTTAATTTACAAAGAAAATACCACACATTGAGTAGACAACTAGCATTTTTGGGGAACTTTAAGTCCTTACGAGAGGCGTATATTCCTAACACACCACACAGCAATTGGAAAAAATCCGAAAACTTGCTGTGCAGAGTGGGTTTTTAGGGGGTTATAACTGCATTTGCTGTGTCAGACACATCTTAAGTATGAAACTAGTTAACAAGTCAATATTCAGTAGCTGTCAAGGGACATTTTAAGAAAAGAAAACCCAAGTTTTTTATCCCTTCATTTCTCAAGTCAGCTTAAAGAAGTATCCTCCCCTTCTACAGTGTGCTTCCAGAACTCACCCAGTACAGGAATTACCACCAGCATCTTACATTTAGGCTTGCCTGTGTTATCAGAGGCACCTATCCTTTATAAATTTAACATCCATTTCAGATGCTGATTTTTGTGAAACAGTTCTGTTGTTCCAGAAGTAACAGAAATATAGATACAATTCTAGCCTTATAGTTTATGGCATAACAATTGGTCTCTCCTTTTTCCTCCCTGTGAGGATGTTTTTCTGACAGGCAGTGCTGCAAGATGTTAACACATAGCTGTCCTTATCTCATCCATAGTGCTATTCATAGTCCTTTTCTTCCCCAAGTTTTACCAGCAGTTAATAGAAGGATGTATTGCCAAATAATAATAATTAAAAAGATCTATCAGGAATTTTTGAGAGAAAATTCCTGTAGCTTGAAGACTAACTTTCCTTCTTTGATGTTAACCTTTCAGATGTTGCAACACTCTGGAGCTGTGGATGCAGCTGTGTTAGTAACAGAATGACAGAGCCAAGGAACTGAGAGTGGCAAGTGGGAGAGAACATGCAAAGAAGAACAAGTAGGGGGAACCCAGTACTGGAATAGGAGCGAATCTTACAGCTCATTTAGTATGGTACAATTTTTTCCTCCAGGTAACGCAAGTCTACGGGAAATTTAAGAGGGTGTGAATGGTTTGGGTTGGAAGTGGCCTTTAAAGATCTAATCCACCCAGCCGCTACCAGCAGGGACATCTTGTGTATTTACTACTCCATTTTACTGAGGATTAAGATGGAAAATACCATGTCATCCTCAGAACAGAAGTTATTTCTACACTGATTAAAAAACCACTGAAGTCCACATACACAGCTTGCTGTTACTAGCAATTTGGTTCACTATCTGTTGCAATAGTAATCTGTCAACATACTTCTCAAAATCCCATTGCTTTTCCTGGAGTGGATGCCAAATACATCCAATGGTGGGTACATAACACACGAACATCCTCCCCCACACCCTGTCTGTGGTCTTGAGTTTTCCAATGCACAATCAGCTTCTACTGATATCACAGCATTCAGGCAAGCTTCCCTTCACTACCAGAGGATTAAAAAAAACTCAAGACACACCTACCACCTGCATTACAAGTACTTTACAGAGATGTAGCAGGTGCTAGAGCAATAGCATGCATGCCAATTTATTCTGGATCTGTATTTCCAGTTTGTCAGAACTGTGTTCCGACCATTTCAGGTTGTGGAGTTGAGGAGAGCAGGCTGAGAGGAGAGCAGGTGACTGCCTTCCCCAACAAGCATGTGCACCGTTACTGCACGGGGGTGCTGGCACTGGTAGCACTAACAGAGCCTCAATTGAAATAATCCATGCAAGGGAGCTCACTTCAGCCTGAAGTGATGGAACTTCTGGCCCCATTACTTATGGAAAAACTGAGACACTTGAATCTGGCTCCCTGAAGGTTTACAAAGTGACATGCGACGATGAATTGCTGCTCTGGCAGGAGACCCTTATTTAAAATCTGCATCAACGTCTAAATGCAGTTTACCTCTTGCCTCTCTAATGAGTTCAACTGAAATATTTGGACTGCAAGACAGAAGCCTGGTTAAAGCAGACCAGAACATGCCAAGTTGTGTAAATTCCAATTGTAAAGACTTGTTAGTTGTTTTTTTGTTTTTTTTTTTTTTGGAATACAGTGATTGCCTAAACAAGACTCCACTTCTTGTTAGTACAATAACTTTTATTTGACATCTACAAGATCATTATCTTGTAGTTTTTTTGGACAGGTTTATACAATCTCAATTTTTCAATAGTGCAACCTGTGCAAGCAAGAAATGACAAACATTGTCCTTCACTTTCTTATAAACATCTACTATTATAGGCAAAACAAAACTTACCCATATTATAGATAAGTGACTATTCACATTTGTACATTACAATTTCTTTTAAACAGCTCCAGATAAACTCTACAATGTCTTACAACATATTAAACAGTATTCAAGTTACTGGGTAACAGAAACAGCACATACAGCGGAACCCTCAAGTGTTTCCCATTCTCTAATTTACAGCTCAAGTAAGGTTTCATCTTACAAGTGACAAATTAAATTACATTAATGAAGTAAAAAATATAAGATTGTATGCGAGATGGAAGTGAATTTGCACTTAAGTTTCCATAACCACCTCGGATTAAGGAAATGCTTCAATTTAAGGAAAAATAGGCATCCAGCCATCTTTGCAGTACACATTAGGAATACCATTAATACATTAAAAATGAACTAATTTTAATTTAAGATGTTTATCACAAAAAGAACATGTTGTAGACTCAAATATATAACCCCCAGGAGAGAACCAGAAAAAATGCAACACCTGGGTATAAACACTATAAAAATGCAATAACCAATGCTGTACAACTAAGATTGTGTTTCTCTCTGAATTCCTGTCTCGTGTATTTATCCTGTCCATGCCCGTTTCCAAAGACATGCACTGTCAAACAGAAACTGGGAAGGAACCTGAATGCATGATGTGCAACCTCTAGGTTTCATGCTTTTATAAACTTATAAATTGAAGAGAAAAACCCAATATATATTTTCTATATATATACTCAATACATGCATTCAAGGATATCTCCCACAGCAATGGCATTGATGCACTGCGTTAAACCCTGAGCACTGTATGACAAGATAAAAATAAAGCCTGCTTGGGGACTTTCAAGCATTTTCAAACAAATTGTGGTTTGTAGCTTAAAAGGCCAAAAGTAAAAGCAAACAGGAAGCACTACAGAGAGCATAAGGAAAGACAGATGCACCACCATGAACAACTGCTGGCTTTCAGTTCTACCAACCTTTTTAGATCTCTTTATTTCCCAAAGTATTTGAGAGCACACAACTGAACTGAAAAAGTTATATTTCTTTGGAATCTGTCCCTGATTTTTATGCAAGTGATATGCTTTTACAGCCTTTTCCTCAAACACCAAAGTCAACACCTGTAGTTTGTCCTCTTATGCATTGTTGAAATTGGTGATGCTTTGTGGGTGATGCTGCTGCCATATCTGCTGCTGTTGTACTGCAAGCTGTTGAGACTGGTCTGACGTCGACAGGAGGTTTACAAGGGGCGATACACAATTTGCAGGAATGATCAAGCCTGAAAACAGCAAGAAATCAGTTGTTTCACAAGCATACAATTTTGTTCCTTAAAACTTCAGGCCAAAGGCTGATGATTCCACCATTTAATTTAGGCAACACAACAGTGCCTATTTCTAACATCAAGTCTAACCAAGTATAGCTACAAGTTTTGCCATGTAAAACCAGAATTCAGCTATTGCTGTTTTTCTAGGCTCAAAAAAATTACAACAGCATGAAAATTTAAACACAAAACACCTAGTTTCACCATCTTATAGAACCGGCACTATTGTGACATTACAGATCATGGAAAGTCCACATTTAAAAAAAAAAAAAAAAAAAAAAGATTTCAGACTCTAGGATATCTATGCTATGAGAGCTTCCCTAAACGGTTTAGCAATAAGACATTACACTCTTATCTCAAAGTCACTCTAAGCTACTGGTTACATGTGCTCAAAAACCACAAAGGCAACCATTTCAAGGGCTTAATGTTACTTGTGAGAAATGGAAAAAAGCTGAGCCCTTATATTTTCAAAGACAGGCTGGCTGGAACATGCTGAATTTTATTGCTTGTGAAGGAAAAGAACTGAGAGAATAAGTGTTTCAAAGCCTGTCTGGAAAAAAAATTTCTTCCTTAACTTGAGTCAAAATAGTGTTTGCACACCCAGATCCCTATTTTAATAGTACTTTCTGCCCATCTTCAACATGGGCACAGATAAGCCTTTTCTCTTGTAAGCGTTTTCATAAAAGTATCTCCTACATGGCTCTCAGAGGGACTTGTAAGTTACAACCACCTCTACCTCAAAATGGAAATAAAGGAGCAGACAAGCCACTTACCTACGATCCTCTGACCGTCTTCTGTTCTTAGACGAACTATTTGCATTTTCACATTTGTACCACTCACAGAGGCTAGAACGCCTTCTACTTTTGTCCAGACGCTCAATACTGAACCACACAAGACATAGTAAGTTCGACAGCGGAGTCCCACTTCACAAACTAATCCCAAGCCTGCCTTCTTACAATTGCCTCTCCTAGATGAAAGAGGAGAAAAAAAAAGCTTTCAAACCAAAGTTCAGTTAAAAATAAGCCTTGAAGTTATTTAATATTATTCAGAGTTAAATAAGTGCTCCAAGTAAGTATGTGGAGGATACTTTATCCACAGCCACAGAATGCTTTTGCTGGGAAAGTTTTGAGAAGTTTTTGCCTATTTAGAACCACATCTTCACAATGTGAATCTTTAAATCAAAAGATACCACTAATTTAACTCCCCTAAATCTGTTACATATGAAACCAGTATCTGATCAGCAAGTTTCAGAAGCTCTGATATCAACCTGAAAGTTCTGCCATTGTGCTGTTCCCCTGGAAGGAGGACATTAGCAGCTGAGTTCAGACACTGCTAGAAGAGGTAGCACGAGAGCAGCTGTTGCTGAACAACTGTTTTGTCTCTATATGAAGGATGAATATTCCTCCCCTCCCCCAAATAATACCTTAACGATTCTATCACAAACAAGGTCTCACAAATACAGAACACCATTAATGATAAAACAGTTCGTGTGAAACAGCTGAAGAAAGCATCTATCTGCATACAAATACTAACCAATATGCATGTGTGCAGGTGTCTGCAGAAGAATTGTACTGCTCTAACCAGTGTGGTAAAGCATCTTCAGAAGGTACCTGGAGAAGTAATTCAAAGTGGAAATAATATTAGTAAGATTGTAAAACACAACAAAAATAAAACACAACAAAACTTGCAAAAAACAAAACCAATTTGTTCATTATTATGAGAAAATAGGGAGCACCAATGGTGAAAAAGGTACAGCATTCTATAATTTGAAGAATATTCAATCAAAATGCAGTCTTGAAGCATGAACAAAATACTTGACACAATAGAATCTCAGGAAGAATAGTGGAATTTCAGAGTTTTTCAGTAATTAACCTAATTTCAGTTTCACTTAGAATACACCATACATAGCTGCTTATTCAAGAGCATGCCTGTACACCTTACAGAGAAGTAAGGCTTTTCCTTGCCAGCCCTGAAAAACCAACCCATTTTATATTACCACAATACAAATTACTTGTATTCAGAAAACTTTGGATATAGCAATACTGAAAGCATGTAGCTATACTTGCAAAACCATGCTATGCAAATATAATCCATAACTTTGATTTGACACAATTGTATACAAACATGAGAAAAAAAAAAAAAAAGAAAACAAAGCTTGAAACTAGCATCATTTTAATGGTTACCTTCTTATATTTCTTTTTCAGGTCTGCACATGTTTCTAGTTTGAGCTGTTTCCCAGTATTTGGTCTGTATACTAAAAAAAGCTTCTTTTTAGGATTCACTTCCTTCACGAGAATAGCTGTTTTCTTGTTATTTCTTATCTGGAAAAAAAATTAAGTTTCAACATGGTGACAAATCCTACATTAAACAAGTCCATACTGTGTTCTTAGCCACACTTCATAATAGCATATGTGCAATAAATAATAACCTTAAAGAGTATCACTATATCAAAGTTTTCCTTATAGTGAAAGCACCTGGCTTTCTTGATGAAGGTTTTACATGAAAGCTTCTCACTTAAGCTCACAGTCCTATCTGCAAATACCCAGAGCTATTAATAATGAATGCTTCATACTTAAAGAGTTAGAAACAAACTTAACATGAATCTTGAAGTAAAATTAAAAGCATTCTGAATAAACTGAACAGTGACTGACTTGAACATTACATTTTTCAAACTAGACAGCTTATTTGGTTAGCCCCAAAATAGACTTCTCTGAACATACTCGTAGACATGAGCAAATAATCTTACCTGTAGTGATAAATAAAACCCATCGTCCGGACCTGTTTGTTCTGCCCAGAGCTTAGTTGCTTCATCCCAAGACATTCCTCTCTCTACGCTGATCTAGAAGAAGGCCACACAGGGATATTTGAAAAGGAACAGGCATTTGAACAGTTACAGAAACGGGAACTAATGGACTACAGAACCTAATATCACCCAATGAAAGGCATGGAACCCTTCACTCAATGCAAGCTTAGCTGATCACAGTATTTTAAGAACTTACTGAAAAGCAAGTTTTATTAGTTCACACCAAAGAGGAGGGGGGGGAAAAGGAAAAGAAACTTACTGTGTATAATTCTACATGTCCAGAGGTAGAATATCCAGGAGTTAAAAACTTCTTAACATCTGCCTTCCTTACTTTCTCATCCCCAGAGCCCAGATCTTAAAAGGAAAGAACAGAGTTATTCCTCTTATCTTTTCTTACCTAATTACAAGAACATTGACATGTTGAGTACTCACCTAAGATGCCCATATCATATCTTCCATTCTTCTTAGCATTTTGAATAACAGCATTTAACGTGTCAGAAAAGTACTGGAATAAAGCATTCTGCTGATGTACTTCCATACCAAGAATTCTATTCAGAAATTTTCCTATGTTGTTATAATCTAAGAATAAGAAATACATACATCAACAAAGATTAAATTTAACAACAACAAGCTTTCAATGAATATTCAAAGCATCTCAAAAGGTCTACTTAAATCCATTCTTTCAGAATGGAAGAAAGCATTCAGAAATTCTTCAAAGTCATCTTTTTTTTTTTTTTTTTTTTTTTTTTTTTTTTAAAGATAGTTACAAATTCAGTTCTGCTGTTAGAAATCCACTATCATAATATGAGTGGACAGGTGATTTTTCTTAGTGACATTCTAAAGATACACTAAAAGCAAATACCTTTATCAAGCGTTAGAATTCCAGATCTGTCTTCTACGTTTATCAAGCCCACACCAATCAATCCTTGACGAACATCTAGGGAAAAAAAAAAAAAGTTAGATCACAGCTGCTTTGAGATCTAACAATAAACCAATGACATAACAACTTGTTTAATCAACCTTGTTTCAAGTTTGAATCCCAAAATTTCGATACCCCCAAAATATATCGCTTGCAATTACTACCTAATATATTGATAAGTAAGACAGAATTTTGCCTTCTGTCCTTTCAGAAAGCACAAGTAAGGAAAACTACCAATGACGTTACACATGAACCCACAGGAGAACAACATATGTTAACTTTGACCATTATCTGTTATAAAAGAGCTGTACTTAATACTTTGGCCAACCTGATACAGAATGTGTTATACTGAGAGAGTTCACTTACCTTGTTTCGTATGTGAACTTCAACATTCAGCAAAAATACATAGGAATAAAAAAAAATCCACTGACAACCGGCTGATCAGTTCAAAGAGCAACAGTATTTTCTAGCTCTAGAAATACTTGCATTTTCTGCATTCTGCAGAATGACCAAAAACAAGTAATTAAATCCAGTGGATTAAAATTACCTTTGAAGAAGTCTCCAGGAAAATCAGGTGGTGGAGAGACCATTGGGGAGTCTAAATTCACAATGGATTTCATAACAATCTCTAAAGCATTCCTGCCATACTGCATAAGAAAAAAAGGTTGTTTTAACAACATGATTCAGTGTTTGTGCCTCAGCTCCTAGCATACACGGGTTAAAACAAGCATTTCTGATTCACAACAAAACTTTCAGCTCTTTATTAACTTTTCAGTTATAAGTTACACTACTAACAGCCCAGTGTTAATTTCTAATTACAATTGCCAAATTAATCTTTTAATTTTAAATGAACAGGCATCATTGACTTCTGACCTGGATTGTTAGCAGATGCAGAGAACTTACATGCATATTTCTGCTCTATGTTTTCTGGCTATTTGTAAAGCCACAATCTTAATTCTATTTCAGAAAGAGGCCTTTCATCAAGAAGTAGCAGTTAAAAGTATAAAATGCTTCACATGAGATGGAAGAGGTCATTTGTGGAATAAGCACCACAGCATGAGCTTTCAAACAAAAATAGAACTGTCACCTTGTTGTCAAAATTGAATCTGCTGAGGTCTCGAGTTTCTGTAGCCCGCCTGTCACCGTGGGTGAGGGCTCCCTGTTAAGACACACCTTTGTGATTAGAACAAATTATGGAAACAATAATTTTAGCTCTATTTTCTCAAACGAAGGATCAGATTTCTTGGAAGGATCAGATCTTACCAAGCTTTCCAGTCTTTTTGCAACTATGGATGCAAATCTTTGCTCTCCAGCCAACTCAGAAATTAGGAATACATACTCTGGAGCAGTCACTTGATTGGACCTGTGAGTTCTTCCTGGATAGTTAAACAGAAACACATATATTAAATAAATTCCACTTCAATGAACATTTGAATTGTTGAGAATTAAGAAAATAGTTTAACCCCACTGAAAATCAGCTTCTGCTGTAATACAACCAATGGAAACCGGTACAAAAATAGAGTTTTGGTAACTCTATGAAGAGATTTGATATATGCAAAACAAACTAAGCTGTGGTGTAAATTTGTTCACTAGGTTTCTTTCAAAGCTTTTGAGACTATTAGCTACATGTATGACTATTAATAAAGGTGAATCCACCACAGGTGAAGGAGATTTCTTAAGGATTCCTTAAGAGGCCACTTAGTCATTCTTCACATGAATTAACTGTAAATCTAGTATTACTGAATCTGCTAGGAGAAAGATACAAGAAGAGTTATTTACCAAACTGCTGTATTGCTCTATCCGCACTCCATGGCAACTCCAGAGTCATGTGAACTCTCCGCCTCTGATTCTTAGCTCTACGGTCTGCTTGCAATGAAATACCAGAGCTGGCAGCCTCTGAGATTATGGCAATGTTCTTTTATTAAAAAAAAAAAAAAAAAAAAAAAAAAAAGATATTTAGTAATAAATCCAAGATCAAGTTTCAGTTTTTAGTTTCAAAGAAAAAAATTATTTCAGAATTACTAACATGTCTGGAGTAGTATCACTGTCATTTGGTCTTAATATCTCAAGAAGGGAAAGAGGGGAGGGAAAAAAAAGTCTGGTTCTCTATCAGAGTCAGAAATGCTAACTTTTTTTTTTTTTTTTTTTTAAGAAAAGTTTTTTTCACTTTTTGGCAACACCTTTCTATGCAAGTGAAAAAAGGCAGTGTTACAGTCTTGCCATTCTAAAGGACACATTTCTCTGATGGGAATAGAAAGAAATGAGAAGGGACAGAGGGAGACCTGTTCGACAGCAAGCAACAGAGAATAACTACAAAAAGTTGTGGCTAATACCACATAAGGAAGAACACGTGGCCATTCTGGTATCTGCATTTGCCTTGGAAGAATTTAAGCTCTTGGACTGTGTGCAAGTCACTTACAGGAACATGAATATTTCCCCTCAAGTGTAATAACAGATCACAGAAGTTCCACACAACAGCTACATTTACTTGATTTGCCCTCTTGTGGTAGCATACTGTCCTGGTTTCAGTTAGCACAGAATTAATTTTCTTCCTAGTAGCTGGTGGAATGCTGTGTTTTGGCTTAGAATGAGAAGAGTGCTGATAACACCCCGATGCTTTAATTGTTGCAGAGCAGTGCTTATACTAAGCCAAGGACATCTCAGCCTTTGCTCTGTCCTGCCAACGGGCAGGCTGGGGGGTGCAGTAAGAGCTGGGAGGGGACAGACCCAGGACAGGTGACCCAAACTAGCCAAAGGGGTATTCCATACCATCTGACGTCATGCTAAACAATATATAGGGGTGGCTAGCCGGGGGGAGGGGGCCGGACTGCTCGGGGTTAGGCTGGGCATCGGTCAGCGGGTGGTGAGCAATTGCATTGTGCATCACTTGTTTGTACATACTATTATTACTTTCGTATTATCACCATTGTATCATCATTATTATTATTGTTATTATTATTTTTGTTATTTTTTTTCCTGTCTTATTAAACTGTCTTTATCTCAACTCACGGGCTTCACTTTCCATTTCTCTCCCCCGTCCCAGAGAGGGAGGGGGGAGGGTGAGCGAACGGCTGCGTGGTGTTTAGCTGCCGGTCGGGTTAAACCACGACACATACCCAAATGAATCAGTTACGGTGTTTGGTTTTTCCTCCTCCTTTTATCAGCTCCAATTCTATTATTCCAGTCATCATTTCTTTTCAGAGTATAATTTAAAGGACAAAAGCTATTGCTCTTCCCAGCATTACTTCTCAATCTGTGTTAAGGTTACCAAATTCCCACCCTTTCTCATTGAAACTTCTTCCCCCTATTGCACCAAGTCAACCTAGTTTTTCCCCCTCTCAACTGTTTTCTCTTTGTAGGAGAAGTACACATTAATCCAGATAAAGGAATCTGGAAGACATGGAAGGTTTGTCTGCTTTTTAAACACATGCTGTTTCAACAAGACTAGTTTAAGGGTGCTAGCTTTCCAACTGGCACATGTGTACGTGCCTCCTAAGAACAGGCCTCCATGCCCACCCAAACTAGAGCCTGACCTATGAAGAATGTTGTAGCCACATATTAGATAGGACTACTCATCACACTGGTTTGAAAAACAGAATGCACAGCACTGAATAGGAAATGCTTTCTCGCTGGTACTTATTGTACTTAAAGTCACTTACAGTGAGATAAAAGTAGACTGAAATATTCGAGTTGTTGCTCTATGTGACTGACTCATCTAGCAAGTTCTTCTAAATCGTATTTAAGAGCTACCTTATCTCCATCCATGAACCTCTGCTTTTCTGTGATGTTCAGAATTTCAACAGGCACATCAAGTTCAGATCTTGACTCATAAGATATGCTGCCATCATCATTGCTCACAACTCTCCCTTTGCGGCCTGTCATCTTTAAAAACAAAAAGGGAATATAAACTCATTATGGTAATAACGAAAATATTACACGCCACAAACTTCAAGCAATGATGCTATTTATTCATATACCAACCTTAAAACACAAATTACTGATTCTGAAATTTACCAAGTACAATACTCCAAGCACAAAGCTACATTTGAGAACCTGCATTTTTTTTGCTTGACGTCATTATCTGCTATGTGGAACACTTATTCAGAGGTGGCTGAGGGAAATCAAAAGTACGAGAACATATTTATGCAGAAACATACACTACACCACTGTCCATAACGGATTTATTAGTCATCAAATAATTCTACAGACTACTGTTGAAGTTATGTCTTAAAAAGAAGAGTCTAATGCCTGTCAGAAGTGAAGAAACGCTGTCACATACTAAGAGCTTGCTATTTTTACTCCTGACAACAGCAACTGGGGACATATAAAAATGCTCACAACTCCAGAGGCCTCCAAAGGTACTAGGAAAATGAGCTAAAATGGTAGCTGAGATTGTCAACGATTTTAACATGGTCTTTTAAATCATGATGATGTTTCTACCTGACAAGGACAGGTAGCTTAGAGACATGTTCCTAAGATTTTTGAGAAAGAGATACGATTGCTCACCTGACTTTTCACAAAGTCGGTTTTATTATACAAGTTCTTAATCTTTATTGCTCATACATACCAGCTTCAAACTGACAACAGCTAGTTTGAACTATATACCACTATTAAGAGAAACACAAACTAATGTTATTTATCTAATAAAAAACTACCACCAATCTCAGAAACAACCTGGTTATCCATCAGAGCTCCTTCCTGTATTCCAGTAAAATCTTCAAGTTTCTCCTTCATGCAGGGACATTCAGCAAAAATAAGTTACATTCTCACACCTGTGAGATGTCTAAAACTGATGATCAACTTCTCTTTTAAGATACTTAGGCAATACATAACCTTGAATGACAACAGTGATTTACTGCTGCCAGATCAGTAACACAGCTGTGCAGTAGAAAAAACAGTCTTCTCTGAATGTAAACATCAACCTACCTCTGCAACATTTTCAGGACCACCCAGTTCATCTATAAGCTCATCCAGTGTATTAGGTGGAAGATCTTCAGCCAGCTTTTCCAGTTTATCAAGCAGTTCTTTCTTCATTTGTTGGGCCCTTTCAACAGCATCCTGACTTGTTACAAAGCTGCTGTTTGTGTTACTGTTTGCTGAAATTTAAGAGAAAACCTTTATGATTAGAATTTCACTGCTGAATTGCAAAGTAGGTGAACCAAGCAAGTGAATTCCAAAGAAATTTATTCTTACCTGATGTGTTGGTGCTAGAAGTAGTGGTACCAACAGTGGAAGTAAAACAGCTAGGTCGTTTTGAGCCAAGACCAGAAGCTAATAAGGCACTTTGAATAGAATCCGGGTCTATACTTTTCTTCTTTTTCTTGTCTTTATTTTTTTTATGCTCTTTTCTAATTAGCCAGGGATCTAGGATTAAATAAAATATTTTCAAAAAGTTTATAGGCATTTAACAAAAAAAATGCATCCTTTCCTCTGAAAACCAACATTCTTGTCACAAAAGGTGACTTACAGAAGTCTGAATTTTAGTGTGTAAAAATCTGATGAAGAGATGCAGATCACTCTAGAACTAATTCCTGTCTCAGTAGGATTTAACTACAAGCTTGTCATTCGCAGTCTTATTTTTGGGTCACTGAAATATTTAAGACTTTACGCTTACTATCTGCAAGTGCAGATACTTGCTTCATGAAGCACTTAAACTGCCTTACCATCTTCATCATCTTCACTGGATTCATCTCTGAATGGGTTGAAGTCATCATCATCTCCAGAACTCATATATCTGAGGCTCTCATTGTCACTTTCTTCATTGTCTGAAGCATCAGATTCACTTTCACTCTCATCAGAGCTGCTACCCGCAAGGCCACCTGTTTTACGAGCTTTTTTGGCTTCTCTGCTTACTTCTTCACCTAATTCCATCACCACCCCAGGACAAAGAGGTAAAAAAAAAAAAAAAAAGTTAGTTTAGACCGTGTAGTCTACTTTTGACATTTGTTTTCAACACGACAACATACAAACTGAAAAACTATTCAACATTAAACCCAAATCTGTTTAAAATAAATTTAAATTTTTTCCAGTAACCCCTCCCCCCAACACTTTTAAAATCACTTTTTTTTGGTAAAAGTATCACCAGCCTGTGGAAAGAGGGTGCTACTAGGCTTCTCTTTTCTTAGTCATGAGAACAAGAAAGCAGTTATTTGCTTGACTGCATCAGGAAGTGGTCTGATATACAAGCTGCTTTGGGACACAATCCCACACTAGATATCAGCCCAATTTTTGAATGAATAACTAAAATTTACAGATTGTATTATCTTGGCAGCAGTTTTAAGTCTATTAACAGAAATTTGTAACAGAAGTCTTAGAGACCTGTAATACATGCTCTTCCATGAATATTGGTACTGATACTTACATTCCCACAATTTATTCTTTCCCCCTCAGAGTTCACTTTTCAGCAGTTGTAAAATTGCTATTTTCACTATATTAGCGTAGCAACTCAAGCGTTACCTTTCCGCTTCTTTATTTTGTTCTCCTTGCAAGGGCTGTCTCTGGGTGAATTGTTGTTGCTTTGAGCAGTCAAGTCAATTCCCAACAAGCTAAACAGTTTCTTCCTGTCAGGAGCTGGAAAGTGCTTTTCAATAAGAGACTGGAATACTCCTCTGTTTAAGGAAAAGAAAGTTCAGTCCAATTTGCATTCATCTAAAGTAGAAACTTGTAACATTTGAACAGCTTGACTTCTGTGAAGAATTATTCCTCATGAATGCAATTACAGATGCACCCTGTATAATTATCACCCATGTTACTGTGTTTGTCACCCTCTAAAAAACAGTGGTAGGAGACATTTACTTTACAGCACTGTTACTTTTAACTCATTAAATTGGATTTTGGTGTCAAGTGTTATTGCTGCTGACATTTTCTTACTGCTCAACGTTTAAATGATAGATTAACCTAAATTATTAAGAACTTCAGCAAGGTAGTCTCAGTATTTGATCTGGCTCATCTGATAGAAGTTTTGCTGCAAATGCAGCATGCACTTGACACATCTACCCTCCCTCACACTTTGAGGTAGAACAGCACCAGCTGTTCCACCCGAAAACATCATTTAACATAGCATTAACAGAACCAGGAACTACAGAATGGCTTATATAAGTAATACTGTCAGACTTCACATACAGGCAGCTTAAGCACAAATTGCTACATGTATTCCAGTATTCCAGTCACTTTGCTAAAGCACAGTTCTGACAAACATCATATCTTACTTTGCTGTAGAAACAAAGTCATTCAGTTCACCACCACCTTCCTCCAAAGCTTCTAGCGTCCTTGCTTCTCCTGTTGACTGCAGGCCAATAACAACACACTAAAGGACAAATTAACACAAGGTACACGTTTCAATACCAGAGTACAAAAGCACGTTGCTACCATACCTTTTAAAATATTTGATATAAACAAAAATATTCAGAGGTAAGTCTTCATCAACTTACTTTCCCATTCTTGATTTCTTCCCGAGCCAGCTGCACCACCCTCTTCACTTTAGATGCTATGCAAAGGTACTTGAAAAACCTCTGATGAGCTGACCAAAATTGACCCCACATAGACTTTTTCATTCGTTGTTCTGCATCAATAAGATCAGCTGCTTGTTGAAATCTTTCTCTAGCACAGACCCACTGAAAAAGAGAATGTTAATTGCTTTATGTGTCACATTTCAAGGCTATATAGATACATTCTTTAGTATCCAAATAAAGACAGAAGAGAAGTGTAAAGTTAGGATACTACAGGACTGCAAGTCAAGAAACTCCTTGTACATCAAAGCACACAAAAAGAAAATAGTTATGGCTGAGTGAAGTCAAAATATAATTACTTTCATAATGAAAAGCAGATATTTCCATTACTGCCAATGCAAATGCACAGTTTTTTCTAATTATCTACTTTCTCCATTAATATATTCAGGCTAAGAAAGTCAAGAGAACTGCCCATAATTAGGCATAAGCAACAACCAAAAAAAGAAAACTACTGCTTTCACATTTACAGTGTTTTTTATACTCTTTAAAACTTGTCTAAGACAAGAACGGTAAAGTAAGACTTCTGCATGCTTTTAAGTAAGCTTTGGATATGAGTCTAATGACTTTTAAACAACTTCATAAAGTACAATGCTGTTTTGAAGTTGATGTTATAGCTGTCAAAGAACAATTTTAATTATTGTAGCTATGCAACATGAATACTGAGTCATGCTTAAGCACTTATTCAGCAGGTAAAGACCCTGTTCATTTTAAACGATGTCCAAGGAACAATTAAGCTGTGTCAGGAAGTTCAGATTCCCTATTAGGAAAAAGTTCTTCACTGAGAGGATGGCAAAGCACTGGAACAAACCCCAGGCAGGGGATCATGGCTCTAAGCCTGTGTACAAGAAGCATTTGGACAACACTCTTACATATATGGCTTAACCCTTACATTGAGCTATGTAGAGTCAGGAGTTGGACTCTATGACTGGTCCTTTCCAACTCAGGTTATTCTCATTGTAATATTTTTTCCTAATACAGTGGTGATACTGTACAAGAATGTGTACAAATGAACGTGTTTTGTGGACAATATCAAGAACAACAAGAGATAACCAGCCAGGAAATAATAACATTAAAGGCAACGACAGCTTTGCCAATTCAGACTGCACATGTAAAACTACCGTCCTGCACTGTTTAACTACAAGCACTGCTCTACCATACTGCTTCCATGAAGAAGTGTGTGCAGCCTGTCTAACGCTTTTGCAGCTTGTTGTCAGCTCAGTTGCCTAAAGGGGGAGGACTGGAGCAGCTATGACCAGCAGGAGAACAGCAACATCTAAGGCAACAGTGACCAAGGTCTCTGAAGCACTGCTAGAGGTCTGTGGATCAGTCAGATATTGGAAGATGCACCCTAAAAGCACTACAGCTTTTATGACTCCAAACAAGAGCTAGCAGCTTTTGCCGAAGTCTTAAATGCAAATTTTTACACTAAGATGATACAAGTAGATGCCATTCCTGTCTTTCAACAAGCAACAGTACTATATTTCATTTCAAAAGCATTTAAGTTTAATGCAAGTAACTCGAACCTCTCAGAACTCAAGACAGGAAGCAAATTTAAAGAAGCGTTCTTACCAGTTTCACAGATTTATTGTACATTTTAACATATTCCTGTGAAAGCAGAACTTCATCAATTTTGAAAGTTACACCTGAAAAACTCAACTGTCTAGCTATGTACATTCCTCTCAGTTTCATATCCATAGCAACTATTTCCATGGCACCAACACCTCTAAAATAAAACAAAAAGTGAATGTTAGCATTTTCAAGAGCAATGATTTGTTAAAAACACAAAACAAAATTCAAGTGCTTTACAAATAAATAGCATGCTTACAAACGTGAAGGAATGTTTTCAAAATCATTAGGAGTGTTTAACTAAACAATACTAATAAATAAGGTCTTGAAATCTAGCCTCCACATAGAACTACATGAACTACATCCCTGCTCCTTGAGTACTACATGTACTCCAATGGGTATAAAACACTCAGCTACTTTTTCCCCCAAAATGACCCAGCATGCATTAGGATATCAACTCATTAAACGTAAGTGAACGATGAAATTGGTCCAAACATGTAACAGAATCTTTTATTGCAATTTTATAAACTCCAACGAGGATTTAAAATAATGGATACAAACTATATTAAGTTATTTTCATACCAGTATAAATCTGAATAATTAAGTTACCTAGTAACTTAAGTTCTCTTCAACAGAAACACACCTTTAGCAATACCTCGAGAGCACTGAAGTCAATTGCAAAGCTAAGCTACTCACAAGCTTGGGCCTGTAATTTCATTATTGCTCGTTTGATGCATACTCAGTAATAAAGTGGAGACTCCACTTGCACAGTCTAGAAAAAGCATGCATCATGTAGATGGTATGTGAGAAGATGCATACTAAGCCCTATTGTAGCATTTTGAAGTGTTCAAAAATCCTTGTCAAGTAGGCAAAAACAGAATATATTAAAATGCTCACCTACCAAAGAATGCAGCAGTGGCATTATCTCCCAACCTCACACATTTAGTTTTCTTTAAAAGGTCTGAAATACGAAGTACCTTTCAACAGCACACATCATTTCTCTGAACTGGGTTCTTATGCCAGAAAGCATAAGAACAAGACTTCTTACTGTTAAGCTGCCTAAGCTGAGCGCATAAACATTAGAGGTCTTTTGCATATAGGGAGACACTACCTATACTGAGCATACTCAGTATACACAGTGTGTTTTCATAATTAGCAGCAAAACATTTTCACCTCATACCACCACCCACATTTTGAGAGGGCCATTCTCCTAGCCAGTTTCTAAAGCTCTCAAAATCTTCTGCAAGTAAGGGAAGCATCTCATCTTTCACCACGTAAGACAAATTACATTTTTGCTAGATTTAGAAGCTAGAGGCAGAAAGTCCTTAGTGACAGGATGGGTTTGGGGAGGACTGTGTGTGAGCAAAGACAAAGAAACTGGAAAGCACATTCAATCACAACCATATGTGTTCTTGCTATAGCTCTTCAAATTATTACCTTCTTTCGACAGCCTGAATAAAGTCACTGAATTCCCTAAATGGAGTTCCTTCACCCCATATTCCAAGACGGTTCATGTATGCCATATTTCTTGGCTCAGATGCACCTAGGAGAAGAACACACTTTGTACCAGTGCCAGTAAAAGCATACAAACATTTAATGTGAACCAAGTAGTACATACCTGTGGCACTAGCATAAACAACCCTAGCTTTTGGAAGTTTATTTTGAAGTTCCAGTACAGCCAGACCTGTTTTTGTCGGTTTTGACGAACCAACAGGACACAGATTCTTGGCTTTATGACACTCATCAAATACAATCTGAACCATAATTAAGGAAAACGTTTGCTCCACTGATTTTTTTTTTTTTTTTTGACCTGAGAGTTAAGAAGAGAAAACAAGAAAGTCTACTAATTAGAGGTAGGTTACAAATGGTAAATTACACTTTTTACTAGTCACATTTTACAATTAACACTTTAGGAAAAAATATTTAGCTAGTATTTAGTAGCACAACTACCCATACTCTTCAGAATTGAATCCTTCAAAGCATCATCGATACTCCCAGACAAAAACACTTAGTATACTGGAGAAATGGAATATGTAAGCTTAAGATTCTTAAGTAACATTTTAATTTTGTGTTCTTTATAGAAAATGCAAAAGCTCTTCTCTTGTACAAGAGTTGTGTGGTAACAATATGATGGTCGTAGATTGCCATGAAGTTTTTTTTGGTAAGACTTCATGTCTACTGTCAATGCATGAATGCAATTCATTACTGTGTGACAATACTGTGAGAAAGAACAAATACAGAAGTACCAGAAAATAAAAAAAACGGGATTGTCTTTAAGGATGTGCACTGAAACAACAGCTTTGTTACAACCAACTTCAGATAAAGGATACGACTCCATCAAAGTCTTCACCACACCAGTGAAGAAGCTGCTTTAATCTGGTCTTGTATTTACCACCAGACTGACTTTCACCAATAAGAGAGGAATATGTGGCAAAAATGACACCCTTCTTCACGCTTCCATTGTGTTTGGAAGAAATCTTCCCATACTTGAACTGCCGTAGAGATAAGAAATCAATTATTCAAAGGATTCCTCCTCAGAACCATCTGCCATATGACTAAGGCATGCTGGTGGTCTTAACTTTATGGTTTGTACACTTTGAAACCCCTAGACCCTACATCATGCTTAGGGTATATCTGGCTTATGGGAATTTGGTTAAGAGGTTTTACAGCACTCTGCTTATCCATATACTTAAGAAAGACTAGATCTGAGGCCTCAAAGATTAACAGCCAAGTTCTTCAACTTGACGGTTTTCTTAGCTTAAATACAATTAACATTTTTGTTCCGATGCATTCCTTAAAGCTATTTAGAGAGTGTATTTATTGCTGCTACTATAACTGACAATTTCTAGAAGCTTTACTGTATTTTAGAAAAAAAGCAAGAATACTAACTCAAAAGGAATTTTAAGTTCAGACAGGGAACTCAACCAGTAATCACACTTCACAATTTATGTAAGTGGCTAATCCTAAGCAGACAGCACAGAAAATAACTTCACGCGCTGCTGCCATTTTAATACATTCCAAGAAAGTCTATTATACAATAATTACACACAAAGTGTACTACATACAAACTCTGCACTGGTGGTGTAAAAATGAAAACATGCTACGAAGTCTAAAAGATTTAAGGATTATTTCAACTTCTAGAAAATACTCTACTAGTAGTATCAGTAGTGGTTTGAAGAATAATGTTTAAAAGTCGCATGCTAAGATTTAATCCTACAAGGGGCCTATTTACATGATTATCTTAAAGCACTGCATGGTTCTCACAAGATTAAGGCCTGTCAAACAAGACCTAGACAGCAGTTTTATTGAAATTAGTACATTCTTGCTCTTAAAACAGTTAACATGCACAACTTGTCACACAAGCGTACCTAAAGTTTTGCCTCAACTGTACATAGTAAAAAGTTTCCACACCTTGTTTAATGAATGAACCAAAATGTTTTTTGCTCCAATATCTCTCAAGTCTCTTTCAGCATCGTATTTCAGATCATTCGACACGCTAAACCTGAAGATATAAAAAAAAAAAAAGCATTTAAGTTACAGCAGTTCAAAGAGCAGTTCAAACATTTTTCAGAAGACAGATTACGCTGAATTTAAGCACTACAGTCACTGTAACGTCTGCTCTAACAAATCCTTACACACTTACCAGACTGCTCTTTTTCTGCCTAACAAGTAATTTTCATAGATTATCCCAGCTATGGTCCTTCCTTTTCCTACACCAGCACCATCACCTATCAAGAATCCAGCTCTGTCTCCATTGGGCAGGAATGTTTCATGTTGCTGTAGGAGAAAACAAAAACTTGTACTCATTCTCCAAAACACATCACTGCGGATTGTCATAAGCAAGCCAACATAAGAAACATCCTATCAGATGAGACCAGTGGTCCACCCCACCAAGCAGTTTCTGACAAAATTAAGTTTCATTGAGGGAGAGCATACGAGCTTGACTGCTCTACATGGTTCCTGATCCCTGCCTTCTTCCCTCAGCACCTGGAACTGGAGTAGAGGATATGCATCTGTCTAGTCACTAACAGAACACTAACAGAATTTTCTTTAAACCCTTTGATACGGTCACTGCTTACTTTGTAAAGATTCTCTTATCAGTTTCACCAAGCTCCCATTTGTGCCCATTTTGGGGAATCTGATGAATAAATCATAAATCTTGATTTTCATCCCCCCCTTTATTCTTCCCTCTTCTTCAGCCTTAGGCCCAGCCTTTAAGTCTCGAATACTCAAGAGGCAACTTCTTCCTACGACCATTTTATTTGTCCTCTAACCTTCACTACCTTCCTGATTTACAGAGAGCTGCATACCCATTATCAGACACATGCCCACTGAAGTTTTTAATACAGCAGTAAAACATGTACAAGAGATGTATTATCTAGCATACCTGGGCTGCATAAGTGATCGCTTCAAGTTGCAAAGCCGACAGCCAGCCATTATCAATTGTTTCTTCTGATATCGATGTCTGGTACCACACATCAGGAGGAGTTACACTGGATAACGAGCTGGTTTCCACTACCGGGTCAGGATGACGTAGACCAATTTTTACTGGTTGGGAAGGTAAGAGGAGGAAGGAAGAGGATGAGAACATCATAAACAGATCCGTTGCTACAGAAAAGGTTGGTTTATTTACTAAAACAAACTGCAGTTGACCACTGCAAAGGTTGAACTCAAGAAATACACTTCATCGTTTACTCTAAGTCATGTTAAACTATCACATACAAAGGAATATATCAACCTGGGTTTACATAACTGCAATTCTTAACTGTTTCTCTTCTAACCACCTTCCCCCAATTTTAATGAAGTTATATAAAAGCTCATTGTATTGAAAATTAAAAATATTTATGTACTCAATGTTTGAAACTGCCCTGAACTTTGCCTTCCCCAAAAAAATAGAGGCAGCCTCAAATGTCAGAATCACAAAAGCAACATTCTTCTCGCTATTTATACAGTGCTGTTTTTAAGTAGTACGAGAAGAGAAAAGATTTAGAACAGACATGGTTTAATTACTGACAGATATCATCCGTGACAATAAAAATTAACCATTTAGCTGCAAGCCTCACACAACTTTTTTGCTTTACTTTTAGAGCTGATCATTAAGTAACTAGTAAATAAGATTAGACCTTTTTGTCACTAATTACAATAAAGAGGGAAAAGGAGAAAAGAGAGGAGATGGCAATTAACAGCTGTAAGAGATTTGCTTCCTTTTTAGAAGAATAAAAAGGCAATTCTAAGAAATAAAAGTCAGGAACAATACAGGAAGAAAGCACTTAGGGTAAACTTCATACTGAAAGACTCAAAATGGATTTTAAGGATAGTAGTGAAAAATATAAGACAAATTCCTCTGCTGAGGCAGAAAACTTAGAGCTAAAACAAAACAAACAAACAAACAAAAAAAAACTTAGAGGTAAAAAACCCGATTTCAGTTCAACTCTATTTATGAAACAGACAGTGCTCAACTAACTCCTTTCTTATTAAAGAAAGGAACGTTACCTTCCAAAACTAAGTGCTATGGAAGAAAAAAAATCCTAGGAAAAAAAAAACACCATAAATTCAGATTTTTTCTTCATTCAGATAGAAACCTATAGGACTTATGGTGTATGCTATTCACTCCTCTCTAGTTACTAAAAGGCGTCAAAACATTTCAGCATTTTAATGCAATTAAGCTTTAGGTCATACATTTTATTGGCATATACTCAGCATAAGTTTCTGCATGGCCCATTTCTTCTTCATCTTCTTCCTCAGGTTCCTCCTCCTCTTTTACTGCTGGCACTTTCTAGAATAGAGGAATATCTGCATTAGAGTATTAATAATGTACTGTTTGACTACGTCCTGAAAATTTAACTGAGAAACAGAATGAACATAAACTTGCACTTGACTTTTCTTAGAACATGCAATAGAGCACAAGGGCAAACTACAAAAGGAAATGTACATCTCTTAGGCTCTGAAGGTATCTTCAAACACAACATCATGGAGCTTCCTCTCCCTTACAGAGAGACTCACTACAGCATTTTAAGCCCAAGCTTAAAGAAAGAAACTTAAAGAAAACAACAAGTTAAAAACCTAACTTTCAGGTACTCCCATGAAGACTCTTCTAGTTGCACATTCATTGCACAATTTCACACCTTCAGGGAACAGTTACAATAGTTACCACAGTTATACCCAGTATTCTCCCAAACTTGACAGTTATCCATTTTTACTGTGATTTTCATTACCGTAAATACACTAGTATTTTAAAACTCTCTAGACAGCAACTCAAAGTCTTTCACAATTGATATTTAATATTTCAAAATTTGCCCAAAGAAATTTTTTGTGCCAGTTACTGAGGAGCACTGCTCATCACGATCTTCAACCCAATTCCATCAGTGAAGATGCTGAAACTCTAAAACATGTTCTGCTGCTGTAAACATCTATTAAAATTTAAGGCTATTGAATGATACTCTATTTACATCTTAAATCAAACCACCTAAAATGTCAGTCATGCTAGAGAAAGTCTCCTGGTTTCCTTGTTGCTAGCTACACAGAGATATTTAAAAGAAAAACCTCTTTAAAAACACACAGCAAGTGAGGTGTTTATCAGCTTTAACTGGAGCACATCCTTTCATATCCAAACAACAAGGTGCTGTTAAAGATAACTTCAAGTAATTGTCATTTAGTATGCAGGCTTCCTGGTCTACACGGCTGTTAGTTTTAGTCATCTAATCAAGTACTCTTAGTGGAGAAGCAAACCTTTTGAAGAAACAGATGCACTCAATACAATTCTACCACAACAGGCAAATACAAGTAACCACTGAAACTAGTCACAGTTGGCTGGGGCCAACAAAATATAAACTCAATTAGCAGATTAACTACTTGTACTACTTACCATAGTAGGTGAAAAACTCCTCATTTTAATATCGTTTATCCATATTCTTGCTACCTCTTTTGTGGAAGCCTCCTTCTTCACTGCACCATTGCTTAGATCAGCTACAAGAAAAAAAAAACACCCGCTGTGTTTTACGGGAATTCCCTCTAAACGCTGACTCAGATTTCAACACTTCTCTTCCAGCTCATTAACAGAGAAGGACACTACTGTTCAGTAGGACACAGGTGCTTCATAATGCTATCATTATTTATGTCCAAAAATAATGTATCCAAGCACACAAGGATTAAGTTCCACTACTACTTAAGATTTCCCATGCAATACCATCACATCTAACATAGGCGTGTATTAGTTTCAAAATAAAGAAAGAAACCTTCACCAAATCTAGATACAATATTTAGAAGTACTCCACCTTGTGAACTTCTGGAGTTTAACAACAAACCAGAAAGCCCCGTGTTTCAACAGAAATGAACGTACCTGGTCTGGTGGCATTTACCACCTTAGGAACTACAATTATGTCTGAAAAAAAGAAAACCAACTTTGGTCTCATTGTTTAGAGTTTATAACAGGATCCTTCAAGATGGAGATCTACTAACTTGCCTGTCCTCACCCACATTTGGCATCAACTAGCAATACGGTTCAGTACAGAATTAAAAGAAATTCATGCAAGGATACATGTAAAACAATTAAAGGAGCTGTCAAGCTTCCATGAGGTTGATAGTCAATGCATGTATTAGATTTCATGCAACTGACCATAGGAAACAAAACAATTGCACAGAAAGCATTTGCATAAGAAAAGCTGTATAATTTAAGTTTTTGTTTACAACCTGTAACTTCTGCTGCCTGAGTTGTATGAGAACACCACGCTTCCTTCCACAAGCTCCTCTGCCCAGAGTTTTCTACAAGTACTTACCAATTTTTTAAAGTTATTTTTGAATAAGAACAAAAAAGGTCAAAAACCACAAGCACATAAATAAGACTACAAATGTGGTTCTAGAAGTCATGTCCCCTCACTTGAGAGGATGCATATTCAGCTACTTTCTGCAGCTGTGCCACTACACCACCTATGGGGTCTTGCTACTTCCTCATTATTTACATGCTTCTGTGAGCTTTCATTTAGTACAAAGGGTCTGAGATCCTATAAAACTCTTTCCTGTTCTCCCTCACTGCTTTTCCTGCCTCCCACCCCTCAACTTCAGTTGGTTTTTCAAGTTCAATTCAAAAACAGTGAGCAAAGAGGAACATTCTTGTTTCCATCCTCACAGCTGGCTTCATTTAGAGTGCATTCTACCTGCATATGAAAAAAGGCATACTTTCATCTCTGCCTATAAAAATTAGCAACATTTATTTCAGAGACAATGATAATATAGTAACACAGAAGAAGCCCGTGTACTTCTCAGGAAAAGCAGCAATAGAGCTATTTTCAAACTGAAGTAGCCTAATCTTACCTCATGCTAAAAGCAGAATAATTCAAAAGAATTAAACCAGTATGTTTCATGCAATACTTTAGACATCAAATTGCAATTTAAAAATACACATGCATGCAGTTTTTCCCCTTTTATTTAAGCTAATCGTGTAAGTTAACTACATGTTAGAAATAGCATACAAGAAAAGACTATGAAAGGTATCACAAGGTGAAGATTTAGAGCGTGGTAACATAATACTTCTGGCACATAACACCATCTTTAAGTGGTAACATGGAAGCAAACAGCAAGTTTTTAGCACATTTTCTTAACACAACAGGTCTGATGCTTCCCATGAAATTTACAGGGCTACCAAGATTCTCCTTTCTTGGGAGATACTTTAGAGAAACACCGTATGATAGGAGTACTACAGACCTGTTTTGGAAGATGCAAGAGAACAAGCCCATCTGTTGTAGTTCCACAGCAAACATACAGCAGAACAAGAACTCACACAGGCTCAAGACAGCTAAGCCATCAACTTCAGTAATGCCCACAAATTAATTTTAAAAATTTGCCAGCTGCATTTTAAAACATCATTTTCCCCATTCCTTATGGTAAACTGAAGGTGTTACTTCTTAAAAGCCTGTTATTTTTATTATTTCATCCCGAACTGGAGTTTGAACAGAATTTATAAGGTTTTCTAGACACTTTCATTTTACTGGGATATTCCAAAAATCAACCAAAATACAAGATGTACAAATATTTTCACACAAGATGATTTTACCATTTAACCAAAATACTGTAATTACGAAGAAAGAAGAACACTCACTTGCTGCTGTTGCCACTGGTTGGGCAATGTTAGGAGGTGGCTTCAATTTCATTAGTTCATTAAGACTATTATTCTTCAGAAGATCTTTCAGCTGAATCTGGTCCTTCGATGGTGCAGTGGTCAAGGCATTCCGTACTGCTGGTGCTGCAACTGAGGGTCGAGTAGTTGTGCTGGTCTGAATGATTTTTGCTACAGTAATAGTCTGCCTTGTGGTTGTAACAGGTGTTGTTTTTGTCATCACTATTGTAGTCCCCAAAGTTGGAAGCTGATTTATTTGATTCAGCACAAAGGTTGTGGTGGATGGTGGTTGCTACCAACAAAGAACCAGGGAGATTTTTCAGACAGCAGTGAAAAAAGCAGACTATTAGCCTTTCAGCTAGAGCACAAGAGTCGCCATTTAAGAACTCTGTTAATAAGAATTGCCTTGTGGTACAACAGTCTGAGCACAAAGTGTCTTTCAAAACATTTATCACTATATTGCTGTTTTTGCATTTTTTTTTTTTTTTTTTAAGATAAGGGAAAGTAAATAAATAGGATGAAGGATTAAACATCTAGGCACAGAACACAACTTCTACAGGTATAAAAACTCTAAACTGAAGAGAATTTCCACCATACAAACTATCTCCACAGTCGTGAAAGTAACTTGGATTACTTCAAGTACTTGGTGCAACCTTTCAGACACACTGCAGATCTGCCTTTTATATTCGCCCTTTGGGTGCAACTGCCACACTTGTGGTACTCAGAATTATCTGCAGTTACAAAAGGTAATGCATAGTTCAGGTACAGGCTTCAAATTCACGCTTTCACATACCCAGAATATGCATGCAGGGGAAGTAAAAGGCACACTGGACACCCCAAAATGTTTTTCTGCATGCTGTTTGTCTTCTTTGGTGCTCCTTGACATAAAAATCCTATCAACCAATGGGTCTGTTCAGCTTTCACAGGCTCAAAATACATAGCACCGAGATGATGGCTAACTGGCATGTTACAGTCCCACCTCTTGTATGTGTACCTTAGTGAAATGCCACAAAAAGCCCTGAAGTTCTTACCCGAACATTTAATAAGGCTGGAGTTGATACAGTCTCTGGTTCTTGTTTCACAGCAGCTGTGGCCTCGGTTTCCAAGCCTAGCTCTAATGCACTAAGTGGCACTGACTGCAGAGGGAAGAAAGAAAGTATCACTAGGTACTCAGATTAGCAGGAAATCGAATTCAAGTCTAAACACCCACCCACAAAATGAAAGTTAATGGGGAAGTCCTTAACTGAGCTTATTAACAAAGGCTGCACTGGAAACAAAGGTCATGAAGTGGTTATTTCCATCCAGAAAAGTTGAAGACCATTAGTTAACTGCAGAGACAATGTTATTAGGTCCGTGATGTCACTGACATTTTATAGGAAGCAGCCAGAGCCCAGTGATATTAAGAGTGTGCACATTTTAAGGGAGGGCAAGAAAACTCCAGTAAGGCAGAGTCCTCTATGGACACATGACACTACATCCCCATTTAATGTAACGAAACCAGGCAAGTTAAATATATGACTATAGTGACCTCAATAGCGTGTTTCAGATTGCGTTAATTTAAAGTTTAAAATAATCTAACAAGTCATTTACCAATCTCAGCACTATGAAGCAACAAATTAATGAAAATTCCACATTCTTTGAACATTTGCTATGGACCCTCCCTCCTCTCCCAATACATCAAGTACAAGCTCTTATGTCCTCTAGCAAACAACAGTGTTCTTGTTTTAACCTGCTGAACAGCTGGAGTTGGAGCTGGATTTGCAAGAACCACGTCCGGAGAGTCAATATCAAATAGATCATTTGGACTGATTCCACTCTCACTCAAAGCAGCAAGCAACAGATCTTGTCCTGGCTCCACCATCTCTAAAAAATTAAGATCATAAATACAAGTTAGATTTAATTGAGGTTTAGCGTGCATGTGCACAGCCAGTTCAAGTTTCCTTCCCTAGATTTAAGAACGCGTGCAGTGCAGTCACCTGTCTACACAGTTTCACTTTCTGTATTTGTTCCGGCTCCTTTGTTCGTTTAAAAAAATAATCTACAAATCTTTTCAATATGCTCAAACTTACAAGTAGGTAGGAAAAAGTTTGCTACAAAGAATGCTATGACACTCATAAACTTACAGAAAAAAGGCCTTTTTAGTCTTCATCACACTACATTTTTAAGCACGACAAGAAATATCAAGAGGCAGAAGTGGCGAGACTATTATGCTAATGATGTGTCTCTGTCAGAGAAGCACAATTAAAATTCATTTAGTTTATCTTGTAACAACAATTTACTGATAAAAAGCTTGTAAGGAAAGCTTTTATTTCTTGTGTACCGTTTCATTAGGTAGTAATTCATTCATGGGAGAAATTTTGTTTTGCATAGTGGGAAGAACAAATGTTCCATATTGTAGTATGTTAGCTACACATTAAATAGGACACTAGCATCAGGTCACAGGCTCCTTCACGTGTAGGACAAGCAAAATTAATTCCAAAAAGCTGTGCTAGGCAGCGTATAAACTTCTAAAAAAGCCAAATGCTGTTCAAGACAGATGTGTTTTGCTCTACTAAGGAAGCCCATTTGCCCTAGTCCTAAGAGAAAAACTGAATTTCACTCATTACCTCAGCTATTGCTTACATATTCCAAAATACACTTTAAGCAGAAATTTGTTTCACTTGCTTTCCACACCACCACCACCCCCCATTGGTAACAAACCAGAAAACTAACAAAGCTCAACACATACTCTAAAGCAGATAAGAAGACAAAAATATTTGCCATTTCCGACATATTCACAGAGGAAGCAGCATTCTGTCACTCATCCTTCTCTACGCGTACACTGAGCCACAGCCAGCTGGTCGGTTGCACACACCACCTAGCACGTTTGGCAGAACAGGTAATTCTTGTAGTAAATAAAGCCTCGGGCATTTAATTCTTGTTCTTCCTAGCTCTAGTATGCCTGATAATAGGGAGAGACCTCCTTTTAGTGGACCAGCTCTCAGACAGTGGCACCACAGCTGAAGAAGTGGACGTACGGTACAGGGACAAGGGGAAGATGTACTTTTAAGCCTCAAAGACTGTTCTGTCCAGAAGAATACCAAAGCAACAAAATAATCAGTGAAACTGCTACTAACCCAACGCCATCCGCTATGTCAGAACTATACTCTGACCTTTTTTTCCCTACGAAAAATAAGGCACTTGAGGTGATCAGCCAAGTCGGCAGAACGGCCTACTTTGTAGTTTATTGGCACGGCAGATCTGAAGATAGCGAGCAGACAAGTTCCGTGTCAGCCCCTTCAGAGGACGTCACCTCCCACGAGTCCGTCTCCTGGAGCCCCGAATGGGTCAATAAAAGCGAGTAAGAGCAGACTGCTGGCTTTACCTTTCGGAAGCATTAAGCCCCCTATCTCATGAAAGGGGTCTATAAATACATACGCACATCGAAAAGGGAAGGATAAATCTAATTTTCCTCAGGCTAAAATACTGACAGCGATCATTTTGTTTAAAGGCTTGCAGCATTGTTGCCTAATTATAAACTGGTGGGAGGAGAAGGATGAAGCCTGCAAAATGAAGTTTAGGCTTCTCAATCCTTTTGGGGTTCGGAACTTCAGCCACTGCAGGTGAGTTTGTACAGTGGGGAGAATTAGCACTGGTCACTCCTTCAAACTGGCGGCCCTGAAACACTTCACACTTGTAACTTCGCAGCTTTCATTTGAGAAGGAGCAGGCACTCTTCTGTACAGCACAAACACCTTTGCTCAACACAGTCAAACAAGAACATCTAAAATGTACAAAAAGAGTGACAGTTAGGTCATTGTTCAGCCTGCACATAGCTTTGCTCGAGCCATCTCTAGGAGGAGCTATGGCTAAAGCCCAGCTGAGAGGTAAGTACGCCCCTCTGTACAGAACAGGGGGCATGGGAAAACAGAAGCTTGGAGCCGTTTACTTAAGTATTCTTTTGTTCTAGTTCCCTTTAAGATAACTTCTAGTCTAGTATTGCAATACAAGGCAAGGACTTCCTATGAAATTAAGACTCAAACCAAGGCTAGGAAAAATAACACCACCACACACAGAAGCACACCTTGCCCAACCACTCTAAAATGGAGCCACAACCTATCAAGTCTGTTTAAGGTCAAGTTTAACAGAACAATTACACTGAACACTTCATTTTTAGCCCTTAAAAACACAATGGCTTGGATACTTCAATCAGGGTGAGTTCTGAAAATCAGTCACAGAAGTAATTTGTTAATTGCTTGCTTCAAAGTTTCTGCGAGATGAGCAGCAATAAAAGCCAGCATAGCAATTCCTAGAATTCCAGAGTGCGTACGTTCAGCTCCGAACCCCCACTTTCCTACCAGAGCTGTCTTCATACGAGAAATCCCCCAGCTGTATTCCTCCCATGCTAACTCCTGGTTAAACAGTCTTAAAAATTAGCTTTGGCTGGACTGTTAGCAACCGTTAAGAGAAACAACAGCAATTGTTTACTTGTCTGTCAGACAGCCTGGACAATGAAAGTTGGACTAACTAGTTTCATTTATTTTGTTTCTGGATGGTGGGAACAAAGCTGCATTGTTTGAAACTAGAACAAAAGGAATTCTGAACTTCTAGAATTTTTACATTAAAAGCCCTGAATACTTGGCACCAGTTTTAGATTTTGTGAACCTTCCAAGTGCCACCGCGCTGCCACCCCCCCCTTTTCTCCCTTGTAGTTTTAGATTAGTAAGGGAGAGAAGATGAAAAAAATACATAGGAAAAGCTGCATCTTGATAGCTTATTTTATTTTTTGTGACATACACTAGTCAAGCCTAAAACGTTATCAGGCTGAAACAGCCCCATAATCTTGCAAGGTAGGACGCTTCCTAGTTAACATAAGTGAAAACAACTTTATCAGGCTCTGCAGCTCAGCTTTGGCAATACTATATAAGGACCTGTTTGCCACATCTTAAAAAACTCCAAAAGAAAATATTTATAAAAAAAAAAAGTTGTGAATATTACAAGCTGTTCCCTGAGCATTTCACCAGTCGAAGAGCCGTTCTGAGCATGCAGAATCTTGCAGACAAGGTTGTCTATGTTTAGTCAGGCTGTCCAGTGTCACAGAGCAAGAACCAACCTGTTAGATAAAAACTAAAAATATGGATTTATAAAATTTCAAATGGTAGTGTCCCAGCTATTCTTTGCATTAAAAAAGAATACAACCTGCTGCCATTTCAAGAAGGCCTATGAAAATATACCAAACATTTTTGTAAGGTACTATACTGCTGAAGAACAGGGCCTGAAACTTTGATAAAACGACAGTTTCCCTACCACTGTGCATTATGTAAATAATTCCTGATTTAAAGAAACAAAACCAGAATGCCATGTTTAATATTACGACATGTATCCATGCCAACCTGGCTCTCTCCCTCCCTCCATTTTAGCTTTGTTAGAAAGACAGAAAACAAAACAAAAAAAAAATCTAAAGCACATGGAGAGCAACCTGCTCTCCAGTTCCCCCAAGAAGAATAGGGTAGAATCTGAAACCATGAGAAGGTTTCATTCCTAAATCTGTCAGTTCCACATCGTGACACTGTGTAGGTTAAGAACCTATAAAAGGCACTGAACTACAGTATCACAACTTAGCCTGAAGTTAACATCCCAGTCAGCTAGGGAAGCTATTACCAAACCCTTCAGACAGCCGGCCTCTGGCATGCCCAACCTGCAAACTTGGTTTTAATGCTCAGCCTGCAACCCTACCACAGTTAAGCAACTAGTTCTCCTTTTATGAGGAGGAGCTTTCTGAGGAACACACGTCACTTAAGCTATATTGGAAGCCATGTGAGGTATCATGCAAATCGTGATGCAGCACTGAAAGGCAGATGTGTACCCCGGCTGCCTGACCCGTGCACTAGTGGCAGCAGAAACATTTCACAATCCCATGGCAGCCTCACACAAGAGATGTGTGAGGGCTGTTAACTCCCAGTCCCACTCTATGGGATTCGCTGGATATCCACGGGGGTTCGGCTCATCCCAGCTTTTGCCTCTAGAAAGTAGCCTGGGTAACAACAACAGCAACAAAAAGCCTGAGCTCAAACCCAATCCCTTCTGCTCGTTTCCAGCCACTACCCAATCAAGGAGTACAAGGCTAATTACCAAACTCACCCATGCTTTCACACTTTAACCTCAGGACTACTGGCTAACGCTGCAGTTAAATGCACAAAGTTATCTTCAGATTTCTGTGAAAAGCAGCCCAGTCCTGTAAATACCCTGCCAGTTGTTCAAACACTGCTTCTCTCCCCAAAGAGAAACCCACGAGGACACGAGGCACAGCTCAGGATAGCACACCGTGGGATTCAGCTCTGCCCTAAAGCTCTCTCCCAACTGCCTTATGAATTTTACAGCAGGCAGGACGTACAGAACCAAGATGGGAAATCCAGCTTTTTTTTTCCTTAATATTAGAAGGAAAAACAATGCAACGATTTGACGTGAAGTCAGCTTTCAGACTAGACACATAGAGGTTAAGCTAGCTGACAGGAAAGGTTTTTAAGAAATAAAAACCCAAAAGAAGTGATCACAGCACCCGAACACCAGAACCCTTCCTCAGTTCTGCCGTGGGAGTCAGTTCCAGGTGTAACCCAAGGCACAAGCTCCTAGAGCAGCTATCAACCTGTTCTGACACCAAAGAACTTGTCCGGACAGTAAGACAAACTACCCACGTTTTTATTTTTAAAGACTAAGATCACATTAAAATATAACAGCACACCAGCAAGAAAGAAAGATAACAGAAAAAAAATCTGAATGTCATGCTCTTACACAACTCCTACCGTAGTAAATTATTTGCTTGACATCATCAAGTTCTTCAATTTAAGAAACTCGCAGAATATCCTGGTATTTTCACTTGCTGCTTTAATCCAGACAAATTATGTACTTCAAAGGCAAACAGCCTATCGCTGAGTTAAGAATTAACTACAGGTTTTGTGTTTTTGTGTCAGAAATCGTCGTTTGTTCATGCTAATAACCTAACACATTAATTTAAATGATTTTTACGCTTAAGGTACTAACCTAACCTTTAGCAGGCACCAAAGACCAACAACCACGCCGCAAGCACCTAGAGAAAGAGCTTCGTACTCCTCGTTTCTCCCCTCCAACAAAGCGCGGAACCCGGCCAGCCAAAAATAACAGCGGGACGAACGGGAGGGAGCCCCGCAAGGCCTCCCCACCCCACCCCCCCCACACACCTCAGGGCTCGGCAGGGACGCGGGGCCCGCTCCCCCTGGCAACCCGGGGGCGAGGCGCGGCGGCCCCGCAGGCGGCCGGGGGGAGCCGGGGGGGAGCCGGGGGGGAGCCGCCGCCACGTGGGGCGGACAAAAACTTCCGGGTTGGGCCCGGAGCGGCTGCGTAACCCCGGTACCGGGGGGCGCTTGGGCTGCGGAACGCCGGTACCGGGAGCTGCCTGGCTGCGAGGCCCCCCCCGCACAACGAGGAGAAGGGGAAAGGGCGCTGGGGGCACCGCGAGGCACCGGGAATCCCCTCCGCGGGCAGCGCGGCGGCTCCGCAGCCCTGAGCCGAGCACAAAGGAGCCGGGGGGAGCCGCGGCGGGGAGGCCGGGGGCTGAGGGGAGAGGCCGGGGGCCCAGGGGAGGCCGCCCGCCCCCGCTCCTCACAGCCCCGCGGGGCTCCCCGCCCGCCCGAGGCCCAGCCCGGCCCCCGCCCCGCTCCCAACCGCCCCCCGCCGAGGCCCGGCCCGCGCCCAGGCGCTGAGGCAGGCTCGGGGCCCGCCGCCACCCCCGGCCGCTTCCCCTCAGAGCCCCCCCAGGCCCGAGCTGAGGCGCTGAGGGAGCCCCGGGAGGAGGCCTCGCCGCGCAGGGAACGCCCCGAGGAGGCCGCGGGGAGCGGCGCGGGGCTCACTCACTCGCTCGCGTCTCGCTCCCGGTCCCGCCGCGGCCGCTCCCCGCAGTGCCCGCCGCCGGCCCCGCCGCTCTCTAACTGCCGGCCGCCATCTTGGCCCTCCCTCCCCTCTCACAGGGGAGGGGAGGCCGGAGGGGGAGGGGGAGGGAAGGAAGAAGGGGGAGGGCCGCCCGCCGCGCCGCCCCCACGTGACCACCGCCGCGCACCGCCCCCACGTGACGCCAGGCGCTGCCCGCCGCTGGCGCGCGCGCGGCGGGCACGTGACCCGCTCCCCCCCCTTTACCCGCCAAGGCCGCGCGCGCGTCACGTGACCCCGCCCTGGCGCCGCCGCCGCCTCGCGCCCTTCCCCTCCCCCCCCCCCACCGCCCCCCGCCGGGCGTTTTGGCGCGCTCCGGCTCGCGCT